>NW_026517327.1:0-328635 GCF_026319265.1 Colletotrichum chrysophilum | reverse complement strand
CTGGTCCTGCAGTAGATCTATATAAACGATTGGCGTATATCCCTTGTAAGGCAATCCTGGCCTGTGTATGTAGATAACTGAGTAATGACTGTAAGCGGTGAGTTTCATATAAGCGAGGGGATCCCTAGTTCTGACAAGATCCTAGTGAAGAATGTGCTGAATTCGCGCGATATATCTCGATCGTGATAGATGCTTCTCCGTGGCTTACTCGCACAGATGTGTAGCTCTCTTGGACTCATTCAGGGGGCGTATTGTATAAGAAATGGGTTGAATCTCCTGTATCCCTCGCCATACCCTAACATCTTCGGACATCAGTAATCACAAACGTCACAGTCTTTACCTACCCATCATGACTCCTTCAGTTCACGCGGTCACGCTATTCATTCTCTCAATCTTGAATTTTGGCCATGCCTTTGCAGTCCCAGGTGTTCCCGGCGCGGGTCATTCCGCACGCATTCATGAACGCGCCTTGACGAGCTGGGTTATGAAAGGATACGGGACCGAATCGTCGTGCACTCAGGAGCAAATCGACCAAATCGAGCCTGCAGTGGAGTACGCCAAAATCCTAGCCAAGGCTGCCATGACGGCTTTGGAGGATGTAGGGACGTCAGGGGTGGCGTACCGGCGCTGGTTTGGTGGTGAGTTGCGCCGTAACCCTACCTATGTCCTCATTTCGTCTCATTCCATTCTGAGATCGCCTTTCTACCCCTAAGCTCTCACCATTGCGCGTTGGGATCAAACTAATTCCATACGTAATTTAGACAACAACGCTAATGAAAACACCCTCGCATCCATCAAAGCAAACAACTACGAAGCCGTGATTTCGGGACTGCGAGCACCCGAATCAGGAACAGTAAAGTCTGAAGACGAAGGCGGCCCGGACAAATCCAGACTGGTGTTTTCCTGCCCCGACTCGGAGCATCCCGTGTGCGAGCCGAACCCGTATGCAGGGACTGAGCCGATCGCCGGCATGCTCAATGCCGGCGAGGTTTACGACAACAACGTGCTGCGTCTCTGCCCTCCCTTTTTCCGCCAGGTTAGCCACTCGCAGATGCTTGTCAACTGGCGTGATTGGAAAGAAGGCGACCTGCAAACATCAGCGGGCTTCGCACTGCTTCATGAGATGCAGCATCTTGATGCTATAGTCGGCAAACCCAACCATTGCGCTGATCACGCGTATACAGTTGCAGAGCAAGTTACTCTCTTGGGATGAAGCTGTCTCAAGAACGCAAAATGAAAGAGCCTGAGCCATGCTAACTACCAGACAACGTAGCTGTGAGAAGCTTTCTAGCGTTGAAAGACTGAAGAATGCCAACACCTTTGCATTATTCGCGCTGGACGTGCTTGTGAACCCGCCAAGCCCGACCAAGTGAAAACACGGAAAATAAGGACGTTGTTTCTTCGACTCGAGCGGGTGACGCACATAAGCGGCTTCATCAGGCCGTGCATCATGTCCGCCGCGCCCAGCGCTCCGTTGCCCTTGTCGAAAATGATTGCCTCTAATTACGCCGCCGTGGCAGACGCCCTTGCGAAACGTTGTCAGTCCGTGGCCCAGGGGTAGCAGGAACGAGACTTTGGTGACGATGCGCGACTCCAGAGGTTTCTTGTCAAGGTCTTCGTTTGGTCTTGCGTGGTAAGCGTTGTCTGCCGCCTCGACTTGTGTAGTGGGCTGGTGAACGAAGGCCATGAAGGGGGGGATGGTCGCCGTCTTATTCAATGACGGCGCAGAATCCAAAAGGCGTGCCCTTTGTGGACGTAGACTCAGCTGAAGAGGAGTTTGATGATGAGCTCTTGGCTGGACAGGATTTGTGCGCACCAGGACATGGAGTTGAAATGCGCTAGCTGGTTTCCCCCGTTGTGGTTGTCACAAGAGTCCATCATGGGCCAGATTGGAAGAGCCATTTGTGTTGCTGATACGGCGAGTGAGGTAGATCTCACAATGAGGTCAAGGTTGTGGAAATGGGGGTATTGTTGATGTCGCTCTCTAACTCTATACACCATCTAATACAGACCAAGCCGATCAAGCATCGACATTAACACTTAGTCCCTCAACGTCCTTCCTCGTCGAGATGTAAAACTGACTGTCCTTCCCGACAGCCTCCTCCTCAAGCTGCAACCCTTTCAACGCCAGATCGCGCGTTTGCGCTGCTTCCCCGAGCTTGGCCGCCATGCGCGCAGCGGCGATGTGCATGGTCGCAGCCTCCCGGCCCCGAATGCCCTCCATATCATACGCCTTCACCAACGCCAACATCAACTCAAACTCAGCCCTCGGGTCCTCCGATGCAGCCTCCGCAAACTGCTGCAACTTGGCCGCAATCTCCGCGCGCCTCGCCTCTCCAGCCTCCGACGTCTTGGGATCGCACGCCGAGCAATCACAAAGAAACCCGTACCCGTTCTGGAGGTGGTCCTGCCTCGCCTGCCGCAGCCCGAGGTGCTCATCCAGATAAGAGATGGTGATTTCCTCCTCCGGCTTAATGTCCCGTGTCGCATGGACCGTGAAGGCGTCCAGCTTCTTGTTGAAATTGCCCTGCGCGTTCGGCACGCACGAGTGGTTGAGCCGCGCGACCTGCGGGAAGAGCGCCTGCGTCTCGTCGCCGATGTTGAAGTTGTTGTTGCGGAAGATGTTGAGGATGGTGTGGTTGAGCACCGTCCGCCCGGGGCTGGTCTTGCTCTGCCACAGCGACTCCGCCCAGCTCAGCACGCCGGCCTTGCCGGGGTTGAGCGACAGCGACAGCAGCGACTTTTGGCCGGCCGTCGGGAGCGCGTGCGCCTGCCGGAGGATGTTGGCGCTGGTCTCGGAGGGGAGGAGGGTGAGCAGGGCCCGGTCTGCGAGGACCCGCTGGCCGCGGGGGATGGGCGTTGCGGCGAAGACGCCGAGGCCTTTGCCGGCGGCCTGCCGGACGGTGAACATTGGGGAATCGGGGCGGTCTTTTTTTGCGACGGCTGCGGGAGAGAAGGGGGCGGCGGCGGAAGGGGAGGAAATATTTTTGTCGTCTGCCTTCCTGCCGGAAACGGAAAGGTCAAAGGGGGCGGACGGCAGCTGGCTGAAAAAGGCAAGGGGGCACCCGACTCGCCGCCTCCGGGGCGAAATTAGCGTCTCGGGACGGAATGCAAGGGTCCTCGCCTTATCGTGTGTTGTTTCGTGTTCCGACGGCTCAATTATTTGCGCGATAAGGAACTTTGCCTTTTGGTCTTCAGACTCAATCAACTGTGTTGTGAGGAGCTTCTGCAACTCGTCAGTTCCACATTTCAATACAGAAAATTGGAACTCTTCGCTCTGAACATTGCTCAACTCAATTGGCAACGATCGTCATCCACTCTTCAACTTAAATGCAACTTGAGCTGCGAGCCCCTGCCAATATTCTACTTTTTCTGATCCGCCCTGTGCACTGTAGTGCTGATCATTCGCTCCCTCTACTGAAGTTTTCACACAGGGCGCCCAGCAATCGGACAGGTTCTTTCTTATCCGGGAACACCACACTGACAGCCATAGTCTACACGCCCAGAAACAGGGCTATAAGCAATTTCGGGATCTGCATTTGGGTGCAGCGGCCGAGGTCCTGTTATCCATCATTTGATCATCTTCTCGAAGGCGGCTACAAGTTCCTGCCACGTTGTCAGCGTTGCCGTCATTCGACACTAGCATCATGAACTCACATCAAAATTACAATCGCTCATTCTTTCAAAGACGGCTTCGTTCTTCCACAATTGCATGCTGCTGATGCGCGGCGTCTTGATGCCAAAGGCCACGCACGCCATGAATCGGGGATCATCCTTCGCCGTGCTGTTGGCCAAGGCCTGCTTGGTAGCGGAGGGCGTCTTGCTCGACTTCGCCTTCCGCGCTTCATCGCTGCAGAGGGCTTTGCAGACGCTTGCAATGCTCTTCATGAGATCCTTGTCGAGCGGCTTCGGCTTGAACTCGGGCAAGACCACCTGCTTGTGCGTCTCGCACCAGGTGCAGTGCCCGCACTCCTCGACCGACGCGTGAGTGGTATCGGCAAAGTAGGCCGCCAGGGCGCGCGTGATGCACTTTGTGCCTGTCAACAGGTTGACGAGGTCCTGGACCCGCTGCAGATCTTGCTTTTCCTTCTTGGTGATTTCCTGGTCGATGTTATCAATCATTGCGTCGATCTCCGGCTGGCTCTTGGGCAGCGCCTTCTTGAGTCGGAAAACGTTCTGGACGCCAGACTTTTGGAGCTTGACGACTCCAGATTCGGCCCAATGGTCCAACCTTCTTGTGATGTCGCCTCGGTTTAGGTGCTTGCCATCCGCAACATCATCGATCTCGATGAATGTCCATATTTTCGCCGTTCGAGATCCCCGGCGTATCGCTTTTGCTGCTGGTGTATCGTCGTCGTTGTACTCTTGTCGCTGAATCACCTGATACTTGTATTCGGAGTATTGCGGTGTTCCTGCTCGAAGTAGGCCGAACTTCAGCTCCAAGTAGGCGTAAATGATGGACAGTTGCGTCTCCTGCTAGCCATTAGTGACTGTTGTCTACTCGATTGGATGACTGCCCAAACCTTGATATCAACTCGTTTGGACTGCATGGTGATCCCCACGGAAAATGTCTCGCCAGGAGAAAGCCGACAGTGCTCTTCATCGCAAATCTCCTCGAATAACGCGCGGAGAGCCAGTCTCGAAGGGCGTTCTCCATGCACGAGCACGTTCCTTAGGAAGAAGTCTTTGTCTGACAGATACAGCATGCATGTACTTGGTTTACCGTCTCGGCCGGCTCTTCCAATCTGTTGGCTGTACGCTTCGATGCTGCTGGGAAGGTCAAAGTGGATGATAGTCCGGACGTTCTCCTTGTCGATTCCCATGCCGAAGGCAATCGTGCCAACAATCTGCGGGGAAACTGAGTTAGAAAATTGATCTGGGACATGCTTCCTTCAATTCCATAACTCACAATCATGTCGGTACTGCGTAGAAATTTGTCTTGGATGTCGGATCGCACGTCCTTGTCCAGCCCTGCGTGATACGGCTTGGCCTTGAAGCCTTTGGCAACCAGCGACTTGGAAAGGCTTTCTGTGCCCTTGAGTACCCATGTGATCAGCTCAGTCCTTTTCGCGAATTCGGCAAACATACTGCGTGTGTTGTAACATAGATGATGGACGGCCCCGGGTGTTTCTTTAAAAAGCTGGTACAGATCTTCACCTGGTCATCCTTCTCGTTGATAGCTTGAACACGAAGATTGAGGCTAGACGTGTCAGATTTGGTTCTCTGCGATAAAAACTAGACGGGCACTAACTTTGAACGATACATGCTTGTGACGAAGAGGCCTTCTGGGAGGATGTTGAACGTGTCACGGATATCCTTCGCGACAGCCGCCGTGGCGGTCGCAGTAAGGCAGACGACCCGTTCGACATTGGCTTCCTTGGCGAACCGAGCAACTGCAGCCTTTGGTTAGAAATGGGTGCCCAGGTTGCAGATCTGGGCGGAACTCACTTTTGAGGTAGTCTGGTCGGAAAGAATGTCCCCACTGCAGGTACTCTTTAGCGCGAGCGGTAGAAAGATGAACACAGGATTGATGACCGTACCTCTGAAATACAATGAGCCTCATCAATGGCGAGTAGCCGTATGCCGCCGCGGATGGCTTGGAGAGAGGCAAGGAAGCCCTCGTTGTTCAGACGCTCCGGCGCACAATACAACAGGTCGAGCTTGCCGCACGAGAGCTTTTGGTGAATGTCGACGAAGGTTTCACGAGTCTGGGTCGAGTCAAGAACTGCAGCACTGATACCTCTTCGTCGGAGGGCATCAGCCTGGTCCTTCATCAATGCAATCAACGGAGAGATAACCACAGTAACTCCACTCTCCTCGGGGCTTCTGGAATTGATCTGACGGTCAAGCTCTTTGATAGCGACAGCTGGGACCTGGTGATCGTCAGCAACCATGAACATATGCTACTGGCCGTGCAGGAGCGTACCTGGTAGCACAAGCTCTTGCCTCCTCCAGTGGGAAAGACCACCACAGCACTTTCGCCACCAATAATTCGACTAATCGCTGCTTCTTGCTCTAGACGAAAAGCGTTCAAACCGAATCTCTCCTTCAGTACTTTCTGGGCAAGCTCTGATGTCTGTGATCCAGATCGGTGCTTCTTGGAGGCAGGCTCTTCGATGGCATCATCTCCATCGTCTGGAGCCCGCTTAGCGTTGCGAGGGACGCCGTCGGCAACGGCGAGGAGGTCTGCCTCATCTGCAGAATCAAACTCGAAGTCGTCGTCCATTCCTGCGTAGACCTAGATCGCTGAGATACAATCGAGGTACGAAGCGATCCAGGTAGGGTCGTGTCAGAACGTCCAGTTGGCGTCGGTGGGTTCGAGAACGGTCGTTGGTGTGCCAATTCGGGAAGGAGGGACCGGAGGGATTGGCCGCAATGACGCGCTGAAGCTGCAGGCGCGGACGTGGAACGCGTAAAGTTGGCTTAGTCATCCCCGCCGTTCATGACATGCCCCATACTCTCCCCAAGCACGGGCACTCACACAGGCACTCACTCATTGGGGAGGGGAACTCATCGATCTCA
Source organism: Colletotrichum chrysophilum (assembly GCF_026319265.1). Classification (NCBI taxonomy): domain Eukaryota; kingdom Fungi; phylum Ascomycota; class Sordariomycetes; order Glomerellales; family Glomerellaceae; genus Colletotrichum; species Colletotrichum chrysophilum. Next base: position 322,113 of record NW_026517327.1, on the reverse strand, counting down.
TGATAAGAAGAAGGTGCTCGCTTACCTTGAGCATCAACTATTCAAACACTTGTATACTATGACTGAAGTTTGGTAATCCTCGAATCTTTGAGGATTTGAATGAAGAACAACGTTCATACCAAAGCCTGCGTAACATCCGGACCCCGGGCCCCGGGCGCCTCGGTCCTTGGCCAAGTCAGGTTCCATAGTATTATGCGATGACGGAGTCGAGTTTTGAGGCAGATAACTTGGATAATGTGAAAAAGATGCATGTGACTGAGTTTCTAGGGCATTAAGAGGAAGATGCTCCTTCACTCACGAAACTCTTGACTTCTGGACGCAATGGTTCAATGACGGATCGTCTTCGCAGAGGTAAATTGACGGTTAATTATCCTCGGTCTGTTTCGCCAACAATTGCCGAAATCATGGCAATCGCGGCTCTCAAGATCAAGATATCGAAATGTTGCTGCCTGGCGGACTTATGGACGTGTCGCGCCGAATGACCCGCAGTGCCCGAGAAACATAAGAGATGAGGCACCCCAAGCTATCATGCGCCGTGCTAGGTAAGTATCTTCAAAAAATCATTCCATACGTCTCTCGAGCGTTGTTGAAGGTTTGAGACTACTCCTCTCGCTGTTCAACTTCTCAAGTAAGAAATTTTGGGACGCAGGAACAATATCTTGCTGATAATCCCATGCAGAGCCATCTCGGCCGAGTGGTCAACCAACAGTCGGCCTGCTTGCTCTTCATTAGGATTATCTCTGCTGTTCATCAGCTCGGCCTATCACAACCTTGACCACCTCGAGGATAGCGGTTGCAACAAAGGCTCATGCTCACATTGGCTAGTTCGGACTAGACCCTGGTAGTCCCGCAGTGGCTCCTGACAGGGGTTGTGAGAGAAAGCGCACCAGCCCGTCCTGGCTTTTCTTCTTCTCCGCTTCGAAGCTCTGGCTCCCAATGTCTCTCACCACTCTGCAGCTAGGTTGTGTCTCCTTTGCCCCCTCAGGAGGTGTCAGACGCGCAGGCGGCTTACTCTGACGAACAATCTCTCGGCAAAACCTAAACATTGGAGGCTGACTTGTGGGTTTCTGCTGCCTCCACACACCGGGGCGGCCACAAGCGATGGCTCGGAAAGGCAGCCGGAAAACCAGAACGGGATGCATCACCTGCAAGTGAGTGTGCCTGGGCGGCCGCCGTCTGGTATCACAACGAAATGCCTTCTTCGTGACGATGCGAGATACTCATAAGGGGCTCCGGTCTAACGGTCGCTAGAATTCGCAAAGTCAAGTGCGACGAGACGAAGCCGGCATGCAACCGCTGTATGGCCACCGGCCGCCACTGCGACGGCTACTTGCCCACCGGCAGCATGTCAGCAAGACACACAAACTCGGCTCTCCGCTTGCATCGCCCAGAAGGATTTCCAGGGATAAGGACCGCTGGAGAGAGCCGAGCTTTGCAGTACTTCTGTCAAGAAGCTGGCCCGCAACTGTCAGGCGCGGTAGACCCCCTTTTCATGTCGAAACTTGTCATGCAATTTACTAGCTACGAGCCTGCTGCTCGGCACGCCGTCCTAGCCATCAGCACTCTCACCGAGCAACTACACGGCGGCACTTGTGGACCACTGGTCCGAATCCAGGATCAAGAGTTCGCACTTCATCATTATAATGCCGCGATCAACGACATTATGAAGCTGAGGTCACTAGAAACACATCCAGTGGTACTGCTCGTGTGCATCCTCTTTATCTGCATCGATGTCTTGCAGGAGAATCGCAAGATGGTCATTCAGCACTGCAAGCACGGGTTTGCCCTTCTCAAGCACACCACATTCGAATACGCCTGGACAAAGCAGTATCTTTTGCCTTTATTCCGAAGAGTTGCTGCCACCTCATTCATATGGGCAGATGACTCTTCAGATTTCCCGGACCTAGATGGCCTAGAGCACCCTATGCCTGATGGATTCTTCAACTTCGCCGATGCCCAGGCCATGATCGATGATGTCTTCAGCCGGACGCTTCGACTCGTGAGACGAGGTGATCCGTATCGCATTCATCCAGAAACGAATGGGGCACCGCCCCAAGAATTGTTAATCGAGCAAAGCCAAATTAGACGATTGCTAGAACAGTGGGAGCTGCTAATGGAAGATTTCGAGGCTCGTCCGCTGTCCCCGCCTGGGAGAGAGTCCCCGACGACAGAGAACTTGACCAAGACCCTCCGATTCATCCTCCGCTGTCGCTTCGAATCCTGCAAGATATGGCTGAACATGGCATTAGAACCAGAGGTCTACGACCACGACAAGCACATGGATACCTTCGTCGAGATGTTGGAAGATCTTGGGGTCACAGACCCTGAATTTCTCGATGGGTTCCGACGGTCACCAAGTTTTATGTGCGATGCCGGCTATGTGCCCATGATCGTACTGACATCTGCAAAATGTGCCCATTTGGAGTCAAGACTGTCGGCTTTGAAGTTGGTACCGGTCCCAGGACTGCCAAGGGAGCTTCTGTGCCTTCCAGCACACGCATGGGGCTGCCCGGAAGTCAAGGACCTGCCTCAAGTAATTCAAACCTCAACGGAGGATACTGGTACACCACCTAATGATGTAATGGAAATGAGTACATAAGATGTATGAACGGAAAGTATTTCTCAAGCAATGATGAGCCGCGGGTGATTTGCGTTTTACTGCAGTATGCAATGTCTGCCTCACGGCGCCTGCAGATGGACCTGGTCTGCGCATGCATTTATTCCAAATCAAGACGAGGATCCGCCTCCTGCCTCAAACGGTAATCGTAATAATGAACCACCAATTGGATTAGGCTTTGATTGCGCATGGCAGGTAAAACATCTAAAAACAGCATCGTATTTGCTGTGGGGAGACTGATCGACCACTGCTCAGCACCAAGACAATGTGTCTCTATTCGAAGTCGAAGGCAGTTATTCCGATCGTCAAATTGATCCCGTGACAATAAAGCCACTCACTCAGCTTTTCTTGTAAGATAGACCTGACCCTGGAAAATAATTGACACCAATCAACTTGAACGCCTACAGAGCTGAAGCAGCCACGCAAGCCCCCTGCAGGTCGGTTCGGCAGACAAGGGTCGATACCGAAAGACAACGCGAGGCACGGCTCCTCAATCCGAACCGAAAGTCTTCAGTGATATCTTGAATTGAAATGTTTTGGATCTTTTATATAACCAGACTAGACGGACATCGAATTCCATCTCCGGAGGCCAGTATCGGAACCCCACTGCCGGTAGCGGCGCGACTGATACCCACCGTCCACCCGAGATCGCGAAAAACCGAGGGCGCCCAAAGCAGAAAACAGGACATCTAATCGGACATCACTGATAATTCTCAAAAGTTTCTTCTTGGAAACTCTGGCCCGAAAGACAACTTTCACTCGCATAGAGCTCGTCATGTGTTCACGACATCCAAATTTGAGCCGCGCCAAGACGGCATCGCATACAACGACAACAATCAATTCCTGGCCATCTTGAGATCACGTCTGACCCCTGTCCGGAATTCACATCCCGCAAACCTTTCGTGCCAACTCCCCGGGCCCCGAGAAGCGGCCCCGAGAAACCGGTCAAGATGATCAGCGGGGATGCTGTAATCCAGTACGACCGTCCCAATGAGACTTAAAGGATAACATCAACGGAATATTCACCTCATTTCGCATGGCTGTCTGGACGGCTCAAAACACCGGTCGGTTCGGTGGGGGCCGAGGTTCGGGATATTAGCTTTCGGCCCCGAATAGGACCCACTTCGGTTCGGCACGGGCTGCTGCACAAGCATATTAACACAGACATACATACCGACCCGACAAACGCCTGGCTACCCTATCCATTCTCAAAAAAGATATCAACGGTAGCTCTGGCAATTACATGGGATCGAATCCACTAAGAAGAGACCAATCACATTGGCATTCGCAACCCTTCAGAGTGCAATTGTCTCTGAGCCAATCACCCACATACGATGGCTTGTCCCTTCAGCGATTCGCGTCAACTCTTCTTTGACTTAGCCTCCTCTAGAAACAGTGAAGGGTTCCAATTCAGCGAAAAACTCGGCAGCTACGTTGTTTCTCGCTACGATGATATCGTCTCAGTCCTCGACAGGCCCGAACTTTTCAGCTCTCGGCCGACGGTGCCAGAGTTCCCGCCAATGGTCCGGGATCTGTTTGCCAACAAAGTACCAGACAAGGGCACATTGTTAGCACACGATAACCCTGATCACGATCGGCTGAGAAATAGCGTCGCATCCTTCTTTGTGCCACGTAGACTGGAACGATTCGAGCCGATGCTCCGCGCCGCTGCCCATGACCAGATCGACAGATTCGTTGATTCGGGCTCAGTCGAGATCAAGAGTCAATTTGCACTCCCTGTACCATTAAGATGTATCGTGGTAGTCGCAGGATTGGACCCAGCCAGATGGGAGTGGATCGGACGTTGTCTTGCACTGTTCGGCGGCATCACTAAGTCTGAAGAGGAACTCAGCATTCAGAAAAGAGTTCAAGATGTCTTGGATTTGCACGCATACATAGCCGGTGTCATTGAGGATAGACGGAATGATCGAAAAGACGATCTAATCAGTCATATTTGGAACGGAAGAGATGCTGGAGTAGTGGAATTGACCGACTTCGAGCACCTTAGCATGATTCCAGGCCTTCTTCTTGCCGGCCATGAGACTACGACCAATGTTCTATCCATGGGGATGGCACACCTGCTCCATCAAGGCTTATGGGAGCGAATTTCAGAAAGCGACGCGACAAGATCAGCCGCCATTGAGGAACTTCTTCGCTATGAGTCGGCCATAACAGGGATGCCACGGCTAGTCACAACGGAAACGAAATTCGGGGCTATGACCCTACAACCAGGAGATAAGCTTTTTGTGGCATACAACTCTGGCAGTCGCGACAGAACCAAGTTCGAGAATCCGGATGAAATCAACATCGATAGACGTTACAAGACGCAGCATCTCGGCTTTGGGCGTGGCGTCCACGCTTGCTTAGGAGCCCCCTTTGCACGTCTCCTCCTGAGGACGGAACTCAAGGTCCTCAGAGAGCGACTTCCTCAGCTTAAACTAGAGACACCGTACGAAGAGATCAAATACAGCGAAGTCCATGAAGGGCGTGGCCCAGAAGCCGTTCGGATCTCTTGGGACCCTCCAACTCACCATGACATTGGCAGTCATGTTCAGAGCAATTCGGCAACAAAGATGGCAGCCAGGCCATACGACCAGAAGATGGCCGTCAGCGAAATATGTCAGGTCGCAAAAGACGTGATGCAGATAACACTGCGACCCATCGCTGGTTCTGGGACACCGCGTTGGGCGCCTGGAGCCCACATTGACGTCAAAGCAGGCCCATTTGGCTTTCGACAATACTCCATCTGCTCAAGCCCAGATGACCGAGATAGTCTGGCATTTGCTGTGTTGAAGACAAACGATACCGGAGCTTCTCACTTCATACATAACAGTGTGAAACAAAATCTTGAACTTACTGTTCGCGGACCAAGGAACAACTTTTCCTTCGAGCCAGGCTCTCGAAGAACTGTATTCGTTGCCGGAGGCATTGGAATCACCCCTATCAAGCCAATGGCAGCGGAAGCAAAAGCCAGAGGGGAAGACTACACAATCATCTATCTCGGCCGTAAGCGCGATTCAATGGCGTTTGTGGAAGCAATGCCTGGAAAGCATGCGAATCGCTGCATCACGTGGGTAACTGAAGAACATCGTGGACAACGATTCGATGTTAGCAGGTACATTCGATCGCTGGATACGGAAGGCCTTCGGATTTACTGTTGCGGCCCTGAGGCTCTTCTTCAAGACGTTGAAAAGAGCCTGAACGATGCACCACCGGATGTTTTGCGACTGGAACGATTTGCGGTGTCTTCGGACTCTGGCACAGAAAACACAGCGTTTGATGTTGTCCTCGGCCGGAGCGGCAAGGTCCTGCGAGTTCCTGAGGATAAGTCAATCCTAGATGTCATCAATGATGCAGGAGCTGGAGTAATGTCCACCTGTAACAAGGGCTTGTGCGGAACTTGTGAGGTTAGGGTCTTAGATGGGCTGCCCGAACACAGGGACGCAGTCCTCACACCTGCTGAAAGAGCTGAAGGAACCGCAATCATGACTTGCGTGTCAAGATGTCGTGGAAGCAAACTTGTACTGGATCTCTGGTGAAGTAGCTGATCACATCAGGATAGGACGTCCTCTCATTTCATATAATCCGAATGTATTCAGGAAGAAAACGGAGACATACTGTGCGGTAAAAATAATAGTGTGTTCCAAACCTATGTATTAATGCCACGCCCGGACGCAGGGACTTTTCCCTTTTTCCATTCCATGCCAAATAGGCTTCTACGGAACCGATCAAGGTTCCAGAACATCGACTATAGACAAGACATCACTGTCTGTTAATCAAAGTTCAGATGTGTCACCAATACTCCAAATGTATTCGCCGAGGGGTATTGAGGCAACTCTGCGGGCGTGCTAAGTACACAGAACCACGCCTGATTCAAGGCGCTCCAACGTGACCCTTTCTACTCTCCCTCTCAGACATGTAAGCACGCCACTTGGGGTTGATAATGTACACAGGAATTCCAAGAAGGAAGATCACACCAAAGATCCCGGCAAGGACACCGAATGCAGTCTGATACCCGAACCTCTCGACCATTGGCGTCAACCCATAGGTCACGCCGAATGACACCACATTCTTCGTACCGACAACTACGACCAACGCAGGCCCGGGATGTTTGGGAGCTGCTTCGGAAGCAAATGTCGTGGAAATGATGATAATCGCTGTGAATGAGTACTGAAAGATGGTCCAGCCCATGTAAGGTCCCCACCAGGTCGTCCCTCCAGGAGCAGTGTAACCATACAGCAACAGCATACCGACGCCAACAATGGCAGGTGGTACCATTGTGACCAAGTGGTGCTCCGGAATGTGCACACCTCGGTTACAGCGGGCAAGCCACATCACGAATGGGTTGCCAATGAATGTGCAGAAAAGCATACCGAGCACAGCGCCAATAACGCCACCGACATTGATCAGGCCGATGTCAGCCGCTTGCCAGTGGTAGTTGTCCATCAACACAGTATTGTAAGTGAGACTCATGCCCACACCGCAACCCAAGGCGATGGAGGATGTGAGAACGGCGTAGATGATTCCAGGGGAGGACATTGATTCGGCCATGTGCTTCCAGCTCAGCAACATAACCTGAAGAGGCTGTGGATGGGGCGTAGACCAAGGCCTGATTCTCTGAGCATAGGTCTTACGCTCAATGGCACCAGCAGCGTTCCCAGCTCCCGGAGCTGTGAGTCCAGAGCGACTCATCTCTTCGAGATACGCTTGCGCTTCCGAGTCAGGGATGACGCGGGTGACACCAAACTCATCGGTAATAACAAGTTGACCGTCTAGAGACTCGGGCGGGCGGGTAAACTGGGTTTCGAAAGCAAATAAGAACGCAATCACCAGACCAACAGCCACAGTGATGACGAAAACCCAGTAATACCATCGCCAGCCCAGGTCGTGGTTGATGTATGATGACGCAAGGTTAATCGTTGATGAGATTGCATTCTGCGCCATCCAGTATAGACCGAATATCCGAGACCGTTCGTGGAGAAAGGTGACTTCGGTGAGCATGAGCGGGAGGAGTGATTCCGAGGCACCAGTAGCCAGGCCCTGGACGATGCGTGAGGCGAGATGTCCGTTGTAGCTATTCTGCAGAGCAGCTGCAATGGTGGCAATCAGAAGGATGACCATGAAGCCAAGGAAGACGGGGCGTCTGCCGTAGGCTAGCGAAAGGGGAAGAATGATGTAGTTTCCTGTGATTTGATGTCAGATCTATGACTGTCCCTTGCATAATGGTTCTGGACCTTTTGGAGGAATAATCGAGACAACTTACCAAGGCCTATGCACAGAGTTGGGATCGTAATAAGAAGAACAATCTCGTCTGATGAGTATCCTTGAGGGGTGTACATCTGGAAGAAGACACTCAGGATGGCACCGAGTCCGCTTGCAATCGACAGGCCCATACTGGAGAACCAACAACAGCAGAACACCAGACCGTACTTCTCCCATTTTCTGAAATTCAAAGGATCGTTCGGGTCCGAAGAGGGCACAGGAATCCGTCGAACTTCGCCATCCTTGTTTACAAGCAGGGCATTGCCATCGACGTGGGTATGGTTATCTTTGGGATCCGGGTTGAGGTCTTCGAGATGCTCGACGCGACTATCGATTTTGGCATCTTCTGGAATCGAAGCTGACGTGGCCATGCTGACGTTCCGGTAGTTATTGGTTTCTGGGATGATCGATCGAGTATTTTTGAGTCGTCAATTGGGCTAATTTCCAACTAAGAAATCTCAAATGTTGGCCTGCAACTCCTTACGACTGCGATTAACCGTCGCAACTGCAGGATACTGGTTGTCGCACACTCTTCGCTCGCTGTGAGGGAAAAAAAGCATATGATCGTTATTCAACATATTGAACAAAGCGGATCCAGTCTCTTTTCAATTTGATGAGCCGCTGCCACTTGATGGAGCGTTCGTCGGAAAATGGAGGTGAACACGGGCAACCCCCGTTCCCCGGTGGGGTTGAGTGAAGATCTACCCCGGACTTGGCACTAAACATTTCGGCTCGGTTGGTGAAGCACGATGCTATTCGGCTCGGAATCTGCTCAAACAATCAGGCCTAGTGCTAAGTGTATTACTCTAGAACCGAAGATGCGGCTCTTCCAAAGACTTCAAATTGAACGGCCAGCTATCTGTTCGATTATCGCAGAAACCTTGCAATGCAGTTCTCACGCCTCCTGATTTTGGAGCGTTCTCGCCGGACTTTTGCTGCAACTTGTTAGACAGTGGCGTCCCCTCAGAATTTGCCGTGTATGGCTGAAGCGACTCCAGTCTACCACGCGCGGAATCGAGTCAGAAGACTCGTAAGAAAATGAATCTACAAAATTTGCAAAATTAGGCTGCGAGCCGGGAAAAGCAAAGTTCAAGCCGAAGCATGCAAGTCGCGTCGTACAGGCACAGTAAGGCTTTCAATGTGGAACGCTCCATAGCTAGCAGAGTCGGTGAACACGCAAGCAGGGTGAGACAAGGCGTCTCGATATGCTATGAAAATTCTTTCGCTCGATCACAGAGCCGCATCGTATACATGCCACTGGTCTCCAACCCTGTAGCCAGTAGGAAAAGGGTCCTCGGGATCCAACACAACCTGCTTGTAGCTTGTAATCCAAGCTCTTCCCTTGACAGTTGGAATGATAGCATCTCGATCGCCAACCCTGACGGTTTCCTTAATGCGGCACTCAAAAGCCGTGTCAATGACACTAGTATGCTTGAAGTCCTCACCGACGGCAAGCTGCCCCTTAGCATGAAGCAATGCCATGCGGGCGCAGGTGCCTGTTCCGCAAGGACTTCGATCCAGTCGGCCAGGCGAGACAACGACAGTGTTCTTGGCAACCTTCCCACCGACGCCGTCTTGCAGAGGCTCGGTGAATGAAAGCACCGACACTCCAGCGATTTCCGGGTTCTCAGGGTGACGGGGAGTATAAATAGAACGAATGGTCTGCTTGATCCTTTCGCCAAGCTCAACAAGCTTTGCTGCCTGCTTGGGCTCGATACTAAGGCCAATTGACGCGGCGTCAACGATGGCATACCACATGCCGCCCCACACGATGTCCGCGGAAACAGTCCCGATTCCGGGGACTTCAACGCGCAGGTCGAGCTTGTCGACGAACGCGGGAACATTGTCAAACGCCACATTCTTGCATTTGCCGTCTCGGCACTCCGCGGTGACACCGACCAGCCCTGCCGCCGTGTCGAGGGAGAATTTGGTCAGCGGCTCCTGCATGGGGATCATCCCTGTTTCCAATAGAACGGTCGCGGTGCAGATTGTGTTTGAACCGGACATTGGCGCATACTCCTCACTCTCCATAATTAAGAATCCCGCAGCGGCTTCTGGGTTGCATGGCGGCAGGATCAAGTTCGTATTTTTCGGTGACCGTCCCCGGGGCTCGTTCAGAAGCAGTTGTCGAAGGTCGTCCTTATGCGTCAAAAAGTGTTGAAGTTTGTGCCACATGGTTGGCGCTGGCACGTCCAAAACTCCGCCAGTAATGACGTCGCCAACCTCTCCCTCAGCGTGACATCCGACCACTGTGATGGTGCGTGTAGATCGCATGGCTGTGACTGTTCAGGCTGTCGATAACCTGGCTGTGGTTGGTTGCAGAATACGAAATGACGCTCTACTACAGTTGAATAGAGGAACTCTGAAGCCACGATGAATTGTCTATGTACCTTTTAAGAAGGTTTTAAGCAACTCCAGTAACCGGCGTTTATACCGGGAAATCGGACCCCACTCCGACTCTTTTGAACCCCCGACGGATGGTGTCGCCGAAGCCTGCCCGTTATCTCGGAATCCACCTAATTACCCCGCATCAAATGAGTGATAACCGTGTAAACCTACCATATCCAATTGTGCTTGGGAATCATCTACAAGTAAAGCGAAAGAGCTTATGAATAGGAGGACGCGTCACGAGTAACTAAACACAATGACACATGGCAGAGTAGCTAGCTAGCCTGGCGACAGTAACCCACGCTGGAGGCCGAACACATCAAAGCTTTTGTCAAGGTCAGGAGAGTGAACATTAGACGGTCGCAGTTGATTCCATTGCATGTCTTGCTAATAATTTGGAGTCGCTTCCGTAAATCAAACCCGCCAACCCACGAGAGAAGTTAGAGACGTGATCCAGCAGATCACATTTTACATTTATTAAGTGGCAGCCTAATTTTGCATCAGCCTGAGACCGGCGATTAGGGGCACGTCGACGAGAAAACTCGCATTTCGAACCAACCAAATGGCGTGTTTTGACGTCGTAGGGCTGAGAGATCACATTAAGACGGCGCTAGTAAACGAAATGATGCATCTCGAACCATCAGAGATGTTGAGGCGTACACCTAATCAGGCGGAATCGGTTGTTCTGATCGGATGACTTTCTGTAGCTAGGGCAGTTCAGCTCCATGCCGAGGCCTTTTGGCCTGTCTCTCGCAAGCATCGCCTTGCCGATCTTTTCTGGGCGCCGCTGGCGTGTCCTTGTCTTCTCCTCAAGCTGTGGCTGCGCTGTGGGTGTACAGGGATGCGGGGGCTCTAGAAGGACATGGCTTCCAGCGGGAACCACCCGTCATCCCTTCCACGTGCATACTTTTTGAGATAGCCGTCACAAATTGACGTTGGATTACGGCGTGGGAGCGATAAACCGTTGTCCCGGAGCCACTGATATGCATCCGGAATGCGTCGGATGTAGACCCAATTGCGGTGCTCATGTCATCTTTAGGGGTCGGCAATGCCTTCAGGGAGATGATGCAGGCAGCCGAGACGTGGCATACTTCCAGTCTACCAGGCTAATTACCATCCACGGGCGCCCGCGGAGCACCATGCATTGCGGCGTATTGGTGAGAGAGAATTGCAGTGAAAACCTGTTTTTGTGAAGTCGAATGCACTTCTGCCTGTGCCTCATCGCTTGGAGGATTTCTGCAGTCGAATCGTCTTCAGCTGTATCTGGTCTTTGCTCGATCGTATCCAATAGCAGCCCTGAGATACCAGTTTGTGGCTTTGCATTTGTATGTGAGTGGAATTGGCACAAAAAACCACGATGCCAGGATACCATCCTCCGGGAAGTATGAGTTCTCCGACAAACAAGGCCAATCAACCCTGTCCCCTCGCAGCGGGCCGATGTCAAGGCTTTGCCAGGGCAGTGAAGTCATCGGCTGAGCATACTGGGGCCATCTCCGTCGGCCTTTCTGATTTGATGTTCCTCGAGACAATGGCCCCCAACATGATGCCGTCCCCGCCGTGGCTGCATTTCCTAGGGCTGATTGGAGATGGATCGGCGGTTACCCATCCTGCACCTGCACGGGGCGGAGTACAGAAGGTCACCCAAGCAAGACATACAGTTTGTTCTAGCCCGATTAGGGGAAAATAAGTACACAGGGACTTGGAGGCTGACATCTTTGCGGCCAACAAGGCATCCAGCAGTCGTGGAGTAAAGGCTGTATAAGAATCCCCAAGCCGAAGCGGACCTGATCCCGAGCCCTCCATACTCAATACCGCCCTTCCTTGTTCCGTTTACTTCGTCTTGCTCGATCTGGAAACGTCTGTCCGCCACCTATCACCCACATCGGAGGTTACTTGCAGCTTTACGGCCCAACCCGCGCACCGGCTCGCGCCAACGAAGCTCTGATCAGCTCGACGTTTACCCAAACACTAGTAATGACATCTCCAATAACCATGTCAAGCTCGCCTGACTCTTCATCGTCACCGGAGGCCCCAGAGCGACGCCGTTGCTGGGAATGCCTTCGTCGACGATTAGTCTGTGATGCAACACGGCCTGTGTGCAACAAGTGCCGGGTTGCGGGCATCGTGTGTCCAGGGTACGATGACAAGAAACCGCTGACTTGGCTCGCTCCTGGCAAGGTAACTTGTCGTACACGGCGCAAGAAGAGTACCGCCGTCAGCATCAAACCAACAACCAAACCGAAGACCCCGAGGCCGGCCAAGCAGCCCAAACACAAGCATTTTGAAGTCGGAACGGATATTTTCAATGGTATCGAATGTATTTTCCATGCTCCGTTAAGAACGGATGTTTGTGACGTGTATGATGCTGTACAGTACTGTGAGTCTCCAACGGCGGTCCCCTAAGAGTCGAATTGACAATGCAATCAAATTGGATTGATCTCTCAAGACGAAACTAATATGAAACTTAGACAACGCCGTTTTCTACCCTCACACTGCGGCTGGTCACAGGGATGGCATAGCGAACGTCTTCGTAGACGCGATACCCATCAACATTGTCCGTTTCCTACCAAAGGCCATTGCGCACAATATGGTTTCCATCGTCTTCCAACATAAGATGTGTGTACAAACACAGTGGAAACCCGACTGTCCCTCCCTCAAACATGCACAAGCCCGTTTGCACCACCATCGAGGGCTTGCAATTCGTGCTCTAAACGAAGATATCGCCAATGAAAAGACTCAGAGCAGCGATGTTGTACTGACAGGTGTTATTCTCCTGCTCCAGTCAGAAGTACGTTACATTTGGCTATGTGTTTCTCCGCCACTTATGTTAAGTGATTTGCCCTACAGATTCAGTCGTGCCTTTCGCCAAACTGGAGATACCATGTCAACGGCCTCCTGGCAATGCTTGCTTGCCGTGGGGGTGCCATAGGGTGGATGAGAGAGGTTCCAATGCTCAAGGGAATCCTTCTATCTTTTCTGATGTATGTGGTTGATCAAACCACAGTATTCTGCCATTGGAAAGCATGAGCTCACGAGTCTTATAGAACTGCCACTTTCGCAAACACTACCAGCCCGTCCCACGATCACGTCAGAATAGCGTCGCACGAAGGGCTACTTATGCTTACCGATGAGCTGTATCCACTCGGTCTACATCCCAATATGCCCTGCCCGATGGCCCTGTTCGAGGAAATCATTCGCATTAACCACGTTCGGGATGGTGTCTCCAACGGCTTCATGAGCAAGGATACTGCGAGGTCTATCGCAGATAACATCGTGAAGAATATCGAAGCCTTTGACGCCCGAACGTGGGATGGATTCTATGCGCAGCATGAACACAATGAGCTGATTGGGCTCATGTTTCAATCTGCAGTGGCAGTCTTCTGCCTGTCAGCCCTGAAGAGTATCTTAGTCTTGCAGTCGTCAAGTCGCTTGAGAGCTCATAGCGACCGTCTATACTCCTTTTTGGAAGAAGGGAAGAAGCATCCAGTGCTTCAGAAGTCGGTCCAGTGGCCATTGATTGTGGCTGGAGTCGAGGCTGGAGCCCGAGTGGATAAGCGAGGATTGGTTGGTGAACTTTTCCTGGAGCAGAGCAAAGATGTTGGTACACCGTTACCAATGCATGCGAAGGGGGTGATACGAAATTTTTGGGATGGCGATCTTACAACCTGGGACGCTTGTTTCGACAAACCATACGCTTTTGTGTCATAGAGACCAATTGCATGCATTATTGGCAGCTGCAAGTTTAGTCTAGCCCTGAAGAGTTTGAATATCCACCAGGTAAAAGTTCAATCTACGACAGAATTTGTCAATGAATTATTCTCGCTGTGGTGTGTACAAGATATAGACCTGGAGGTCACTCTGGAGTGTTTTCTGTCGCAAACATGTTTGGTTGGTTGCTTTGGCAAACTTCAACATCAAAGACCAGAAGATTATTAATCAAGAGGCGAGATCAAAGCGGAAGATGGATAGATCCTTGATTTCTTGTGGCGTGCGTTTCTTACCCGCAAGACTTAAAAGCCATGAGCTTACGAACTGTCAAGCTTAATTGCCAGGAAGCCAACAAAACGATTGTTTATATTCCAAGAGATGCACGCACTAAAATAACAAATCGTCTAGCTACAAAAGACTTGTGGAGTTGAACTTGAAAAGCGTCCGGTGCCATGAAGACTAGATCAATTCTATTTGTTTCTTACTCCGATTCGAAGCCAATCTGGGGCAGCAACTGGTTCCACGACACCATCACATCTGTGACGTTTTTGAACGGTGTAACGTCGACATCGCATACGGTGTCACGGTCCGGAAGTTCTCCCTGATCGAAGTACTTCTGCATGGCCTTTGCAGTGCAAACTGACGGCTGAGCTCTCCAACCATGCTGTTCAAAACACATCAGCGATTCTCTCCTGTGACTAAAGTAAGATCATGAGTCAACGGGGATGAAAACTTACCCCATAGCCGTTGGATTTCAACAGAACGCTACCATCAAAGCTTGCAGTAACATTTTCTGCCGACAGGTGTGAGGTTGACCCATCTAAAGAGTGGGTGAAGACGAGTATTGGGTTCTTAGTTTTGATATTGTTGAAGCCCCCCTCGTACCTTTCCTTGGGCTTGATTTTCCACTGAGCACACTTCATTTGGCTTTTGATGAGGACAAGTCCAGTCGTACGGCTGGCATTCGTGATCTCGTCGATTCCTGTTTGGAAGACTTGCAAGTCATCGGTGCGAAATCCAGCGTCGGCGCATTGGATGCCGGTTGCGGAGTCATCCCCGCCACCACCAGCATCCTCGCCGGTGCCATCAGTCTCACCACCAGAAAGCTGGAAGTATCCAAGCGCGATGCCGGTTTCGTTTCTTGTAAACAAATCATTGAGCCAAACTGTGAGCAAAGGCCAGGTCGTCGGGTCGTTGAGCTGTGGCCGAACTGCCGTGGCTATCCTTGTCCTGTCGATGACATATGAACCCGCGAGGATGGGGCGCAGCCTTGCCTCTTCCATGACCGAAAAGAATTCATCACGGAGGCTTTCCACTGTCTGATTGCCACCAGAAAATGGGCAGGTATCTCCAGAATTGAGACAGGTCTGAAATATGGCGTCGAGACTGGGATCGGCATCCATGGCCCATTCAGAATTCCTGATAAAAGTGTATCAGTATCGTATCGTAATCTTAGAATCGAGAAAATGACATACAGGCCGTAGTACCATTCGTGTGGGTTCACGACTCCATCAAGGACAACTTTGTCCATTCGTTCAGGGAACATAGCAGCCACGGTTGCGCCCAGAATTGTCCCGTAAGAAGTTCCTATTGCCGTAATGTTAGCTCCGACGACAGTCTTTGCGACATCAAGTCTTGTGAATGGAAGTATCCTACCCCAATATCTCAGCATTCCGTCATCATCAAGAGCGTCCACGATTTGCATCGCATCTCTAGCGGTATACGCTGTTGAAATGCGGCTCCCAATTTCGCTAGTTGCGGGATCAAGAGCACACGTGTTTGCCTCGAGCCCGGCATACGCCCAATGCATTCCAATCATCGCTGGGTCTGAGTTATTTCCCATGGGACCGGGCGCCACATTGATAAGGAGCCTTGTAGCACTATCCGGATAACACGAAAATGTCGTGGTATTTCCGACGCCTCTAATATGCGCCTTTAGTCACAGGTACTTGAAATGGGTTGCCAACAAGAATAATAAGAGACATAGGTGCGGACGTTTCTTACCTTGGGTCCCAGGCAATGAGATCATGATTTCCTCCAGTGGTCCTTGGAAATCGTCAATAATCACATCAACAAATTGGCTCTCGATTCCTTACGCTTGGAGAAGATAGCTCCGCGAAGCTAGGCGTTCTCGTGCGGTAACTCCAGGTCCACCAAAATTGAACAGGATGCTCCCCTTCGAGGGCCCCTTGATGGCAGGGACTTTGAGCAATTCGAGCTGAAAGGTTTCGCTTGAATTGGAACTGGAGTAGTCCAATGGGACAGTCAAATTTCCGCATTGAACGGGGGCTTTGCTATTCTGGCTCGGCAGCCAGTCTGGACAAGATCCCCATTCGACTGATCCGCTTCGGGCGTGATTCAATGCAGAGGCCGAGGCAGGAGCTGCTGCGGCCAAAAGCATAGTGAAAAGGGCGTTTTCCGGAAACATTGTAAGGTTGATGGGCGGTTAATGAAGATGAAGTGTCAGGTTGTAGTGCGGTGTCGAGTTCACCAAAAAAACTGGGTGCGTATGATTGTCACATATATATCTACTTGATACTGTTTTCTCCCGTTTCTTACTTGGGCTGAACAAGACTGCATGTCGTCACAGCTGAACAGGTCTGCCTAGCCGCGAGATGTATATGAGCCAAAAACAGAAATCACTTGGGGAGTCGTGGCTGATCATAGGCATGAAAATGGAAGGCAGCTTGGGAGACTGATTGGCGGATGCATCGGCGCCTGCTCCACAATCTTCATTTTTTAGCGAATGTGTACACCTTATTTCCTCTTTGGGGAAATATGAGCCACTTGGCTAGCGGCATGTCATCTCTGGAATGACCAAATGCCAAGCTACTAACGGACCATGTCAAATGAAGTTGCAGATTCCAGGAGGCAGTGTTCTGTGATAGAGGATGAATTCTTTTTCCCTTCTAACTTTTCTTTCGCAGTTTGCCGCCTGGAGGCGCACATAATCGTGCCGTATGAGAGACTTCGGTTGGCACCTCGCAGAACCGCGCTTATTACGCTGATGTGAGCACGATGCAGGCACAGAGAGAATAGTGATTTTAACTTGTACCAAGGCAGAGTCGCTCCGGAGCACCAGAAGCTGTTCTGCTTATAGTCTCAATGGCGTACCATGTCTTGCGCGCGTTATGGTAGTTCCATTTCACAGTGTTATCGGCCCAGTCGTTTGCGGGGCTCGGCCCGTAGCCAAATAGGGTCGGGGCCGAGTGGGGCCGCCACGGCACCGGACAAGACTGAATCCAATGACCAAGAAATAGTTTAGTAGTGACCCTTACCTCCGGGAATTCATATCAGAATATTACCACATCTCTAAAATGGGACTACAACTCTGTACTTCATGCATTGGTTTTCTTCCGTCTTCTTCCTCCGCAATAGTCTCTCCTTCACATGCAATACAACTACCGAAGGCTGTTCGCTTAATCGGTTCTTGCTACGTCGACTACGTATATCTGGTCGATCTCGCCTTTTGCGATACCGAGCCTACACTGAATCGCGTACGTTTGAAGATATTAAAGCAGGTCCTGAAGGCCTCGGGTATTCCCTTGCCAGGGCGCTCATAGATATCCCGCCCACGACCAACCACTGAACGGATAAGTTGCTACGCATTAATCTTTATTCACAAGGCAACACGATGTGCCTAGTACAAAGGTTTACTAGTAGCGACTAGCTTCCGAAATTCAAAGTGATACGACACACGGACATCATTCGCATTTGGCGTGAACTTTATCCGATCTAAGCGCTTTATTGATTGGCGGGAACTCTGATCGCCATGTGCCGTGTCTCTTCGCGCTAATCACGGCAAGCCTAGATCGACTTCCGATCTTTGTTGCCTGAGGGATACCCATGCTTCCGTGGTTTCCGCGGAGGGGTCGAGAAGCAATTGACGGACCTCAAAACCGCAGCCTCATCACTGGGCAGCAAAAATCTGCGTCGTTACCTTCCAGAAGCTGACCTAGAGGTTCAACTAGTGCTCATCTTGACAGTCTCGTTTCCATTTGAATAATTCGGGGCCATCGGGGCGATAGTGATCTCGATAATGCTCGTTACCGGCCTTGAACCGGGGGTGTCTTCCCTGGCATCCCCCGATTTACTTCAGCTTTTCCCTGAGTGCGCGGTAAGGTTACGTTTTGCTTACATTGTCTGCCCACTGGCGGCTGGTAGTAGACTATGCAACCAGGACCTAAGTCTTTCCATTCAACCTAATGCTAAGTTTACTAGGGTCGCTGCATATCCAATGCCATGGCTTCATCGCCAGTGTCAGGGTCTTCAATTTCATTCCTTTGCGCTGATTCGCAGTTTTACAGTGCTGCTGGATGCGCATTTCAAAACTGCACTGTAATCAATGGCTTGAGTGAGTGCCTAGTCCAAGAAATCGTATCATTTCAATTTGACGCCGAATGGCTGTAACTGTCTAAATCCATCAACTAGAATACTAACGCAAATGTGTTAGAAACGCAAAGAATCCTCTCTGGTATTTGTGGTTTACCAGTTCGCGATAAGGGTACCTCTGCTACTGCGAGCGCTGTGGCTGGCGCGCTTGTCGCCATCGTCAGCGTGGGCATCCGCGAATATTCGCAGCTCTCCCGGTTCGATTATAGCATAGGGCTTGATGACTACGCTCTGATATTTACCATGGTTTGTTGTTTCTGACAGTGCCATCAAGCTCATATTGCTAACTGCCACGTTTTGTGGTAGGCAATGTCTGTGCCTATGAGCATCCTAGTCGTCATTAGTAAGTATTCTTGTTTTCGGTTTTGCCGCTCTCAACTAATAGGCCTTCCTAGCTGTTCAGTCAGGACTCGGGAAAGATATATACACACTTACGCCGGATCAGATCAATGAGTTTTTCAAAGTTGGTAAAGGCCTTTCGCAAGCCCTCTCAACTGCTAATTTGCGGTAGCTCTTCTACATAAGTGAACACTTCTACGCGTTCACAGTCCTGTTTGCCAAAACAAACTTCCTCTTCTTCTACCTTCGTCTTTTCTCCGATGAACGGTTCCGAAAACTTACTTGGGGTGTCATTTGGGCTTGCATCGCCTCAGCACTTTCTTTCTTCGTCGCCACCATGTTTCAATGCTGGCCAATCAGCTACACTTGGACTCGGTGGGACGGGGAACACCATGGTCGCTGCCACGATATCAACCTCCAGACTTGGGCCCACGCCAGCGTCAACATCGCATTGGATGTAATCGTGGTTAGCATGCCGATCTCCCAAATATTGAGGTTGAATTGGCGGTGGAGGCAAAAAATTGGCGCCAGAATGATGTTCGCAGTCGCACTTTTGTAAGTTCAGATGATGCAATTCTTGCTGCACAGAATAATGACTGACCTTGTGCAGAATCACTCTCGTGTCTGTGCTTCGGCTTAGCACAATCAACGACTTCATGAAAACATCTAATCCCACTTGTGAGTCTCAAGTTCGATCAAGAACCTCTCATTCGATACTCATGCCAGGACTTTAGGGGACATCGTTCCAATTTCGAACTGGTCGTTTGTTGAATTAAACGGCTTCATCTTCTGCTCCTGCATGCCCGCTTTCCGAGATTACTTCCGACGAATGTTCCGGCGCAGGAGACAAACGATGGTGGAACCCGCGTTTCCCAATGGAGGCGCCATGCGGACCATTGGAAATGCCACCATTCGACGACGCAATAGACTTCATGAGCTTGTGTCTATTGACAGCGATGATAATGAGCCTGAGCACCAACTGGAGGACATTGGACATAGAGATCCAGCGGTTGGGCGACTGTCCACTGGCGTTGCTACCCCTGTTTCTACCCCTAATGCTCGTTCCGATGAAGCAATCCCGGCTCAAAATGGGGCTTCATCGGATGAGATCACGGCTATTCCATCACGACCTGAAGAGATGGATTTGGCGGATCTG
The DNA here is from genome assembly GCF_026319265.1 of Colletotrichum chrysophilum. Taxonomy (NCBI): domain Eukaryota; kingdom Fungi; phylum Ascomycota; class Sordariomycetes; order Glomerellales; family Glomerellaceae; genus Colletotrichum; species Colletotrichum chrysophilum. Next base: position 302,251 of record NW_026517327.1, on the reverse strand, counting down.
AAGCATCTCGCAACGTTAGTGTCTGCCGGTGGAGGAGAGTAGCATGGGTGATCAATATGAAGTTGTCGCACATTTAAATTTCTTGCCTCTTTTCACGTGCGTTGCAGTGTTCTTGGCGTCTGACAAATGCCGCAATAAAATGCATATTTCAGCAGCAACAGCAAGATACGATGACGTTGGGTCGAACTTCTGTCATTTCGCAGCTCACCAGCACAGCCTAGAGATTTCCGTTGGGCTTTCCTCTCTGCGCAGCCATAGTTTGTCGGAGGTCTTGGCGAACCGTGGTCGCTTTTAAGGGCTGATGGGCTTCGGTTGGCGGGCCTTGGCCTGGGACACATACCTTCGGGATAAGTTGGTCAGCTTACATCGTTTAATCCGAAAGTAGGCCAGCCACCGCTAGTGCTTTGACAGCCATGGTCCGTAACTCCGATATCAACTGACTGCGCCCAACCTCAAGTCCGACCACCAGCGCATGTTGGTCTTGGAAGACAGACTACAGCGATGAAGGATTCATGAACCGGCCTGCTCAGCCACCTATATGCGCATTCGCTGAAGCATGCGTGATGAGGAAGATGATGATCAACACTTGGCAGAGGCCATTACGATGCCCCGAGTTTGCGCGTCTCACAGCAGAGACATTCATCTCAACGAAAGATCTTTGTTCAACAACAAAAGGTCTTCAAATGGTCTTGGCAGCAAATCATATATAAGACGTGTATTTCACCAGTTCGGCTCAACAATTGTGAATACCGCCCTACATCCAAAAACTGTACTTGAAACCCAATCTACGCACGATGATGAAGCTTTTCACTTTTGCCTCCATTCTACTCTTCAGTAGCAGCGTTACTGGAAGTCCGTTCAACAGTACAGCTTATGACTATGTCGTCGTAGGCTCAGGACCTGGAGGCGGCACTTTAGCGTAAGACTTCTCTTCCGTTTTCTTTTCTATTACTGACGCTTTCCAGCGCAAGCCTTGCTCGCGAGGGTCACTCTGTTTTCCTCATTGAGGCTGGAGGCAACATGGGTGACGACAATCTTCAACGGATCCCCGGATTGTGAGTGATTGATTGCTCAATATATACAGCTCTGTTCTCATGGTCTTCATTCACAGGGCGGATGTCAACTCGGAGCACCCGGAGATGTCTTGGCAGTTTTTTGTGTCTCACTACCAGAATGAGACTCAAGCTCGTCGCGATCGCTATTTCACCTACCGTCTTCCAAACGGCACTCTCTGGTACGGCATCGATGCTCCCGAGGATGCAACCCCGTAAGTCACGTACCGAGTCGAACCTAGGATGAACACTGATCATGGCTTTAGACTAGGCATATACTATCCCAGAGGAGCTACCGTCGGGGGCTCAGCTATAGCGAATGCCATGAATGTGGTTCTCCCTCCCGACAGTGACTGGAAGCATTTCGCGGAGGTTACAGGCGATGACTCCTGGGGCCCTGAAAACATGAGGTCGATGTTTGTCGAGCTTGAGAGAAACACCTACGTGCCTGAAGGGACCCCAGGCCACGGCTTTGACGGATATATTTCCGTAGGAAGCCCCTCACCTCTTGCCATAACCCCAAAGCTGACGGAAATCAGACGAACCGAAACAACATTTCATATGTAGTCGACCGCCCGGGTGTCCTCCGTGTGGTTCAAAATGCCATTTTCCAGACGGAGGGCATAGAAGCACCTGATTCCGAACAAGTCGTCGAGCTAATGGAGAGAGATCTTAATCGCCCTGACGCTGATCGCTACGAGATTCCTGGCGTGTATCAGATACCTTTACACGTTGACGAGAACCGCCGCAGAAGCAGCCCTTGGAACTACGTCGCCGAGACTTTGGCTTCGACCAGTGAAGATGGAAATTCACGATACCCTTTGACTTTGAGTACCCACAGCCTTGCGACACGAATTCTGACGAAGAAGTCCGGCCCTGGCTTGAAAGCCTATGGTGTGGAGTACATGGTTGGAGAAGGTCTTTATGAGGCCGACCAACGATATGACCCCTCGGTCGAGCCACAGTTACGTACTGTTACGGCCAGGAAAGAAGTGATCATCTCGGGTGGAGCATTCAACACTCCTCAGATTCTCAAGCTCAGTGGAATTGGACCTCGACAGGAGTTGGAGAAATTCGGCATCCCAGTCGTTGTTGAACTTCCTGCCGTTGTAAGCAATGGCTTCCCCGCAAGAAATCCCTTCACACTGACAGATTTACCAGGGGGAGTTTCTCCAGGATAACTACGAGGCAGGCATTAATGTTCAGTCCAACATAGCATGGGAGAACAGCCCCTTCGCAAGATGTACGCCTGATAGCCCGGAGACCGACCCCTGCCTTGCGCAATGGGAGGCCGGCTATGGCGCATATGGCGAGGCCGCTGCTCCCATCTTCATGCTGTATGGAACCAACCATTCCAGAAACGCAGACTCCGATCTCATCATGTTCGGTGCGGCCGGTGGCGTCTTTGATGGTCACTACCCTGGATTCAGCGAAATGACTTGGCCGCCAACATCCTTCTTCTGGGCTGTTGTGAAGATGCAAAACGGGAATCCGACAGGCACCGTGAGGCTTCGATCGTCCAACCCCCGAGAGACCCCAGAGATCAACTTCAACTTTTACCAGGAGGATTCCGAGGTTGATATCGCTGCTCTTTCCGAGGGTCTGGAACATCTCATGTCCATTATGAACGCCACTGGAGAGCCGTATCAGCCCTTCGAGGTGATTGACCCCCCGGCAGATCGTTCGCTTGAGCAGCACATCCGAGATCACACTTGGAGCCATCATGCCGCTGGCAGCTGCAGAATGGGCAAGGACAGCTCTGATAGCTGTGTCGATTCAAAGTTCCGAGTTCATGGTGTCGAGGGACTTAGGGTTGTCGATGGCTCAGTCTTCCCCAGAGTACCCGGCGGGTTCCCTGTTGGCGCAACATACGCTGCCAGTCGGAAGGCATTTCATGACATCGTCAGCAGTGGGGAAATTTGATGTCCTAATAGCCGGCTTTCATAATTGCATCTGAGTTTGGCCAAGTATAATAACTATAGGATGGTTTCAATTCCGATGCTGGTCTGGTTTTCTGTTCTTTTTGGTCAATAGTAAGTAAGGACACGGAAAGTTGAAGGAAGGTTGTCATAGTTCGAGACTCATATGAAATATTTGTTTTCTTTCCTAATATCCTAATCCCGGCTCTTACAATACGCCATATCCCACAGGCGAGGACCGCGATTGTGGAGTGCGACTCGGACATCCGGGGCTCTGTACGGTATTTTCCTTCCGCCCTTTCAGCGAAGTACGCCCCCTCGCAGCCGAGAACCATGGCGAATACAGCCGATGGGACGGGGGATAGACCTGAATGGTTTAAGGGCCTTGGCATCCATTCGCCCGGCGTGGATCACCGAGTAGCCGGTAAACGCCGCGCATGAGTCAAGACATTCCCGAATAGCAGTCACAAGTTGACGATTAAGGATCGGCGTTAGCAATCATTTAGTTCGGATTTGTCTATTCGGGCATTAGACTGAATTGAAATCCTTACAGCACAAGATTATCGTACGACCAGAATATGCTTGGATGTACTGTTTAGACAAAATGCTTGCCAACGTTCGGGGTCGCCAGGTTACATGCTGGCCGGGACGCCGTAAAGACGATTCGGCCCAATTTTCTTCTCAGTCACAACCATTGTTTTTCGGGCTTATTTCTAGGCCAAGGACACATCTCGGCAGAACGTCCTCGATGTCTTGAGACCTGAGGTAGCACATGACTAACACTAAAGGTCCAGTCTCCTGAATCTCTCATACCCTTTTGATTTCAAGTTACTTGGCTCAATTGTATCAGAATCTTTAATGGCGCATTTAAGCCATCTCAAAGGCCGAATCATCAAGTCTTTCCATAAGACAAGCTAAATGGCTTGGTTCATCATCCCACGAGATTGCGTGATAGCGGGGGGACATCGCGCATTGGTGGGGCCAATCCTGAAGAACGATCCAACATTGGAGTGACAAGAACTCAAGTCAATTGCGCCTTTCCAGCGCTTCATCACCAGCTCCACTGCAGATTAACAGAATGTGCGATAAAAGCCATGGGGCTGCAGCGACTGTTCTCAGATGGTCTGCATGTGGCTTCGTTGCTTTACACGCTCTGACTGGATGGTCCATAGTCGTTACATCCTAGCCCACTAGCAGACAGCGCGTATCACGATGGCCGACGAAAAGGAGATTCAGCCTTCGGTGAAAAGTCCCCCAAAGGGCAAGACCGTCAGCGAGAAGAACGCCGACGTCACGTTACGGCTCCTTGAGCAGCACGGCGATGATTTCGGTCCACTTACCCCCGAAGCGGAGAAGAAGCTGCGACGGAAGTTGTACTGGCGCATCATGACGCTTCTTTCTGCCATCAACATCATGCTTTTCGTAAGTTATATTCGCAATATGAAAGTTTGGTCGATACTGATTACGTCTTCCTTCTTTAGGTCGACAAGTCGACGCTGGGATACGCTGCCATCTTGGGTCTCTTTGAGGAAACCGGTATTAGGCAAGCGCAGTATAACAACCTGAACACCATGTTCTACGTCGGTATGGATACCTGCTCGAATCCAACGTAGTCAATGCTCACTTTTCGTAGGGTACTTAGCTTTCCAATGGCCTGGGCACTATCTGATGCAACGTTTGCCTTTTGGCAAATACGTTGCAATCACTGTCTTCATTTGGGCAGTGATCATCTTCCTGCACTGTGTCGCAACCCGATACGCTGGACTTGTGGTGATGAGACTCGCTCTCGGCGCTGCAGAAGCCGTAATCGTTCCCGCAATGGAAGTCACTATCGGCATGTTCTTCAACCGACATGAACAGTCTTTCCTACAGCCCGTGCTGTGGATCACCTGTCAAGCAGCGCCTATCCTGACTGGTTTCATCTCCTACGGCCTCCTATGGAGCACTGGCCCGGTCCTACCCTGGAAGCTTCTTCATGTCGTTACCGGCGGGCTGACGCTCATACTTGCCATCTGGGTGTGGATCGACTACCCCAGCAACCCCGCCGAGGCGCGCTTCCTCACTCTCGAAGAAAAGGTCCAGGTCATTCGCCGCGTACACAAAGCCCAGCAAAGCTCCATTGAGCAGAAGCATTTCAAGAAGGAGCAGTTCATCGAGACGATGAAGGATCCCGTGTCATGGCTCTTTGCGCTGCAGTCATTCACGCTAATGTACTCGAACAACCTCAACTACGGGCAGAAGAACCTCATCACCACCTCCATTGGCATCAAACCTCTTGGGTCTACACTCGTCGCCGCAGCAGGTGGTGCTTTTGGCGTGGCCTGTTGTATTGTTGCGACTTTGGCTTTGCGAAGATGGCCAAGTAATCTGGCTCTCCACGGAACAGTATGGTGTATGCCCGCTGTCGCCGGAGGTATCGCGATGATCACGGTCGACTGGGAGCAGAAGATCGGGCTCCTCGGGTGTCTTATCTTAGCAGCGTCGACTTATGGCGTCACATACATCATTGCCTTGGGCTGGACCACATCTACAGCGGCTGGGTACACCAAGAAGCTGACGCGCAATGTCATGTTTATGCTGGGATACAGCGTCGGAAATCTTGTGTCCCCACAGATCTGGATCCCCAGCAATGCGCCGAGGTTTTATGGTGCATGGGTATCTATGATCACGGTCAGCTGGGTAGGTACACCAGTCATCCTGTGGATCATCCGCTTCATCTTGGCGAGAAGGAATGCGGAGAGGAGGGAGTATATTACCTCTTTGAGTGATGATGAGCGCGAAGGCTACGTGGAGCAAGTGGATGAGAACGGAGAGGTTGTCAGGGTCAAGGTTGACATCGCAGTTTTGGACCTTACGGACCTGCAGAACAAACAGTTCATCTACCCCATCTAGTAGCTCGGCAAAGTTTGAGGCTGCAGTTGAAGGCCAAGGGGCAGTCCTGGTCGCCAGGCAGGAACGTCACACATGAGAGAACTCGTTCTATTCCGGTCGGCGGATGGAGTATGGCTATGTAATGTTTGCTAGGATGATAGTCAGCCCGGTCATAATAGTTAGCCCGGTTGTAATGAAAAACACATTACAGCTTGAGATATCTCTCGTGTTTGGTGTTGTTCACATCTGTTGGGAACACATAATGTGAACAAGGGAGCGGGCATTAGGAACACTCTAGACCCGGCGATAACCCGCTGGCAATTACCCCTGTATACTCGTATTTCCTACAGTGGCTGACCTCGTCACATGCGGAGCGGCTCGTCGCCAATCTTGAATGGTTTCAGCGAACGAGAGCGTCGCGATAGCCATCACTGGCGAGAGATGTCTACGAGTGGTGAGAGGGGGGGAGTGGCGGATGCAGGAGTTCCAGTGTGATGTGACGGAGGTATGACTGGAGAAGTTGGAAGTTGGCCTACTTGACCACTTAAATGAGAGACATTAGCGACGTCGATGAGGCTTATTTTCAAGGCGCCGTCGTCCCAACCATCCCCGTAGACGGCCAACTATCCGTGTGGGTGGGACGCTGTGTTTGGCAATTCGCGGCGCGTCATGCGCTAGCGAACTTTCCTATCTCAGAGTCGACTTGCCTTTCTGACATTCAAAAGGCAAGTCGGGAGCTAAGATTCTCCGTCAGCGACCAGAAAACTTGCTATTTTGGACCAGAAACCAAGGGAGGCTGGCCTTAAAGATGGGGAACTGACTCGGATAGGTAACTTTCCTATCCTGGACATCCGAGATTGGAAAGTCTTGATGCAGGATCGGTCGTAGAGCGCGGGGATTGCGGGGAGCATGTGGGGGTTGTCACTGCAGAACCATATCCCTTAGTTTCTGGACCCTGCTCGAGCCGCTGTCTGCGTCAATAAACGGCACTTTAATGATGGGATTGGAAAGTCGTTGACAGGATAGGCAAGTGATTACTTCAAATAGGCAACTTTTGGTCCTTCTGGACATCTTCGCCGGCGCTAGAAGTTCAGCCCAGAGTGCGGGATGTCGTGAATGTCCTTGGTAAACCCGCGGATTGCTACCTCGCCTCAACGACAGCACTGTGATACATCGAGGTAGTCCCGCGTAAGTTCATGCCCTTGTGGGGAAGTCAGCTGGCCTTGAGGTCGCTCTGGAATATCTATTTCAATGCTCGCCCTCTCTGACTAGAGTCGTCTTGTTCTCTTCCTCCTCAGCGCCCTTTGCCTTCTTTGCCTCCTCTCCCAAGCATAACACGGCGGAAATACTGTCTCAAGTGACCAAAAGGCCATCCACCATGTATTCCGTACTCGTGCCCGCGGTGGCATTGGTGCTTGCCGTCCTCTACCTCATCGTATATCCCGTCGTGGAGTACTTCCGCGACCCCAAGAGGCTTCGACGCTACCCTGCCTTCAAGCCCCTGGCTGGCCTCACAAACCTCGTCTTCATGCGAGAGGCCGCTCTCGGGTTTCGATCGAAGACTCTCTATGAGAAGCACAAGAAGCACCCTGTGCTACGCATCGGACCCAACTCCCTCTCATATGGAACCGTCGATGCCATCAAGGACATCTACGGCCATGGATCCAAGTGTCTTAAAGGGGAATTCTATGACACACTGTCCGGAACCCACTTCCATTTGGCAGATGTTGTCGACAAGGCCGAACATGCTCGAAAGCGCAAGGTCCTTTCGGCCGCGTACGCCCTCAAGAACCTGGAAAGTTGGGAGTACAAGGTCTCCGACAAGGCGGAACGATTCATCCGTGGCGCCGACAAGGCTTGCACTGAGCCATTGAAAGGTGGACTTCGTCCAGAGTCCGAAGATCTCACATTCGACTACCGTGCCTGGACCAACTTCTTCACCCTCGATGCTATTGCCGACATTGGCTTGAGCGAGCGTCTCGGGTTCCTCGATCAAGGCCATGATCTTGTTCGTGCTGAACGTATGGATGGCAGCATCCACGATGTAAACTTCCGAGCTTGTCTGCACTCCACAGCACTTGCCCAGTCCATCACGGTCTGGTCCGCAGAGTGGTACAAGTTCAACCAACGACTCACATCCTACCTGTCGCCAACCTTGCGGAAGTGGTGGGGCCTTAACAAGGGTTGGGACGGTATTGTCTATCACCGAGCTACCAAGCGCCTGAAGCGGTATCAGGCAGGCGAGAAGTTGTCCGACTTCTTTCAAGCTCTGATGGAAGATAAGAATGGAACTCCAAACGGTCTCGACTGGGGTGAAATCGTCGCCGAAGTGTCTATTATGATGAACGCAGGATCCGACACAACAGCAATCGCGATGAACAACGTCATGTATTGGTTGTTGAAGAACCCAAGATGCATGGCCAAGCTGCGGGAAGAAATCGACTCGGTTCTCGACCCGGATGAGATCGTGGCACCATACGACAAGATCAAACATCTGCCGTATCTGCGCGCCTGCTTAGACGAGTCCCTTCGTATCGTGCCGCCGACCACCTTCGGTTTGCCCCGTCGGACACCTACGGAGGGCGCTTACATTCTTGGGGACTTCATCCCGGGAGACACGACAGTCTCCATATCGGCATATATCGTTCACAGGGACCCCAAGATCTTCCCAGAGCCTGAGTCGTACATACCGGAAAGATGGCTTGGTGATAAGGGTAAAGATCTGCAGCCATACTTTGTCAGCTTCAGTGCGGGAGCGCGTGGCTGTATTGGTAGGAATATCAGCTACCTCGAACAGACTGTACTGCTCGCGAGTGTGTTGCACAGGTACGAGTTTGCCCTGCCATACCCCGAATGGGAGCCCGAACGGCGGGAAGCAATGAACTGTATGCCCAATGCAATGCCATTGAAGGTATGGCGCCGAGAGATCAAGTCGGAGGAATGATTTCGGTAACTATGCTATGGGTCATGACTGGAATGAGTAGACGACAAAGCGCATCAGCACGGATTAGACAAGTCGCACAAACAGTGCGACGAGGAGATATAGAAATTGACTTTATGATGGTGGAATTTGAAATATCGATGATTATAAATAGTATCTACAAGGAAAACATCAGTTCACATTCGTCCCATCTCTCAGCTTATGTGCTTTCCGCGTCGCGCGCCCGGGCATTGGCGTTCAACATGCCGGCAATGGGCATGGATGGGGGCGAGGGCGAGTCTTCTTCCCAGCCCCAAGCTTCTCTAAGTTGGGCTCGTCTGAAAGCAAGTCAGTCAGCAAAGCAGGTTCCGGGGGTGTAATGTAATCGGGCCGAACAGGGGGACTCACGCTGCGTGAGTAGGCCATCCTAGTCTTCTATCGGTTTTTAGGAGGATTCTATACAACTCCTCTTGTTCTTTTCGGTCGGTAAACCGGTCGCCTGCCATGGCAATAGCTATACACCCGTTGCTGTTGTCCGCATATTAGGACCTTGTTTTCGGAGCGGGCAGTGTGGGGCCAGCGGGAGACTTACACATGAGCCGGTGCGGTTCGTTCGTTTGCCTGAGTCCAAAGTATCGTTAGCCGCTAGTATCTTTGACGTAGAGCAGCTCAACTGAACGAGATAGACTTACCACTGCAAGCCCGCATATCACTCGGACAGTTTGCTTCAATTCTTCCTCCATCACTCGGAAAGCGGTTCCGAGCCTCGGAACCTTGGGATTGTGTGCAATCAACAACATGCGCGACAGATGATAATGTTGCAAACCGGTGACCGCTGCATCCGTAATGTACTGTTCCTCCGGAAGGAATAAACCGGCGTCCTGGTTCGCCCACATGGGTTGAAAGTACCATGGCTTTTCCCTCCACCAGTCTTCCAGCTCTTGCTTCAATTCGACGTACGACCTTCCATGGTGGTTTTCTTGGCCATAGCAGTGGCTAAGGCATGCCGCGCATATACCTATGACCTTGTTGGCGTAGTAGCAGTCCGCCGTAGTATCGTCAGCCTCTTTACGTTCCAATATCCTTCGGATGCTCGGAAAGAAGTTCGGGTGCACGGGCCGAGTGTGAACGAAAGCCATGTAAATCTCCTGCCGGAGTGCAAGCCAGAATGCTGACAGTCGAAGACTACTGAAGTCGGCGGCATTCGCCTGCGCGGCTAGAAGGATCCTGGTGCCCATCAAATGAGACTCGAGTGTCATGGAACCGATGTCGACCTCTTCCGTGAACCGAAGGATCACCACCGCTGCGAGTAAGTTGTCGTCAACTACTGCAGTCGATGAAGACAAGGCCGGAATCAATGACCGAAGGCATCTTTGGTGGTACCTATCCGCAATAACGGCATCAACGCCCATTGTACGACTCAGTCGCTTCGCCGCAGCCGAAAACATGGCATTGAGTAAGGTTGGACAATACACCGCACGTTTGGGGACTACTCTCGCAAAGTGTCTCCCGCTGTCGCACAAATCAAAAAGCGGCGCTAGGCTGTCGATGAAGTATCGGTACAAGAACGCCTCTTGGCGGTCTCGCAGAGGCCACAAAGGCGTTTCGACGTAGGTTCGGTCATGGGGGGTAAGAGTGTCATCGAAATTTGGTTCAATCGGTTCGAGGGCGAGATGGAAATTTGGGAAATCCAAGGTGATCTCGCTTCCGAGATCGAGGCGCTCCCATGGGATCACGATGGAAGAGGTAGTCGTATTTGCGTTCGAGCTTGGTGTTTCAGCATGAGCCTGTAGCTTTGGTGAGCGATTCACCGCCTCGGAAGTCGTCGAGTTTGTCGATCGTCTCGGTCTAGCTGGCCGTTGCCTTCTATCCGCACCGCGTAGATCGCTGTGAGAGCCTCGGGTGCTCAACCCCGAATTTCGGGAACTTAGCTCCGGCACCGGTGAGTTCGGTGCCGAGAGCAAAGCCAGGTAATCTGGAGAGTCAGCCCGGCGTGGCGCCCCAAGATACACATTGGTCTGGCCGTCACCTTCGCCGTTTGGGACGCTAGAGGCGTGAATGTTGACAACATCTTCTGTCTCGTCGACGAAGCTGAATGATCGATTCGTAGTCCGGACCCAAGTCTGATTGTTGGCAAAACTGTACTCGCTTCGGGCAGCCCCTGACCCTCTTTCCGGTTGAACACTTTTGCGGAAAGTCTCTGCTTTAGTTCAGTTGCTCTTTTTGATGCTGGTCACGTCAAAGACGCGGTTGGTCACGAACCTGGGGTTTAGCGTATGTCTGAACCGGACAGAATAGCCACGCGTACATTCAACGCCAGACTTGCGGCAATTTGAACATGTTGAACGATTGGAATCACCTAGCCTGGGTCAACAAGGCGCTGGACAATCAGGGGAATTTTCTCCGAGTCTGAGGAAGAGGGGGGCTTGGTAGTCATCCCCAGGAGGTCGGTTCAGATCCCAGTTGACTGGCACGGCGAGATGACAGATAATGCACATCGCACCATGGGCTCGCTTACATTTCAGATGTCTAGTGCGTGGAACCAATCAAAAAGTCAGATAACAAGGTCTTCAATAGCACGATAGACGCCAATGTCGAGTAACGTGGAGATGAAGGGCACATAGGCCTGAGGGTGTGGATGATGCGCGGCTAGGGAGGAAGAGGCGCAGGGACAATATCCATCCCACCGGTTGATATCCCACCGGAGACAACTCACCTTAGTCTGCAGATCTGACAACACAATAAATTGTCAGCAAACAGGTATTAAACGGCGTATTGAACCTCAACTGGCTCTTTCAGGCAATTATGCAAGAGATGTCATCCGGTCTCAGCGATAGGGCCGAGATACGCCACGAAAAAAACAAACTGCAGAGCGCGATGAAAAGGGAAAGAAAAGACAGAGAAGGAAAGACTCACATTACACGGATTCGTCCGAGTCTGGATACGGCTCATGTTCTGGACCCGCCGGGTACTAGAGGCATCCTGCATCTCTTCGATGCGCCGACGTGCGGATGCACCGTACTAAGGCAGTGACGTATGAGAGCCTGTGGGCAGAGATTTGCTACTGGAGGGCGACGTGGGATTCATGGGGGAGGAGCAGAGACACAGAGAGACGATTGTGTGTGGTAAACTGGTTTGGTGGTGGAGGCGAGACGTGTGTTGCGGCGGTGTCCGCCCGGCGAAGTCTGCGGTTCTTGGTTTATGACAACTTTGGAATTGCTCTGTTCGGAGGTGTTGTAGGGGCCGGTTGACTGAACCCGGCCCAAGCGGGAAAGTCTTGGGTAACAGGGCGAATTGGCGCGCGAATGTTGGGCCTTCGGGGGCCTCGTAGAAAAAAACAAGGGAGACGGTGGATTGAAAGGGGGTCAAATAGGAAACGCGAGGGAATTAGCACACAAGTTGCCTATTCCTTGTTAAAACGGCAACTTTCCCCCGCACGCCATGCATCACCGCTAAACCGACAAACTCCACCGGCGCCGCTCTAAGCTCGTGGCGATTAGCTGATGCATCGACCCCCGGGGGATGCATATGCGTCCCTGAACTTGGCCAAGAATCCCGCGGTTTATAAACTGTTGGCCGCCAAGTGACTGTCTAGGTAGGTTGTCAAAGATAAAGCCTGGGGAAATCTGGGGTGAAGGTGCCTGACTCGGCTCGGCTGGGCTGGGTATTGGAGAACTGCCGGCACGCTTGTCATTTGGGTTAGGTTCCCCGTGATTGGCTCGCAACATCGTATCGCCATCCTCTTCCCCGGATTTCATATCAGATGGATTGATGGCATTGTCTGATTTGGGTCATTATCACCGCGGACGATGTCTTGTTGGAGCGGTTTAAGGCAGCACGGCGGCCATGTTACCATTCAGCTGGGTTATCGATGTTCATCCAACGCGCGCTAAAAGGACGAAGACGTGCGAATGATCACTCTCAAGCGCAAAAATAATACCAGACTTCTTCAACGATATAAGATGTTGGTTTACCCCAGATTCTAACGGACATCTGCTCCATAGAAGCCTGCTATCACCAGATCTAAGAACCACCTTGTCTCATAGCCCACCCCAATCCGCCTTCTACTTCCTCTAAGGAAGATTGTTGTTAGTCTACCCCGGTATGCTGCAAGCCAAGATGGACACCAAAGACCCCAAGGAATCTGTCCAGCACAAGGAGTCTGTGCTGGACAAACTCTCCTCCGAAGGCCGACTTCCACTAGAGGAGCTTGACTCAATAGAACAAACCGAAACTGGCAAGTTCTCGTGGCTGGTGTCTATCACTGCGGCCATCGGAGGCATGCTCTTTGGTTATGACACCGGCATCATCTCTGCTGTATTGGTGTACATTAGTCAAGATCTTGGACACACCCTTAGCTCATCCGAGAAAGAGCTTATCACCTCGATCACCTCCGGCGGGGCCTTCATCGGTGCCATTTTTGCTGGAGCCACGGCGGATCACTTCGGACGAAAGATTGCCATCTATGTTGGCTGCTTCTTGTTCACCGCCGGGGCCATCCTCCAAGCCGCATCGTTCTCCCTGGCAGTTATGACAGTGGGCCGCCTTGTAGTCGGCTTCGGCGTTGGCTCTGCAGCTATGATCATCCCCATGTAAGCCTTGAAGTCCACCCTATGTAACAAACGAAGCGAAAACGAACGTAGACTAACCATGACTAGGTACATTGCAGAGTTATCTCCGGCCAAATACAGGGGCCGCATGATTGGTCTCGACAACATGTGCATCACGGGTGGACAGCTAGTAAGCTATGGCGTCGGTGCTGGCTTTGCGCACGTACAGGGCGGGTGGCGGTACATGGTTGGGGGAGGCGTGATTCCAGCCATAATCCTTGCCTGTTTGCTGCCTTTCTGCCCAGAGTCTCCCAGACAGCTCATCTATCACGGTAAGTCTGAGGAGGCCGAGAAAGTCATTCGAAAAATCTTCCCGAACGGGACGGAAGAGCAGGTCCAGATGAAGGTTCGACACATCACATTCCACGTCGAGGAAGCGAAGAATATGAACGCCGGCAAGTCACAGTGGTGGGTGCTCAAGCAGCTGTACGTGATTCCCGCAAACCTTCGCGCCTTGATCTCGGCCTGTGGTTTGATGGCCATCAGCCAACTAAGCGGCTTCAACTCCCTTATGTATTATTCCCCGCTCATCTTCTCTCTTGTGGGATTCGACAACCCCGTTGCCGTCGGAACCATCATCGCTGGAACCAACTTTATCTTCACTGTTGTCAATCTTTTGCTCGTTGACAGAGTCGGCCGGAGGAGAATTTTGCTCTGCACGGTGCAGTTCATGGGGCTATTCTTGATCGTTGCGGCGGTGGCTTTCAAATGGATTCCGATCAATCACGACTTATCCCTCGGAGAAGGAGCCACGGTGGGGCCACCGGCTATCATTGTCCTCGTGAGCATGGTGTTCTTTGTCGGCTTCTACTCGTCGGGTATCGGAAACACGGCGTGGCTAAGCAGTGAGTTCTTCCCGATGGAGGTGCGTGCCATGGGCACGATGATGCTTACAATGTCCTGCTGGGGCTCCAACATCATTGTGGCATCCACGTTCTTAACGCAAATGGAGAACACGACGCCCTCGGGTGCGTTTGGGTTCTATGCAGCTATCTGCGTGCTCGGATGGGTCTCCATTTACTTCTGCTACCCCGAGGTGAAGAACATGACGCTCGAGGACATCCGCGAGGTCTTCAACCACGGGTTCGGTGTGAAGCGCGCGAGACAGCTGCAGAGGCAGATGAAGGCCGACAGAGAGATGGGATTGGTTTCGACTGAAGATGTCAAGGTGTAGGTGGGTAGGGCTGAGAGAGTTCAGATTCGCAGACGTAAAGGAGAGTGATGGCGGGGCGAACCCGGCTTTCGCGTGTTTGGGGGAGGTTTGGAAGGCGCTGCGTAGAGCCCGACGGTGCTCTGTGTATAAGCTTAAAGCCGGACGAGATGCAAAGAAGATCATCCACTTACCGCTGCCACTGTCTTCAGACGAAATCGAACTGTATCGGTTTATCCTGGTGTTGCGAGAGAAACGACGAGAATTTGTGCGACAGCATGTGGGCTTTGGTGATGGCCTCGCAACGATATCGAGATGCTGTAGAGAGTTTCTCTGGAGGCAGGGAGATGATGGATAACTCAATAAGACGGGGGTGTTCCTCGGAATATTTACCTTCACCCCCACTATTCCGCTATCCCGTCCGGCCTCCGCTCGCCGTGCCCTCGCCGTCGACACGGGCTCGAGTTCGGGCTGGTGTACATGTCACTCCGAGAACCTATTTTCTGCGCTACGGGAGCTCTTCTGATGCACACAGACCATCTCATGGGACACCGCGTGCTATTAGTTCTCCAGTTAAACAGTCCTCATTCTGACGGCACGTAGCGTAAACACGCCCTGTGAGAGGTCGAAACAGGGACTGGCCTGGGTCGGCTCACAGGCGAGAATTACTTCCGCGGGAATGCTTACCACGTGTAGTTAGGCGACTTGCCTAATCAGGACGTTCGCGTCAAGACCGCCTGCTGCTTTCTAGGCGTACGTGCCTAGAGTGTAAGACGGCTTCTTACTCGAGTCCGACTGGGGACGAGGCTCTCCTGTAGTCATGAAGGTCAAAAAATTGACATTTCGTTTGTCGGGCATCTATTTGCCCGCATAAAATTCTACTTCGTGTTTGTGTTACGGGGCTGGAGACTACAATTTGGCGCTTCGTAGCCGACCGTCGCTTCGACAGACAAAGGACGCCAAACTATCTCGGGAGTGCCCGACGAGATTAGTGCCCAGTAGTTGAATCGCATCAGTCATGAAACGGCCCGTTCGAGAAGCCGGCGGAAGATGGTGGGGCGCGTATGTTGCAAAAGGCGCTACTAATGAGGCGGCGTTGAGGTGCTCTCTACAACTATGAGGAGCTGTTGATGCACAAGTCACCCGAAAGCTCAGCAAGAGATGGGTGCATCTAGCCATCTACAGATTTCTCGCAGTGAGATGATTCATTTAGCTTTTACAGTGTCTATGCTGCAATTGTGCAATAACATCGGTGTAGTAACTGCCTTCATCTGGAACAACATCGCCGTCGTTGGCCGGAGTACGGTTTCCCCTGATCCCCATTCCGGTTCGTCATCACCAGAGTGAAACCCCTGGCGTCCCTGGCAGCATCCAAATATCAGAACACACAGAACAGCAAACGCCGCTGACATCACCCGGCCTACATATTACAATTGTAGTTACTGTGATCAATCTACGACTAACGAGGCACTTAAAGCAGCGACTGGCACGATGTACTTGGGCGACCAGCAGATTTGAGACGAGATCGGATGAGGATCTTCTTTGCGAACTACATTTGAGCACGAGCATGTGGAGTCGTGTCGAATAAGGGCGCTGTAGCGCTGCGACTAAGGGCTGTTGACAACACTCGAACCTAATTACGGAACTCGGCTAACGTATTCGATACGAAAAATCACAGACGCAGCACAAAAGCCCAGCATCATCTTGAAAGTTACTATGTTTTGTACGACTCGAAACCTGGATAAAATGGCCCAGATTGGAAGCGATAGCCTGTCAACTGAGGATCCAATTAGTCTCAGCCTTTCGGCAACTATCCTGCTACCATTCCCTAAGGCAAGGGTGCGCGTCACGATTCACCAAGGGCGGTGTTCAGGAGAGCCGATTCGATTCGACGAATAAAGATGTGAAACGAAAGATGAAAAGTAGACGTGTAACAAACTTCAAGTAATCATCAAGTATCTGGGGTGGCCATCATGTGGTGCCAGATACCGGCGTCGAGAGCGGCTCGCAATTATCTGTCATTGGCTGAAGCGTAGAGGCTTTCCTCATACAATGCTGTATGGAAAGTAGGCGTATGGCTCGCTGGAGCATTAGTCGTGATGCAAAGTGCTACAGCTGAAACACCCTGAAAGATCTTACAGCTGATGGGTGCCACGACCCGAGATGCAGCGAGGGCCGAGCATCAGGTCCATGGTTGTTCGACGGAGGACTCCACGGTCCGGACGCGTTCAGCAACTCAGCAGCATCATGTAGTCAACGGGCTGTACGAATTACGACGTAGAAGCGGGATTGAGATACTCCTAGAATGCAAATCGCAAGCTTTCGCTTAAACTCTATGCCTACGAACGCTAGTCTGTAAAGTCCCCGACCATTGGCAGCCATCTAAACACCCGGTAATTCCGGGGACATCTGAACTCTCACGACTGTACAGGGTATGCTGTCCAGTGGCCGCCTTGGCTTTGACTAGGCAGCCGTCGCTTGGTGCAGGCGAAAGCTTGATCCATAAATAATTGATCTAGAAGCACGCGGCCGGAAAGTGGAGGTTGGGCTTGCCTAGCGATCGGCTCGGTCTCTAGGACCCGAAATGGTAAGAATCGACACTTGGGATGGTCCCCGACGGATGACGGAATAGCTGGCCCGATGTTGGCTGAGCTTCTGAAACTTGCCCGCAAATCCGACGAAAGATGATGGAGGTGAATGTTTTCTGCGGCTGACTTTACGAACGAACTGTGTCCCCGCGGAAGCCTGCCCCGGGTACTGATGGACCGTCGATTCGGTGTGATTCCTGATGGTGTGGCTCACCGATCACCGAGATGGGGCTATTGCGAGCACAGGTGACCCGATTCGGCTCCGGGTGAGTATCTCCACTCCTCTCGGTGTGCTTCGGTCGACAGCTCTTATCTCGGTCTGTTCACCGGTGATAAGGTAGCCGCCCCACTCAGACCGCCCAAAATTTTGACTTTTGGTACGGCTACTTGGGAACTTTTTCTGCCGCCAGTACATTGTACCCGTTATCCTCATCCAACTCCAACTTCTCACACATCAATTGCGACAGCAAATCACCGCAATCATGGCCGGATCCTCGACAACGAAAAGGAAAAATGACGGTCGCCTCGCGCCGCCGTCCAAGAAGCAAAAGAGACAATTCAAGAAGCAACCCGAGGCCGCTTCCGACGAGGAGGAGGGCTTCAACGCAGTCAACCTTCTCGACTCCGACGACGATGATATTATGAACGCAGCCGTCGATGACGGCGCCCCCTCAGACTCCGACTCCGCTAGCTCCGGCGATGACCGCCCGGCACCGAAGAAGCTGAAGAAGCCGACCAAGACGACAAAGTCCAAAAAGCCCAGGGACGCCCCTCGCGAAACGGACGAGTCCGAGTCGGATTCCGACGCAGCAGCGAGCGACAACGAGGACGGCGCACCGCGCAAGAAGAGCAGGCGCAACGATCCCTCCGCCTTCTCGACCTCTATCTCCAAGATTTTGTCCACCAAGCTCTCGAACGCGAAACGCGCGGATCCCGTTCTGGCTCGCAGTACCGAGGCCTTCGAGGCCTCCAAGGCGGCTGTCGATATCGCGCTTGAGGCTAAGGCGAAGAGGCAATTGAGAGCGCAGAAGAAGGAGGCGCAGTCTAAGGGTCGCGTGCGCGATGTGCTGGTTGCGGCGGAGGAGGAGGGCACCTCGACAGGAGAGATGTTGGAGGGTGAGAAGAGGCTGCGCAAGGTCGCGCAGAGAGGTGTGGTGAAGCTGTTCAACGCCGTGAGAGCGGCACAGGTTAAAGCTGTCGAGGCGGAGAAGAAGGCGCGCAAGGATGGTGTAATCGGTGTTGACCGGAGGGAGCAGAAGATCAACGACATGTCGAAGAAGGGATTCCTGGACCTGATTGCGTCTGGCGGCGGAGGACTGAAGAAGGGCGCACTGGAGGAGGCTTGATTTGGAGAGGAGGGTTTGAGACAACAAAAATATCATGCCGTTTGCCCGATCGCGGCGCGGCTTAATTTCTCGTTTCTGCAAAAATGTTCTTAGAGGAGTGATTTCATTCCCTCCCAACCATCCTTGATACCCGCCAAATGTCTAGCAAAAGCCCAAGCTTGATGTATCCGTCCCGAAACCGTGATGCCGTGCTTGCTTAAGAACACACCATACTTTTCCCCCGTGACCCCTCCTTTTTTGCGCGGTATTGTATAATATAGTACAGAGTGATTAAATGAAGTGGTATGCAGCGAACGCCCCCATGCTAAAAGTCCTTTTATGAGAAGTCGCTGGCCTGGAGGTTGCGGGTCATGGACGGCAGCTTGACCCTGAGACCGTCGAGCTCCTTTGTCATTGTGACTTGACATCCTAACCTGCTCGTCTCGGTCAGGCCGAATGCGAGGTCAAGCATGTCGTTCTCGTCATCCTCGGGCTCGGGCATCTTGTCG
Organism: Colletotrichum chrysophilum; assembly: GCF_026319265.1. NCBI lineage: Eukaryota > Fungi > Ascomycota > Sordariomycetes > Glomerellales > Glomerellaceae > Colletotrichum > Colletotrichum chrysophilum. The sequence continues at coordinate 283,307 of NW_026517327.1, read as the reverse complement.
TAGTGCGCCTCGTCGACGACAATAACATGGCAGGTCGAGCAGGCGCAGGAGCCTCCACACGCACCTGATCCATCAAGTCAGCCCCTGCCTTCTAGCAAGTGAAAGATACAAGCACATACCCTCCATCTCCAAGTCATTATCTTGCGCGATGTCAAGGAGGTTGTCTCCTTCGCTGACGGCAATCTTGTACTCGTCGCCGTCCTTGTCGATGAAAGTGACATAGAGCCTGCGTATCTGTCAGCAAGAGCTCTCAAAACCTGTATGTGTCCATCCTTACTCTTCGCCCGCCTTGGGAGGGGTAATGTGGCCATGCGACTTGAAGGCCGAGACGGAGAAGCTGCGCGCCGAGGGCAATTGAAGCTTGTTGAGTGCGAATGACCGTATCGTCCTTGAGGGTGCTGTCGAACTGAAGATGGATCGGGTTTGCTTCTGCAAAGGACGAGCCTGCCTGCTTGCGCTGGCGGCGAGCCTGTAGAGAGATCTGGTGGAAGACATAATATCGCAGGGTCCGGTTCTCGGCGGGTTTTTGCTCGGGATATTCGTGGGAGGGCGCAGAACAATCGGATGCGCTGGACAAGGACAATGATCGGACGTTACGGACGGCTTAAAAACAAAGGCATGCCCCTCAGAGACGGCGGTTGAGCTGATGTGACCGCAATTTGTCGGTGTTTGCTCTGTTGGTTGGCGCTGTGAGCAAGCCGGGGGCCGAAGAAGCGTTGGAAAGCCTTCGCTTGAATAAATGCGCAAGGGAAGCGGCACTGTGGAGATGTCATTGGATTCAGAGAAATTTCTATAGGCTCCTTTGGGTGGTGGGAGCTCCGATAAGGCCCACACCCCTCGGCCTTATCGGCCGGCGATTCGCGATGTTCCGCCTCCGGAGGGTCCATTTCGCGGGCGCTGACGGCAAATGACGGAAAGAAGGACGGATGGCCCGAGCGTCACAAGGAACCCCTCTCCAGCGCAACGCAAGCAGCGGGCAAGCGCGTGTGTTGGGCAGTCATTGTGTGTTTTTTTTTTCTCATTTGCTGGTTGTCGTGCTTGGGCTTCCCGCTAAGAGCCCCGCTAATCTTATCTCCGAGCGATTTCCATTTCATCATGCAAAATTGGAGCGGTGGGCAGCTCCTCAAATCATGCACCACCAGCCTTGAGCTGCAAAATTCACCCGCCAAACACCAAAATGTCGACGCCGCGAGAAGGGGTGAACCCCCTCAGACCTTACTACAGGCCGCCGACCATTGGCGAGGCTCCCGATCCCACGTCTGCTGCTGCTGCTGCTGCCTCTCAGCCCAAGCCTTTCGCCCGCCATGCTGCAAATGCGACCAGCGAGCGGTACGCGTCCAAGGCACGCGACATCTTCTCCGATATCGACTACAAGGACTACATCAGCGAGCCTTCTCCCTCTGTTGTCCAAACCGTCAGGGACCTCGTCGACGAGCTGCTATGGAAATACACCTCCGTCCTCATGGCCCAGCCCTTCGAGGTGGCCAAGACGGTTTTGCAGGTCCGGAGCCATGATGATCTGACTCTGGCACCACCCGCCTCCGAGCAACCCACGCCCCTCGCCTCTCCCGTGCTGGAGAAGAAGCAACCTGTCTTTGGAAAGAACGTTTGGGACGAGCCTGGATCTGAGTCCGACTCTGACCTCGACGAGCCTGCATACTTCACCTCCAACATCCCGACGACGCCGACGCCATCCCAACCCAAGGATGCCCGGCAGCACGAACCCTCCCCTCCTCGCACCCCGGCAGCGAAGCAGCCGCTGCCGCCACATCAGCTCAGCATTCGACGACCAGACTCGTTGATGGAGGTTATTGGGCAGCTGTGGCAGAAGGAGGGTGCGTGGGGCGTGTGGAAGGGCTCAAATGCCACCTTCCTATACTCCATTCTCTCGTCCTTGTTCGAGAACTGGTCGAGAAGTGCTCTCAGTGCCCTCTTCAACGTCCCAGACCTCGGCGTGAAGGAGGATATCGACCGTCTCATTGACATCGCATCGCCCTATCCGTGGGCTTCGCTGTGCGTAGCCGCGGCCGCAGCCGTAGCGACCGGCCTGATTCTTGCACCTCTGGACCTGGTCCGCACACGGTATGTCATGCCATCCTTGATAACCAGCTGCTCTTGGGGGTTGTTGCTGATACTTTGATAGACTCCTCGTCACCCCGACTTCGAAGCAGCCTCGCCGCACGCTGGCGACCCTCCGAGCCCTCCCCTCCTACGTCTGCCCCTCACCGCTCGTTCTCCCCACGATTCTGCATTCGCTTATCCACCCCCTGCTCACCCTCTCTACACCCCTGGTGCTCCGCACACGATTCCTAATCGACAGTCGAGTGTCGCCGACGACCTTCTCCGTCGCCAAGTTTTGTGCTTCCTCAGTTGCTCTCTTCGTCAAGCTTCCCCTCGAGACCGTGCTGCGTCGTGGCCAGGTCGCCGTCCTGAGCACCTCCACATACATCCGTGCTCTTGCCAGCAAGGATCAGCTGATGGAGACAATCATTCCGGCCGGACGGTACAATGGCGTCTTGGGCACCATGCTTTACATTATGAATGAGGAGGGTACGCGAGCGGTTCCTGTCCCGCCGGCCCCGGTCAGAAGGGGCAGGGCACCCAAGCCCAAGGTCGCCGAGACCGTGTTCCGAAAGGGACAGGGCAAGGAAGGCCTTTGGCGGGGCTGGAAGGTCAGCTGGTGGGGGCTTGTTGGTCTCTGGACCGCCGGTATCATTGGAAACAGTGCCGAAGGCGAGTTCTAGATGCCAAGCTTCAAGTAAGCAACAAAGAACCACACGCCAACAGACAACGACTGGTCGTTACAACCGAGTACGAGTTCGAAAGAGCGAGAGTGGGAAGAGAGTGCGTGAAAAAGCTGTTTTGCTGTTGTGCTAGACGTATACTGGGACGACGCGGGAAACAAAATAGGCGTTCGGGGACATATTTTTGGGACCTCCCTGAACCACTCTCCTATACGACGATGATGAGATACGGTATGATATCCTCCTTCTAAGATTTTGCTATTGTACAAACCCGCATCAATGAGAAAAGAACAACCCCTTTCCTGAAATACAAGACAAAACAAGAAACGGCCGTACCTGCAAAATCAAGAAAACGCTCGTAATTCACCTTCAGCTAGCATCTCTCGCGCTGAGCCATACCCCTAATAGAAACTCTTGTGTTTTAAATTTAGTTCACCCACTCCCTACTGTGTTCCTCGTCATCTCGTCCTCACGTGCGTCATGTCGTGCGGCAAGCCGTGTCACCTCGCCGTCACATTTAGATGTGGTCCGTATCTGTGGAATTTCGCTAGAACCTCCCTTCCGTACGACCTGGAACCTGGCGCAGAATGAATAAAAGCCTGGAGCGAAGGCACACCGAAGCCTGCGTCGTACGGGTGCCTGCATACAGGATGTCATGATGGCTCCTGTCAGTCACACACCGTGGGGCTCATCCCAACCAGTCACTCCCGCCGCGAGGTCCCCTCTAGCCCTCGGATTAAGTGCTCGTTTGAGAAAGGTTCGTCACAATCGTCACAGGAACCAAGAAGAGGGGACGCACAAGAAGGCACGGCGAGCCAGGGGCGCGGGATGCGTTTGCCGCACTACGCGCCTCCGTCGTCCCATCACCATCACCACCGCCCTTGTGCCAAGGCATGTCGTCTGCAAGCCTTGCCTCAGTATCCGAGGCTCTCCAGGAATCCCGTGGACCGGGCCGTCCAGGCCGTGGTTTATTTGGGGTTCATGTCATGGGACTTTGGTCGTCCTGGGGTGACATTGGCGTTTTAGTCGGGGTGCTGCAAATATCTCACGCTAACTCGTGGAGGGTTGGGGGCCGATAACGACCTGAAGAGGCGATGCCAGGCGGCCGCCCCCTCGAGGATGAGTCTGCATCGCAGCCTACCGCAGGAACAATTCTTGGATAAAAGTCCTGCGATGGTCCGTCCTCTTTCTGCCTGTCTCGTATATTGTCCCAAGGAAAATCAATGATTCTGTCGACTTTTTCGAAACTGTCTTTGGCCGCAAGCTCCACTCTTCTATTTGTTGTTCGGGTATCAATCAATCGCACGATGGCCCGCTCGTCTCTATTCCCCATCACATCGGCTCTCAATGCCTTTTTGCTCATCTGCATCATTCTCAAGCACGTCGCCATCGGCGTCGCGCGCTCGACAGTGCGGCACGCATGCATGGTTGTTCTGTTCCCTGTCATGCTCTTGCATATTCTCATCATCGAGGGCTGAGACAGACGACTCCGTTCGTTACTCAAGGGCGGCGTCAGATCTACCCACGATGCCGCCCGGCCTGCCACCTCATCATACCTGTCCACCATCCTGGCGCAATCAAGGGAAGAGAAATGTTCCGGCGGTGTCGAGGCTGCGTGTCTCGGCGCCCTCGCTTGAACGGATTCAACATCTTGTCTCTGCCTGAATCGCTTCGGTCTTGTCCCCACTTCCGGGCTTGAGTCAAGTGGTGATTCGAACGCCGCGTCAAGGCGCTCTTGTTCACCTATACGGAGCCTACGCCGGGCCCGGTCGTTGTGGGGCCGTGATCCCCGGCGCTTTCCTCCGCGGGTAAAATACGCATGCACGGCCATGCGCAGGTTGCCGCGCCGCTTGCTAGTCCACGCGAACCTGGGACATCATTTGGGATGGTTGTTGTGTCTTGGTGCTAAAATCTTGCTGTTGCACACACATAGCCATGTGGCAGACAGGCAGCTGTGCTGATGATGGATCGGGTCAAGGATCGAACGGCGGGGCCGTTCCGGGATGGAAACATCGCTGTTTACCAGCAGATTTGCCTTTGGGGTGGTTGCCGCCTGGCACCTGTCAGATTTGTTACCGGTGCTGCGGCCTTGGAGCCTAGCTAGTTCATTGAAATAAATTATTCCGCACATCATCTGTTTGCCAAGGTTCTGAGATTGTTCGAATCCGCCTAGTCACCCCCTTCTGGGTGGACCTTTTACGGATTCGGACGACAGGAGAGACATATTCGGTTACTTCTACGCTAAAGATGGGTTGAGACTCCGATTGCGGCGAACTGCGGCGGCAAAGACATGCTTGACGTGACAGGTCCACTTTCTCTATCCCTTTGGTACAGCCCTGGGAAGATTGAAGCGCTATTTCTCGCGTGGTCATCGCATGTCGAAGGACATTCAACGAGACGTCGCAAGTTGACACGAGCTATCAAGAACGGTGGCTCGGATGGAAACCTCGCTTGCTTCCGCTCCAAAGTCGCTAACTTGTGATTTGATCTCCTGCAATCAGGCGAAGACATGGTGATGGTTACCATCTCCCTTTTGGACTCACGAGACGGTCAGAATTCTTCTCCATTGCCCTGCCGAGGCTTCTGTTCCCATGGAAAAGAGGCGATTGGCCATCGGCGTCTTTTGAAAAGAGGTGACGTTGAGACATCTGGTTACACGTCTCCTGACTATCGATCTTAACAGGAGGCTAGACCCTGGGATGACGCTAGTTGGGCGTGGTGACTGAGACGTTCTTACCGGACGTATTAGCCTAGATGTCTCAAGTGGAACTTTCGATGGCTTTTCTGGAGACTTTTCGGCTGTCTGGTTGGACGATGCATCGGTTCGCCCGGCCGACGCCCTTGTCGATGGACACCACGGGCCGCCCATCGCAAACAGTCCGCGGGGATGCAATAAGAAATAACTATTGTTTCTTCTTCCTAGTTCGTACGGAGAGAAATGGGCAAAGTCCTGTCGTCGAAGCAGCCCAGGTTGAGGTTTGGATATCCTCTGGATCCACCATGAGTGTAGCCCGATTCCAACGTCATTCTTGCCAGCTCCAGAAAGCCACATGGTCGTGGTCTGGACGCGATGGCTTCCGTTGTTGCCGCCACAAATAGACGGTTGCGAATAGCTCCAAAACCTTATAGCCTATTTGCCTTGGAATCTGCGCTTTACTAGTTCGTAGGGAAGCTCCCGAGTGGTCTTCGACCCGTCGTGGCGTGTTCTGAGGCTTCTCGGCCGCCTCTGGTTTCGGTAAATTCTCGTCAAAACACAGGTTTTTCGGCGCAGCCCGATGAGCCTTCGGAGAGTAATTTCACTCAGCTTTCTAAACGTTGCAGTGAATTTGACAAGTCATTCTGACGCCCGATGAGGGAGGCAACAGGCGCCTCACGTCTCCCTTTCGCGTACTTAAGACCCCTCCAGGGGCCGTCAATCCTTGGGATGCTTGACTCACCTTATCCCTAGTTCGACCACGGTTGTTGAAGATCCGCAACTTGAAAGACTTTGCGAGTATAAGAGCTGAAGATCGGCCGCTTTATGGAAAGCATTCTAGTTAGGATATCACCATCCACAGTTCTCTAACCACTAGTCTTTCTTTACTAGCTTCGTCGATCACTTCTCACTGGACGTTTTTCATCGTCATTCCATTCTTTCAAGACACCATGGGCATCCGTCAGACGTCCCGTATCGTAGCCGCACTGGCTTCAGTTGCATCCGTTGCCGCACACGGCCATGTAACGAACATCGTCATCAACGGCGTCTCCTACCGTAACTACATCCCAACACAAGACCCATACACCAACAACCCACCTCTGGTTGCCGGATGGTCTGCTGACCAGAAGGACAACGGTTTTGTCGACCCAAGCGCTTACAACGCACCCGATATTATCTGCCACAAACAAGCCGCCTCCGGCAAAGGTCGCATCACTGTAGCTGCCGGCGATACGATCCAGCTCCAATGGACCGAGTGGCCAGACAGTCATAAAGGCCCTGTCATGGACTTCCTGGCCAACTGCAACGGCCCATGCAATGCCATTGACAAAACAGCCCTCCGTTTCTTCAAGATCGACGGTGCCGGCCTCATCGACCCTCCTCAGCAAACCAACAAGTGGGCTGCGAGTGCCCTCATCGCCAACGGGAACGCGTGGCTCGTTCGCATCCCGTCTAATATTGCACCAGGCCACTATGTCCTCCGCCACGACATCATTGCCCTCCACAGCGCCGGCCAACAGAACGGAGCCCAGAGCTATCCCCAGTGCATCAACCTGGAGATCACGGGTGAAGGCACGTACAACCCCCCTGGAGTTCTAGGCACCGCGCTTTATGGAGCGAACGATCCTGGTATCTACTACAACATCTACCGTGACAATCTCAATGACTATGTCATCCCTGGGCCAGCAATCATCTCTGGTGGTGTCTCGATGGTACCACAGAGCAGGATCGCGATCACTGCTTCCGCAAGCGCGACGCCGTATGGCACCACGGTTATTGCTTCATCTTCCCGGGCTGCGAGCAGTGCTGCTGCCTCTAGCTCTGAGATTACTACTAGCTCTTCCGCCAGCTCTTCTGCTTCCACTTCAACATCGAGCAAGAACACCGGTAGCAGCACTCCGACAAGTACCATTGTCCGAACATCCACCTCGACACTGACGACCTTGAAAACCCTCACCAGCGTGACTCCGACTACCACCAAACCACCCTCGAACGGCGAGGTCACTCAGGGTCTGTACCAGCAATGCGGCGGCAATGGCTGGACCGGTCCGACGGCATGCCCAGCATACGCCGCTTGTTCCACCATGGACTCGTACTACGCACAGTGCAGACCTACGCCAGCTGCTGGTGGAGGTCAGCCTTTGTATGCGCAGTGTGGAGGAAACGGATACACCGGAGAGACTCAATGTGTGTCGGGGTCCCAGTGCACTGTCATCAACCCTTGGTATTCCCAGTGTCTGCCTTGAGAAAAGCGGTGGTTTGGCCGTACTCTTGCCTAGCAGGCATAGTATGCAAGAAGTGTGATGGTTTGGGTATTTTCGGAGCGTAGCGTGAAAGCATGGCAGGTTGTGTAGTTCTGGGAAGACTTTGGGATGTTTTGTTCTTGGTATAGTTCGGGCGTTGAGCACGGATAGTCTAAGTCGTAACTTTAATGGCTTATAATCTCTGAGTCTCTGCATTGAATTAGAATTCTACGTAAATGTTCAAGCATGCAGCCGTGCGAGTTGAACTTGCAACTCAACATCGAAAAGTTCCCCCACGGCCTAAGACAAAGAGCGGTACGAATCTAGGAATTGATACTAAACATCAAGTCGTGATGTTGATACAAGTTGTACTCGGCCAACACAAGTACACAGTCTAACGCAGTGACACAACAGTGGGAAATCGCCAATACATATTACATCTGGGGCTGCCACCCAAGTCAAAGGTGCTAGTAAACACGTGATTCATAAAACCAGGCTCGGTTGTTAAGACTCAGTAGAAAGACTTTCAACAGATATCATCCCCTGAAGCTGATCATCTGGTCAATCATGAATGCGGGAATGTAAGCGGCGGCGTCTTAGTGAAACCAATATGAATGAGACCTGAGGATAATTGAGTCGTACGAATCGAAACCTTACTTCGGACATCGGGCAGTAGGTTCCACGGGGCTTTGTTGTACCACCAGTCTCACAAAAGGAGTCACAGGCCACCCTGACTATTTAAGAGAACCTCCGCACCTTTTGACACGATGTGTTGGTCGTCGCTTTTTGTCAGTACATCACCTTCTTCGACATTAGTGAAAACTATCACTCAATTTTCTCAACTGAAACCAGAGTTGACTTGAACCAGAATGAAGCAACTCTTCCATCTACCTTTCTTGTTGATTCTCTTCATGAGCTTTTCTTTTGGACAAACTCAAGAGAGCGCTTGCAGAATCGTGACAACGAACTACAATATTGGCGTAAGTCAGCATTTGAAATGACCAAAAGCGCAGCAAGACAGCGAAGACCTAATCTGAATACAGTTCAATGGCATCACACCATTGAGCCCTAATAAACAAGCTCTCTCACCTCCGACTCCATACTTCGAACTCGCCTACGAAGGCTTCGACATCAAGGCAGTGGCAGGCCCAAATGACGTCTCTGATAGAAAGTGCTTGACATACGAAGGAACATCAGTGTCTAGCACACGAGCCATAAGGAGAGATTACAACGGATCTCGTGTCGAGAACTTCGATCTAGATGGCTTCGACTACAAATGCATCCGGACGTTGTCCGAGCCAGAGCGGCGACCATGCAAAATCACAATCACTGGAGTATCTGTAAATGGCGACAATGTGTCTGAGAGTTGCACTGACGACTGGATGAGAGCGGATGCAAGTCTTTTACGATGCGAAGTTAAGTTGATGAAGAATCTCAGGGGTATCAGGATTGGGACCTCGAGAGGAGGGTACCCCACCACCAATCGGTTTACTATGGTCACGGTCATGAACAATCTCAACTTTACGGTACGAAGGAAGGGATGTTGAAGACTCAGAGATTAACATATTCTTTCACGCTTGATAGCCATGGGATATAGCTGCAAACCACTTGTCAAGTTACCTCTGGCGTTGATCCTGTTTGTCTACGAGGTGAGGAGGCGAAAGCCCGCTTCATTCGCCTTGTTCTTTACATCTACATGTAAGCCGTCGTTTGAAACGCAAATCACGGGTGCACAAACTGAAAGAACATAAAGACGGGCTGCTATTGGTACGGAACAGAGCTTCGTTTACATAGTTCCATTTCGATCAAGAATTCCTCAAGTGAAGTGAAGTTACCACATCCATCTCAACCAGTACCTCCAGATCAAGACCAGTCAGCTGAGTGCTGCGCACTACTTGCCTATGAGCGTCGGATGCGACTACTCTAAACGCCAACAGGAGTTTGGCAAAGAACGGCCTGTCCGAGCTGTTCGTTGTTAGACACGAACACAAAATCGGTTCAAGATTCGAAGTCACTTACCACAGGGAGAACGCAGCAACGAGCCCGCTGGCCACCAACCGCGCAGATCTTTCTGAAGTCGTTGGCAGAGGAGGGAACCGAAGTGGCTATGGATGATTAGGGTGCGGTTCAATTAATCAATATTAATATAGCTTTTAACTTACGGGAAGCACAATCAAGGTCAGCGACTCCGAGGACATCGGTCGCGCAGCACTGGGCACTGTCGTACAATCCAGAGCAAGGATCGTAGGGGGCAGGAGTAGAGCCGCCGCCGTTGTGTCCGTCACCAGTAGGGGCAGCGATCGCAACGCTGGCGAAGATGGCAATGAGAGCGGTGGTGAACTGCATTTTGATGTTCTTAAAGAGTTCCTGGCGGGAGACTAAACGATTGGAGCTTGTAAGGCTGGTGTTTGACTGGAGGCTGGCGAGATGAATGCTGATGCTGATGATAATAGATGTTTGGAAGGGATTTCGACCTCGGTTTATATACTTGGTTTACATACCATCAGTTGAAGACCAGTCCTGGCCGATGCAGTTCTTGCTTGCCTTGTTCAAGTCGATCCTGGACCTCATCGCGCCCGGCTACTGTGATCGGGAGACAACCTCCCCCGGCCCCCAAGGCAAAAGTCTCGCCACATCATGAAGCATGCCACAATGGTCCCGGCCTCGAGGCAAACACATTCAACATTCAGAGTCACGATAGTATGCATACCGGCTATGCCGGACAGAGTGACCCATTTCCTATTTGGATGACATGGCTGCACGTTACAATATTGGCTTGGCTTCCCACTTTATTTGGGCTGGGCTTCAACTTCTAGCACCTGTCACATTCTTCCACTCAACACGAGTTGTTTGGAAGCACAGTATCCAGTAAGGCGCCACTAAAGATCTTGAATAGGATGGGAATCCTTCAAATCCCCGAAAAAAGCAAATTCCGAGCGAGTCCGTGACGCTACCGCGGAAGCAGCAATCTCGTCCCGTGTGGAGAAGAGCCAGGACCTGACCACGGGTGCAGCCGCTCCCGTGTATTTAGTATTGTTTAATGCAACGTTCCCCGCCTTCAGCTGGAAGTGTGAGCGAATCAAGGCCGACAGTCATTTCAGCGCCAGCCTTCCACAGTGGGTAATTGACGGATACGACCCTACACTTACAGGCATACAGGCATGATCGTCGCTGCGCTGTTCATCTCTGTGAGCAGACTTTTCACCCAGTCTCCAGTTCTGGGGCATCATATCATGAAGAATCTCAGGCCGCAAGCAACGACATGGGCTGCAGAAGCCCTTCGGCGTTTCTTTTTGAGACGGCTGGGAATTAAAAGGTTCTTGAAATTTACGTTACCTTGGCATTTGATTGAGGCCATATTCAGCCGAAAAGTCAGCGCGGCAGGATATGGCCATGCCAATCGTTAACAGCTGAGGGGATGTCAGAACTGTATCTCTACTGTGCCTGTTAATGCTCAAGTGGTTGCCGAGTGTCGGGTTCGAATGGGTGTTCTAGACTTCACCCGTAATGAAGCTGATTGGGCGTTCAACAATCTCGATAAATATCTCATTTCGCTGGCAATGATCGACGTCTTCCTTGCCCTTATTCAAGAGTAAGGCTTGAATATGACTATCCATTATCCACTCACATACATGACGCAAGATGATGTCAGGGGTTGTTTGTAAGGGCTGAAATATGCAGCTTGAACAGTTGGCGATGCCAAAAAAGGCACTGCAGAGAGTTGCCTAGACCGCCGCGGCCAATAGAAGCTAGTCTGTCAACATGTCCAAGAGCAGTTTGCATCCCGGATAGAGCGTGGGTCTCGGAATGAAAGCAAACAAACATCCTGCAGGATCGAAGTATAACGTCAAAGCAATTAGACCACATCTCTACCCGCTCCAATACATACACGAGTAGTGCCACTGTCAGATCAGTAAACATTTGCAATCAACACCAAGGAGGTAAGGAGTTCGTATGCTGCATCAGCTTTCACCGAAATATGCACTACCGGCCCACCGACTCCGCCTCATCCCGTTTGCGGTCCAGTTTGTCGAACTTCCGTACAACCTGAAGGGTGGCAAAGTAGCTGAATGGCAAAGCAATGAACCAAAGACCCAGGTTGATGCTTGCCGTTGCAATGAGGGCGGTTGGCACGGCTTGAACACCGAAGCCAACGGCAACTGCGGCCGTCTCACTACCCCGAAGTAAAGAGCTATACCGAATTTGGTCGCCAGGGGAGTCCGAGAGGTTGCCGATACACCAGTAAATGTAGTTTTCCACCATTCCAAGACTGATCCGCTCGAACATGTAGACGCCGAACCCTCGACCAAACTCGCCCTGAAGAGCCCAATCCAACACGGGAAGCGTAAATCGATACTCATTCTGGATGATGACGGCCCATATCCATGTCGCGCTATTGAGTGAGGCAATCAGGGCATAAGTCGCGATGGCTCGCGTCTGTCGATTCTTAGTCCAGGGTAGGTCGACAAGAGATCCGCCCAGCCACGTCGCGAAGGTTCCCACAACTGCAGACATGAAGCTGCCCAGAGCTCTAGACCGGACGGTGAAGTAAGTGGCCAGGTAGGTGCCGGGATAGGCCTGTATCCATCCGAAGTACCAGAACAGGGGGATCAGGAGGACGATGGATCGACTCTTGAGCAGCTTCCACATTTGCTTGCTCTCTTCCCGCCAGTGAATTCCTCGCGGAGCTTCGATTGATGTACCGTCATCGCGTCTGACCTTCTCAGGATTCGACAAAAGGAGGCCGAAGAAGAAGCCCAAGCACTGAATCGCGATGAAGCCTAGATATGTGTGGTACCCAACTTTGCCTTTTTGGTTGACCTTGTGGTTGATGGCCAAGGATATCGCCCCTCCAATGATGTTACCAAAGTTTCGGAAGGTAAACCACGTCGCGATGTAGCGTCCTCGCTTGTGCTGTTCCGGATAGCCTGTACTTATGGCTCCTTCAACACTCCAAAAGAAGCCCGCACTCAGGCCACACGCAACTGAACCAAAGTAAACGAACCAGGTTGCGCCAGTTCTGTTGTTGACGTAGAGGCCGGCGGCATACAACGGATAGCCCAAGGAGCCTATCGCAAGCGTCCATCGGAACCCAATGATGTTCGTCATCCAAGGTCCAGCAAAGCAAGTTATTGTCATGAAGGCGTACAGAAGGGCATTGGCCGCATTGACGAGATTCGGACTCTGAGAGCCACCCACACCCAAGCCATTCATGGCGCTCCAGATGCCGGGAGCACTGAAGGCACATATGCCAACGACCAGAATCTGAAATAGGGTGCTTCTGAAGAACGGTATCGAGGATGGGGGCGTCGAGGGACCATCTTGACTGGGCTCCGAAAGATCCTGTCCAGTAGCAATAGTTGTAGTTGGTTCATTGGACTCAATAACGCCTTTCTGCACTGATTTGAGAGACATCGATTCGGGAGGTTCGAGTATGATCGCGGTTGAAGAGATTAAATGGAATCTGTTCGAAGTTGTGATGATACAGATATCGAAGTTGTTGAAGAAGCGCCGACGCACCGCTTAACATCTTCTCAATCAGGTGCCCATAATCACGTAACACGGCCAGAAATTGACATTATCGGTGTCTTGCTGGTATCGCTGCTTGTCATCCACGTGGTTGGTGATAAGAGATATCTAGCATCCAATAATTGGAGGGCTTGCGCCAGCTCTACAGGAATTGCGTGCTCCGGCTGGAGGGCCCGACCGATATCGATGATCGGCACCCCTCATCGGAGTGTGCACCAAGCCCACTCGGCTGGCAACTGTGATACCGAATGCGACCGAACCCCGCACAGAGGAGGTTCCCAGCAAATCCGCCGTCACTTCCTGATTTTACGATAAAGATAGATGTGAGTAGTTCTGATAATCCATCGCATAGTGTCGCTTGTGAATGCTGCATGATGGTGGTTTATCGCCGGCTTCAAATCATGAAGGTTGAGTTGAGTTATTGAAGAACGTTCAAGATGGCGCCTGACCGGCTGATGCGTCCAACTGCTGATCCTGGATCCCAGAGCATTACTGATGGTGTGTTGCGTCATATCAGAAGGATCCAACGATTTTGAACCCAAAGATAACGTGATTTTGGTTCCGAATGCATGTCGCACGTGTGACAGCGTTTCATTATACAGAGGACCGCTGCCGGTTTCTCAGGGTAAATTTAAACGGCCAGTCTCCGTATCTTCACCCTCGCCAGTAGACTACGTGAAGTACTACCACTAATCTGCAAATTCGACCACCAAGCCCAGCCCCGCTACAGTATGGCAACAGCAATCACTCTGAACTCGTCATTGTTCGTTCCGAATGACACTGTCGACCCTGAGTCACAAACAGTGGTGTTTGAGTCTTTTGAATTGCCAACAACCAACCAGAGGAATCTGGGAGCTCCTCACCCCGAAGGCACGGTGATCCCACTTGCCCTACGGCTATCAAGTCACGATGATGATGTCGAACTGGAGACGATAATCCAGACAGTGAAGTCGCTCCAGGCTCGCGGTGGGATTCTCACAGAGAAGCTTGCTCTTCATGGGACTTTGTTGTTCCGAGGTTTGCCCATCCACAATGCCGAGGACTTCAGCAAGTTCGCCCATGCCTTCGGTTACAGGCCACATGAAATCATTGGCATTGTGGTGAACAGGCCGCTGCTGGCTCCCAATGTAGCTCCTGCGAACGAAGCGCCCAAGGAGGTTTTGATTTACAACCACAACGAGTCGCCTCAGGTACCACACGCTCCTGAGTACATCTTTTTTTACAACCACAAGGCTCCTGAAAGAGGGGGGGAAACCCCGATTTCATCTTCGCTCGAACTTTTCAATCGCGCTAAGGATGAGATTCCGGAGTTCATTGCCGAGATCACCGAGAAGGGGATTCTCAGCCGTGTCACGTACAAGTTCGACCGTCAGTACGAGGGAGGATCAACGCTTAAGCAGGCCTTCGGCAAATATTTTCAAGAAGGAGACAATGATCCCACCAAGAAGGCCAAAATTGAGGCTCAGATTTCCCGGTACGGTCGTGGTGAGCATACTACATGGGAGTGGATAGAAGATGGCGTTGTTTTGACCCACCGGCTTCCGGCAGTACGCACGCAGCCCGGCACAAATCTGCCGACTCTGTTCACAGGTCTGGCAGCATATTGGAAGAATGCGCAGGGGGGCAACGGGTCTAGGAAAGAGGTGACCAAACAGCTGTATGGTGACGGCACTCCCATTCCAGAAAAGTATCTGGAACATTTGTCGAAGATTACGGATGAGATCCGTGTCCTTCATAAGTGGCAGCGAGGCGACATTCTTGTTTACGACAACATCATTGCTCAGCATGGAAGGCAGCCTTGGGAGGGCGAGCAATCAGATCGTGTGGTTCTAGCCAGTCTATTCGATGGTCACAGCGTTCCAGGTGCGTACAACGATAAGAGTTGGGCCCAGGTTGTCCAGGCACTTGAAGGATGAGTAGGAAGTCAATGGATCACTCTCTCAGTGTGTTGCTAGTTTGAAGTAGAATACGATGTCTTACCTTGTCTCAGACAGGCCATTCGTTTAACATTGGTACATCAGCAACGTCTTCAGTCTCGCTGTTCCTAATAATAAACTGCCACTAAATTGCCCGAAAGTGATGAGTTCTGCATTCTGAAGGATTGAGAAGTAAAGTGGATTGCCATCTTAACATACTAATCATGACTGCTGAACTTATACTTGTAGCCTGGATGAGATGCTCTTAGCTTGGGGTCCCCAGGGGTCGCGTATAAGTTCTCCCTTGCGGTTCCTCCAGGGACTGCGTAATCCCCATTCCCCAACCATCCCCTTGCTTCGAGCTCAGGAATGAGGTATTCTATCACGTCTGCCCAGGCGTCAGGAACAACAACATGTCCGATGTTAAAGCCATCAACGTCAGCAACCGTGATCCACTTTTCCAGCTCATCAGCCACAGTCTTGCCGCTGCCAACCTTGAAGTTTCCACTCCCCCCTATGGATTGGAATTCGGCTAGAATTCGCGGTGTCCACCTCTCATATCCCTGTGGCCGAGAGAGGAGACGTTCCCGCTGCTGCGGTGTGAGTTTTGCCATCAGGGGGTGATTGGGATCCGTAGGAAATTCTTCGTCAAGAGGGAATTCGCTAACATCAATGCCAGAGATGCCGCCGAGAAGTGCGAGGCCTCCGTCACCAATTGCGTACTTCTTGTATCGTTCGTACTTCTCCTGAGCCTCCTCGTCTGTAGCACCGAGTATCGGGGTAAACTGAATGAAGAATTTGATGTCGTGTGGATCTCGACCCTGTGAAGCGGCGAGGTCTCGGGTCTTCTTGATCTTGCCCGCAAGAAATGCCGGGTTGGGGTCGCCGATGAATATGCACTCTGCGTGCTTTGCAGCAAATGCTGACCCAGCCGGCGACATGCCAGCTTGGAAAAGAAGAGGGGTTCTCTGAGGACTGGGATCGACCTGATGAGCACTCTCGGATTTGAAAAACCGTCCTTGGTGAACGATCTTCTTGACTTTAGAAGGATCAGTAAACGTAGATGTTGTGGAGTCTTTGACCACAGCATCATCTGCCCATGACCCCTCCCAGAGTCTAATTATCATGTTAGCTGGCAAACAATATCTGCACATGACCGTGAGCACGTTTACTAACTTATAAACTAGCCTTAAATACTCATCCGCCATTTATAACGAAGGTCATGTTCCGGAAGCTTTTCCAGGCCCATAGCTCGGGCAGCATTGTCACTCCAGGAGGTGACAATGTTCTGCGTGTTCTCTGTCAATAATTATCTCAAAAGTGGCTTGTGCTTTGCGACAACCTTACCCACGCAATTCTGCCTTCAGTGACATGATCCAAGGTCGAAAATCTTTTGGCCAGAATGAACGGGGGCTCAAAAGTGGTGCATGCTGTGACGCCGAAAGCGAGGCTCTTCGTGACAGCAGCCATAGCCGAGATGACCTTTTCTGCGTCAGTTGATGGTTGAGAGGCCCCAAGTTGAGACGTAACTTACCACGAATGGATCATAAAGTGGCCATTGGGTTCCCGATCTAATGGCAGGGGCATGGCTCTTCTGGTATACATCGTGGCTTCCGAAGTTGTCGGTTTTCACAGATAAGTTACCCGGCTTAAGGAAGCACATGGAATTTTGACATACCTAAGAATAAAGCGTTGAACTTTCCCTTCTCAAGGAGCTGCGCTAACTCGATCCAGTAGGGCAAGCGACTTTTGTGTGAGCTCTTGTCTTCTGGGTTCTGCCACTGTCTATGCTTTCAGTACTAGTGAGTATAACCAATTTACAGATATGTCCAACGCCGTTCATATCAAAAGTGTTTAAAAGAATTCTCTTCTGTTTTACGTTTATGTAATATCCATATATTCGCTCCCCATCAATCTTGCCCTTGAGAAGATCGATTGACGTGGCTTCTGCTGGGTGGAGAGGGGTGTCCGGCGCCATTATGTCTCGGTGAAGCTGATGGGTTGAAGTAACTGTCAATAAACTTATTCAGCAATGAGTTAACTACAATTTTGAAGGAACCAAAATTGCTGCTCTTGTACTTGGGATGTAACGAAATCTCGCGAAAGTGAAAAGGAAGAGATCTAGTAGGAGTCGTGAACGACGTTGGCACCGAACGACTGGAGGTGACGTAGACCTCCTAGAGATAGAAGAAGAACTTGTACCAATCTTCGAGTATGTGTGCTGATTTCAAGAATGCCCCGTCTGCTGGCATTGAAAAAACTTGCGTGATTGATCCTTTGGATGTGGGATGTTTTGTTAAATTGCGCCATTGATAAGTGAATCCAAACCCCTCCGATTCGCTGTAGTGCATCTAGCACGCAATTGTATGCACTCCGCACGAATGTGCCATCCTAAGGTGCATCAAAACAAGCCATACGAGTAACCTGATCATCAATTCTGGCAACGAATTCTGATGAAACGGAATTGCGACATCGGAGTTTTGACGGAACTTATCTCGTAAGGCCAAGTGATCGTTGCAAATGGAGATTGATTACGTCTTTAACGAATTCAAGCAGCCTATTTTGCGAAAATCTCGTACAGATTATACTTGCGCAATGCGGAGGGAGGACTGCCCGTATTCTCGCTGTTGTCGTCGTCGTCTTTGTTCCGGCCGAACAGCAAAGTTCAAAGCGTATGCTTCGACTAATATATAAAGGTCGTGTCACTTCGTACATAATGATTGGACACGATGAGCTTTTGCGCAATTGATAAAGCTTTACGTTCAGGGCTACTACGTGCATCTGGTCCATTTGCGTGGATTTCGATTGGGAGGATACAAAGGCTCCGCCAACTAACACCAGAAAAAGCTGGTCGTGGCTCTGAGGAGATCCATCTAGACCTCTCGGCTCGCAGAAAAATCGTCTATGTAGACGAATAACTTGTAGGGCCCTCTGCGTTCTGTTGACGACGCCGATCTCTCGCCGAGTACCAAACCACGAAACAAGTCCATGAAAAGTATGTCACCTGCATGACTGCCTCCATGATATAACCCCTGAAAAAGCGAGGAGCTTCAACCGTTGGAAACGCCACGATAGGAACCCATGTTCCGAATGCTGTACTGATTGCTAACATGGAACTGACGACAAAGGCTCGTTCTTCAGCATCGCCGGCGCAAGCAAGATTCGCCAGACTGTAGTTAATGGGAGAGACGGAGACCTCGATGTAACTAATTGCCACCGCGAACCACTTGAAACCAAATGAAGTGTGATCGTAAACTATCCAAGCAAATTTGGATATGAAATGAAGCAGGCTGACGGCTCCAATCAAGTCAAGGGAGCGATTGCTTTCTGCCCACCCTTATCAATTGTCCATGAGAACCCGAGAATGAATAAGATCCCGATGCTTGGACTGATTGCCTAGAGATACAAATCAATGAGTTGCAATGGTAGTTTACGCCAGGGGGTTTCGGGACTCACGGTGAAGTTGTTGACCTGTGCCACAGAATATTGTTCGTTGCTTCGCAGCCACAGAGTTGGGCTCCCTGTGACCATACTCTCATACCCCATCAGCCACATCACATTCCAAGGGACGAGCACCCAAAAGTGCCATCTGCCGAGGAATCTTTTGACAGAAAGCCAAGATAAGCTCAGTCCCTCAGGATCGAATCGACCTTCAAGAATCATTCTTTGTTTCGCCAAGGCAAACTCTTCGTCTGTGAAGTACCATCTTTTCCCATCTTTTGGTGTACCTGGGAAGGTAATTGCCCCCCATGCGGCAATCGGGAAAGTCATGATCGACGCAACAATGTACATCCATCTCCACCCCGGAAGGCCCAGAGCGCCATCTAAGGATTGATAGACACGAGAGGCAAGAAGGCCGGTTGTCATCGTGCCGACGCCGCTTGACACGTAGAATATTCCACCTCGGCGCATAAGCTCGTCGCCTCGATACCTGTAGCCTAGGTTTCAGAAGGTCGCCCTAAAAGAGCCTGGGGGTTGGCAGCAGGTGTGACTTACCAGCTTCCGAGAACATAATGTATCGAGCAGAAGTAAGGTCCTTGTTAAATTAGCCGTCATCATTGTCAGCGATACCATGGAACACACCTTCAAGAAGACCAACTAAGAAGCGATAGCCTGCCAGCTCTGCGAAGCTGTTTGCACGGTAGCACAACAATGTAAATATCCCCCAAATCGTCATCGAAGTCGGAATTACATATTGAGCAGGATATTTGGTGACCAGGAGCGTTGCTGGTATCATAGATCTGTAATCCCGATCAGGAGTCTGTATATAAGAGATTTGTAGAAGGGAATGAAGGCAACATACACACAGTAACCCACGCTGAAGATGGACCCCAATTGCACCAACTCATTGCCCAAGAGCTCGAGATCTAGACTGGTGTTGAGTCATCTTAAGCTTTCAATAGGATGGATACCTCGCACCTTCTCGCATGCCACTGATGAACGCATTGGTCAGGATTCCTCTGTCGATGTACAAAATCTGTTGCTAGGATTAGCAAGAAACCCAACCCAGACAAATCACTTGACAATCAACTGCATACCCAGAAGCCCACGAAAGCATATGTCAAAATGAGAAAGTCAAGCTTCAGTATTACTCTTAGCTCCAAGGGTCCATCGTTTCTGTCGAACCAGGCAAAGAATGACTTTTTGCTGAAGTTTCGGTTCGGCCGGTGTTCCTCGGGGGGACCACCCGTATCTTCTTGTTGACCCGCGTCGCGTGCGTTCTCTGGTCGGTATTTTGCGGCTACGTCAACACCATAGCTCTGTTTCTCTGCCATGGCTCGCATCTGCAGAAATTAGAATACAAAGCAACGCTTTTCTGAGAACAGAGTGACGAGTATTGTCAATTTTTGTGTCTTGCATGGGCTAGATACGCAGCTGCTGATCGAACTTGGAGACTTGGTTACTCAATCCTCAATGCTTGATCACTGAACCCGTCCCGAGGACCTGGCAAAGAGCACACGCTCCTGCCGAACCCAAAAGGCCCAATCAGGATTCCCGCAAGAATTCCGATACCGCAATCGCATTCTGTTGCGTAAAGAACACCCAGAATGGCGCAATGGGATGTTCCCTCTTGCCCGTAGCGGTTACCCAAGAGAGCTTCTGAATCTTCAGCAACGTTATGTCTGAGGCCAAGACATGATGACCGTTATTTCCGGGTAACAACGGCTGAGCACGTGGGGGCCACGCCGTTGACGCGATCACACCCATGTTAAAATTGTTGCCTCTTACCAGTGATAAATCTGCAGTAAAGCAAGCCAACCAGGGTGAATACGGACAATTTTCCAAATTGTGTCATCACCCTTGCTGGTTCACACCTTATCTGAACCTCTTGTCTTGTCTTGTGTGATGTGGAGCCGGTATGTCGCAATGGCTGTCGCTCTTTGGATAATATGATCACCATACGTTGGTGCCGGGGCTACAAGCGCGAATAGAATGCGTCCAATACTGGTTGTCATTGTATTGCTCGATTGCTCGTAAGTCCATCTGCAAGCTTATCATGTTCCCCGCGGTCAAGTCATCTCCAGCGACGGCTGTCATCCACGGGTCTTGGATAGGTGACGCCTTTCGGTCAGAACCACAGCTCTACTCTACCTAAGGTAGTAATTGCAGTACAGAAGTTGAGTGGCAAAAGCTTCTCGAGAGTAAACGTGTTTTCTCATACGACACAATAAGCATCTTTCTTGGAGCGGACCATGGCACGGATGGAGATACCCAGTGACACGGAAGAGCAGGCGAGCCCGTCAGTCAACAGTGATAACGAGCCGTCAAGAGAGAGTACCAAATATTTCCCAAAGAACAAACCTTGGGAGCCTTTTCGTTCTGTTAAGGTTTTATTACGTGGCGTTCGAACATCTTAATGCCGTTGCTGATTCGAGGTAGATCATCATTGTGGGGACTGGCATTGGAGGCATAGCGTCTGCCGTTCTCTTGTCCCATAAGGTGAAGAATTCGACAATCGAAGTCTACGAACGACAAAGTAGAGTGGTGAGACTATCACCTCAATGACTGATTACTTCCGAGCCCCCTTCTAACTTTAGATCCAGGGAGGAACATGGGCTGTGAACGTGTATCCGGGAGTTCGATGCGATGTGCCTTCTCATGCCTATCGTGAGTTTCCTCTTTCGCATTTGACTCTCTTGAAATTGTTTCCGATTCGTTAACTTGATACCGCAGAACTGAGCTGCGAACCGAACACAAACTGGTCTGAATACTACCCCAAGGGCGCGGAGATCCAGGCATATTACGAGCAGGTTGTAAGCAAGCACGGATTAGACGATTCGGTCCACCTCGAACACGAGATTCTCAAGGCGACTTGGCTTTCAGAAGCATCTCAGTGGGCCGTTGAGATTCGCGACTTGAGAAGCGGGGATGTGTTCGTCAACACAGCGGCGTTTTTCGTGAACGCGCAAGGTCGCATCAGCAACCCAAAGTTCCCCAAAATTCCTGGACTTCAAAACATCTTCCGAGGAAAGGTCGTCCATACTGCACGGTGGCCTGAAGGTTTCAAAATTACAGGAAAGAGGGTGGCTGTGATTGGAAATGGTGCCTCCGGTCAGCAGATCTTGCCAAATATCCTCACTGAAGTTTCTCATATAGACCATTACGTTCGCACCAAAACGTGGGTTACTCCAACTTTCGCTGGAAAGCTTCATGAGGCAACAGCAGATGCTCCTGGAGGTCCAAAGTACACTGATCAGGAGAGACAACGCTTTCGAGAAGATCCAGCCTACTATCTTGAGCATCGCAGAGCTTTCGAGAGAAAGTTTCACAATCGTTTTGCGGCAGATGTTATTGGAAGCAAAGAAAATGCCGAGCAACGGGAAAATATTATCAAAGGTATGAGGGAGCGGCTCAACGGGGACGAAGACTGGCTTCAGCGAGTCCTCCCTGACTATGCACCGGGATGCAAACGGTTGACCCCCGCGCCGGGATACCTAGAAGGGCTACAGTCGGAGAAGGTGGACTATGTGACGGATTCCATTGTGTCTGTCGATGAAACAGGCATCGTTACAACCGATGGCAAGCGACGAGAGGTGGACATGATCATCGCAGCAACGGGATTTGATACGACCTATTCTGCGGCATTCCCCCTGGTCGGGAATGATGGCATCGATCTGCGCGAGAAGTGGGCACCGGATGGCAAAATTGGGTATCCAGAGACGTACCTGGGCATCATGGCACCAGGATTCCCAAACTACTTCACAGTTCTGCAGGTACGGTCAGCATAAGGATGGTAAAAGGACTACTGGGCTGACATAACATACCTCTAGGCCCAAGGCAACGCTCGCGGGGGGACCGTACCACTGCAGATTGAGATTGCAGCCACCTACATCGCAAAGTGCATCCGCAATGTTCAAACTCAGAGCTATGCTTCCCTCGATCCACGCGAGGAAGCTGCACGGGATTTCAACGACATAGCCAACGGCTACTTCGACAACAAGGTGACGACTGATAAGTGCAATAGCTGGTTCAAGCAGGGAGCCGGCGCGACTCACGTGCTTATCGCGTGGCCGGGAACATTCCATCACCGCGCCGACATTCTTCGCGACCCCAGATGGGAGGACTTCCAGTTCATCCGGAGGCCTGGGGCTGAGAAGAATCGGTTCGAGTACTTCGGCAACGGGCTGACAGCCAGAGAAGTGAGGAGAGATGAGGAGGATATTACAGGCTATTTAAGGGAGATTGGAAAGATCGATATCGCGACACTACATGAAGCTTGGAACACGTAGCCTCATCTCGCCAATGTCTCCCTTGAATGCTCCGCGGGCTAGCACCAGAATGGAATTTCCGGTGGAGACTAGCCACAAGGAAAACAATCAAAGCACGTGGATTCTTCAAGATGTTGAAAGTGAAATACTCTTCTCATTTTGCGTGTTTGCAAGTCTATTATGCCAAAAAGACAGTTCCCCATTGTTCCAATGTCTCGTGTTCAAGCGAGTTGACCGAATCCCCAGTGGTGCCGTAAGGGCCTTTCCAGGCTCCCCTGAATCCCAGCCAGCCACTCCTCAAGTCCTCGCCAAGGTTTACTGCTTACCTGCTTTCGTGCTTGTCAGTATGAGCATTATCCGCATGTACGATTTGAGTCTTGCCCCATTGCTCATATCATACTTTCAGACCCGCGAAGCTTGCATCGACCATCAGTATTGCCTCGGTGGTCAAAAGCATATTGCAGAGTAGGTTGTCGTATTACGGCTTCATTTTGCTCCGATTAGGACACAAATGTTCTGGTATAATTGGTCACTGCGACTGATTGACACGCTGCCGCGCCCTATGTGGACTTCTTCGCATCTTTATGAGACTGAAAGGGGTCTTCCAAATATTTATAACAGCAATAGATACCTTCCCTACTTGTCGCCCGGTTCTGAATCTCCTCATGTCTTGAACGAAGCTTCCATGTATCTCGCCAGAGAACAAGCCTATGTAGTCCACGAGAGCCGCATCCCGAACGACATACTGTTCAGTCTCGAATGCATAGGGGGTGAAGTCTGCCGTTAAGTGTTTGAAGTCTCTGTCCATACTTTGTTCGAAGAAACGCAACCCGATCCTTGTTGGATGCAATGCCTCATCTAATATGACGTTGGAAAGTGCGTATGCGAGTTGATTAGAAGCAAGCCATATCCCTCTAATCTCAAGGGACATACCGCGTAGTGCTACGTAAATGCCGATTGATGGCCAATAGTAATTCCCACGACGGGTTTTGGCTACCTGGTAGTTTTCTTGCTGCTTTTCTAGGACTTCTGCAGCAAAATCCCGAGCAAAGCCAAGTTCTGGCATTGCAATAACGAGACAATCCATGAGATCCCGTGGAGACTCGTGTTTATCCAAGTATATGGAGAGTTGAGTGGAAGATTCGTAATATTTGAGCAATGCATATCGACCAAGCGCCTCGGCCAGTAGATGTGGTTCTTCCTGGAGAACGCCGCGGATTTCATCTCCATAACTGCACGAAAGAGTCTCGTTTAAGGGGACTCGAAGCTTGCAGCCGACATCCCGGTCGCTAAGATGTTTGGCCGGAACGACGGGTAGTAGCGAGTTATGTCGACTTGGTTTGCAATATCTCTTTGGGGGGGCTCAGGTCCATCAACTATGAAACAGACTTGATAAGAGTTCTTCCTTTGGCCATAGTTCTGTGAAAGTATTCCGAGACCCTCGTGTTGTGTGTCGAGAATCGCTGCCCATAACCCAAAAATCATGTCGCACAGAACATATAGATGCCCAAACACAGGAGAACCCGACGGATTCTTGAACCGCCCGAGTTTCTACCCTATTGATTGATCCTGAGGCGAGAAGGAAGTTCGCTATTCTGCCTGTGTCATTTGCCTCATCCTCGAACTCTCTGCCAACAGGCCAACAATCGACGGGGCTAAGAGTGTTTGTAAACCCTAGAACCTTGGTGAGCTGGTTCACTCTCACACCAAATCCAATTGTACTAAGGACCCTTAAGCAAATCTCTGAATACACCAGCCATTGTGAATATGAGAGAGTGAGTTCAGGAGGACTTCTTATTACTCACAAAGCACTGCGGTCCCGAATTCGACTGAGAAGCCCTCTGCTAATGCTGCAACAATTGCGACACTGGATGCGCCATCGGATGTCTTCGGCATCTGGTGTAAAGTGTGTCCAGCTCCAATTCCATACCAAAGAACATCACCAAAGCTGCTGTAGGCTTTTGGTCCTTGATAACGCATCGTGGATAATCCTTTCCCCTTTCATGCCAATAGAGATTAGGGAAAAGATTCCCTGACATACTGCTGCGGTCAGTGGTTCAAAGACCGGCGTGATAAAATTCGGCCAGAACCGCCATCGATGTTGGGATGGTGGTATTTGAAAGTGCGACCCAGTCAACGGAGCCTTGCTGTGCGAAGCCTGGGTCTGACTCGAGCGGACTCAGGAACATGGCCTGGCTGCCTATTATGGACTTGATAGTATCAAGACTAGAATTGCAGCTTAGATACCATGTGGCATCATCAAGAAAGAAAAGTAAGAGAGCGTACGCTACCCCGCAACCATCTCACTTTTCATTGTTGGACCAAGAGCTCAGTGCCGACCCTGATTGGGGGTCATTGATGATGTGTAATCCGCGCAAGGCTGGCAGTTTTGTGAAGCTGGTTGGCTTTGTGAGATCATATGGGAATTTTGCACATGATAGTCACATCCTACGAGATCGACAAGAGGACTTTAAATCCAATTGAAGGACAACATGAGGTAAGTATAAAGTCATCATCAAGATGCCATGTTTAAGATCATGTTGCAGCAGGACTCGATGTAAGCCACATGATAGTAGGCTTGAAAACTTTGCCACGAAGCTTATGCGATTCAACAGCTGTTATAGGCGCCTGACCTCGAGAGCAATCTAAGGAGCGCAGGTAGAGTTTACGTTCGGTCAAGGTCTGGGGGTATGGCGAGGAATTTTACAAAGATCCAAGAGCGTAGAAGTTTCTCAGTTCATTATCTAGCCGCACGTCATAAATCAGGTTTTTTCGTCGACCGTTGTCATCGAAATGGCGAATGTCAAAATGACTACGTTGAAGTCAAAGCATCAGATGAGAATATGTCCATTAGGAAGGTGTATATTTGTAATGGTGATATGGAGCAAGGCTGTCATCGGATCAAGGCTTAGTTATTTTTGAATCGAAACTAATGCCAAAAGTCCAAAAGGATTCCGCATGCTGAGAGAAGAGCTGGGCCATTCCGTCAAGATGCTTTCATGACAGGTAGTGACTCCTCACGTTCTTGCAAGTGGGAATAATGCCACCGCTGTGGAGAGTTGTGGAGAGAATATCCGGTCTAGGACGCTCCAGTAATGCTGCGCTATGAACAAACCCATTGATCTCGTAAGATCAAGATCCTTGACAGAGATTTGATGCTGTCATGGTCCGTTGTCGCCTCTTCCTAGCTCGAGAAATAAGAAATGATTGCCCGAGAGGGAGAACATCGTTGGATGAGACCCTCCGGAAACGTCTCCGCTTCAAAACATCCAACGGGCCGAGGCCAAGCCAAATAAACGAGTCTGACTCGCAGCCTGGGGGTTGGTATCCAAAAGATCGGGATCGGGAGCCGCATGGTGATGGACAGGGGCAAACCTCAAAGGGGAAAAGGGAATCTCGGGGGTCGGGAAGAAAAGTCAGGAGATCTGGCTGGGCCGAGTACGAAGCCGAAGAGAGGGGAGTAAATTTGGAAATGGAACGTTTTTTCCCTCCTCGCCTAGGGATGAGAAATGCAGAGTGTCGTCAAGGAGAAGCTCGGGAGGGCGCCGGGCGGAACGCCATGGACAGGGCCCAATTTCCAAGCTTAGGCGGAGGGAATGTACGGTTATTGAGGTGTGGGAACGAGGATTTGTTTTTCTCTGATGGTCTCTTTGGCTATTGATTGGCCCCTTGCTGAGTTGTGCGCCCCCTTCGTTGGATTGCGGGGAAGGTGAGACACCGCGAACCGGCGAGTTCCCAGACGAGGCGATCCATTCTTCACCTCCTGGCTAAACTCAACATGATCAAATCAGGTACAGGAAAAGATAGCGAGGAAATTGCAGTCTGTTGACTAAGGGCTGGGGGCCGATTGGGAGACGGGGGAGTGTGTGCTGGTGTCAGCGAGGCATGCAAGCTCATTTTGTCACACAGGAGACAATGCCAGACGAAGGGATAGACGTGAGGCGGGGACAACACACGAGGAGTTCTGGTTTGTTTTGGCTGGAGGGAAAGGGAGCGTCCGGCATGTATAAGAGACTGGAGAGTTTCCAAGTTCAGAACGTTCTTCTTTCTCTCCTCACCCTCACCATCATTACTCCGGCATCCTTCGCCACTCACTCTCGCTTCAGCCTCGATTCTTTCGTTTAGTACCCGAGGTCTTCAGTCACTCTTTACCTGTGTTTTTTCGCTCGTTCATTCGCAATGCATCGTGTGGCGGCTCTTGCCCTTTTGGGCCAGGTCGTTTCTGGCCAGTTGTTCAGCAACTCCTCGACCGTTTCGACGACTCGCTCGTCGACTGTGCTCACCTCCTCCTCCACCACCGTGATCGTCTCCTCCATCCCGACAGTCATCACCTCCGGAAGCTCCACCATCACCACGGCGATCCCGATCACCTCCACCAGCGTCAGTGAGATCGTCTCCGCTTCCACCGATGATGGTGGCTTCACCTTCCCCACTGACGACGGCACGTCCTCCGAGGAGTTCCCCACGAGCACGGACTCGCCCTCTGCCACCGAGACCGGCGACATCACGAGCACGGAGGAGCCCATCAGCTCCACCGACATCCCCTCTGAGACCACCGGCACCCCCTCTGAGACCACC
Organism: Colletotrichum chrysophilum; assembly: GCF_026319265.1. Taxonomy (NCBI): domain Eukaryota; kingdom Fungi; phylum Ascomycota; class Sordariomycetes; order Glomerellales; family Glomerellaceae; genus Colletotrichum; species Colletotrichum chrysophilum. The sequence goes on along the minus strand of NW_026517327.1, from coordinate 255,893 downwards.
GGCACCGACTCCATTTCCTCCACCGGCACCGAGACTACTGCCACCGGCACTGAGACCTCCACCGGATCCGACTCCACCTCCACCCCGAGCGCCACCGTCGCTCCCAACCCTCAGAACGTTGGTGGCTTCACTTTCCTGGGCTGCTTTGGCTCTCCTTCCAGCTTCCCCACCTTCGACCTGACCCTCTCCGCCGAGTCCATGACCATCGACCGCTGCATTGCTGCCTGCCCTGCCGGCAAGCGCTACGCTGCTCTCTTCGGCAACGACTGCTTCTGCGGTGACTTCGTCGATGATGTCAACGAGGTTGCCGTCTCTGACGACGAGTGCAACATCCCCTGCGGCGGCAACCCTACCCAGCGCTGCGGTGGCCGTGCCTCCGAGGCCGTCCTCAAGCGCCAGATCATCGCCGCCACCATTCGCTTCACCATCTACGTTCGTGTCGATGGTGCCAGCGGCACCGGCGCCGTCACCACCGCCACCGTCACCACCACCTTCACCGTCACCACCACTGGCACCGCCGGCACCGGCATCGAGGTCGTCACCACCACCTACTGCCCCGTCTGTGCCGACTGTCAGGGCCCCTTCTGCTACAAGCCCAAGACTCCCCTCGTCCCTGGCCAGCCTTGCTGGGGTGACGACTGCTACAAGAAGCTTGTCTGCTACGGTGACTGGTGCACGTGGGACTACCCCTGCTACGGCGACTCCTGCGGACGCCGCCTCGTCTGGGAGAACGACTGCTGGAAGCCCGAGGTCTGCCACGGCGACGACTGCGGCCGCAAGGTCATCTGCTCCAACGGCAACTGCGAGTACGCCACCTGCAACGGCTCCTGCAACAAGGAGAAGATCACCTGCTACGGCGACGTCTGCAAGGTCGAGGAGTGCGAGGGCGACGAGTGCAACAAGAAGTACGTCTGCTCCGACGGCTCGTGCCAGCACCAGACCTGCCCCTACGCCGACGTCAACAAGCACTTCGACTGCACCGACGGCAAGTGCGAGGAGGTCAAGCCCTGCGAGACCTGCAAGCCCGCTCCCCCCTGCACCGGTGACGCCTGCAACATCATCATCACCCCTCCCCCCACCACCCAGGTCGTCTGCAACGGCGATGCCTGCAAGACTGTTGTCGTCACTCCTCCTCCCGTCACCCAGACTCCTTACCCCACTGGCCCTGCTCCTGCTCCTGCCCCTACTGGCGGCATGGGTGGCAACGGTGGAAACGGCGGCAACGGAGGCAATGGCGGCAACGGTGGAAACGGCGGCAACGGAGGTAACGGAGGCAATGGCGGCAACGGAGGTAACGGAGGCAACGGTGGCAATGGCGGCAACGGAGGCAACGGCGGAAACGGTGGCAACGGCGGCGAGGGCACTCCCGCCCCTGGCCCCGCTCCTACCGGTGCTCCCGCTCCCGGCCCTGCTCCCGCTCCCGGCCCTGCTCCTTCTGGCGCCCCTGCTCCTGGCCCCGGCCCTGCTCCCTCTGGCACCACTCCCGGTGGTGAGGGCGGCAACGGAGGAAACGGCGGCAACGGTGGCAATGGTGGCAACGGAGGCTCTGGCAACGAGGGCGGCAACGGCGGCAATGGAGGCAACGGCGGTAACGGAGGCAACGGTGGCAACGGCGGTCAGGGTACGCCCGCGCCTGGCACACCCTCCACTGTTGTGACCGCCGGCTCCAGCCAGTCTGTTGCCAGCTTCGGCGCCCTGGCCTTCAGCATCGTTTTCGGTGTTGCCTTCCTCCTGTAAGAAGGGGGCCTCCTGTAAATCGACGAGACGATGTTTCCTTTTTCTCTTCTTCCGGCTCGGCTTCATTTCGATGAGCCTGGCTTGATAATTCTTTGGACCGGTGGGTTGGGGCAGCTGTATGGAGGGCGGTTTCTATTCGACAGAGGGCTAGCGGTCGTGGATTGGTTATCTTTGGACCCCACTGTTTAGCTACCGATGACTTGAGAAATGATTCTGACGATATAGAAAATAAAGCGTTTGTTTCGCACTAAATCATGAACCGCCTTTTGTAGAAGTTTGCTTTGATGATGCTTACAGGCTGGTGGACGATGAACCCAAAGCCTCGTATTGATCGCCTTGGGATCTCCTAGTGATGACAGCCCTTCACTACTTCTTACCCAACTCACGAACTCTCTCCTGTTCCCAAGCCTCTCTCTGCTTCACAGTCTCGGAAGACTCGTCCCCAAAGACGGACAGGGCAGCTGGCCAGTCGCCACCCAATCTTCTGACTTTGCGGCACCTGGCCACCCTCACGAAGAACTCCAGCCATCGGTTCGTGGCTGCAATGACAAACCATAGGAATAGGGTAATACCTATGACTTGTCTGACCCATCTCGGCGGGACGTAGTAGTGAACGAGCGCCTCCACGACCCTGAAGAAGCCGGCCGGGCCATTGTAGTTGCCGTGGGGGCAGTGGCAGTTGACAGGCTCGGGGTAACAGGTGATGGGGGCTTGTGGATCCAAGTCGGACATTTTTTCCTAATGATGATTTAGTGGGAGACGCTCCTCGTGATCCTTTGTGAGCCTACACTGGTTGTTGTTTGGTCTCTTCGACTAACGCAATTGTTCACTGTGCAGTCTTGGCAGATGGATGACCAAAATGTAAGCCTACTTGTGATGCTGCGCTGGTGGGCTCGGGCAGATCTCTTCTTTTGATGTGAATGGGGTTCTTGGCAAAAGACCCAGCTGAGCGGCGCAGCAACCGAAGTACTACTACTCGGCCCGGCTTGGTCACTTGGCCTGACAGCCGATTGGCCGCCCGGCGTCAGTCGGGCAACGAATGGCTTCTCAAAAGCCTGGCAGAGTTTCCATTGGTTTGTACGGCGTAGAGGGCACATAGGGTGGGGAGGACTAAATTCCGCGTATGGTCCAAATTCGGCGTGTACAAACAACTTTGCACCCAATTTGGGCCTAGCAAGAATTCAACTATTGCTGTTTTGAGTCGCAATGTAATGGACTTCGATGTAGCATGAGCATGCGATATTGACCATGAGCGATGTTGGGTCGCAATCCGAAGGATGTCCGGGCATTTCGGCACCAACCGCCCCACTGCGGTGCGGAAGTACGGCGGAGGTGGGGCCGTGTTGTCCGGCATCCCAAATTATTCGTTCCGTTCGTCAGTCCAGTCGGAGCACCGAATCCAACCCGCAGGGGTAAAATGGTGCGTAAGTCTACTCGTTAAGACATTCCTTCAAAGCATTAACGATTCCATTGAATAAGACGCGTCCCGTTCGTTATCCCTGGATCCATGGTACTTTTACAATCGCATCTGCCCCAGTGCACTAGAAGTTATCCAGTTTTATGTATCAGATATCCGTCGAGCTCATGGCCAACATTCCAAGTTTGAGTTCCATCTCGAAAGGCTGTCAGCGTCATCCTTTGGTAGCAGACGTCGCATATACCCCTTTGCGTGTTTCAGCCCTCGGGGGGTCCAGGCGGCGCTGTAACGGCGCTGGGAAGCATGAGGTGGAGATGGGGCACGGTTCCAATGGCTTTTCCTTCATGGGCGGCGTTCCATGCCTGGAAGAAACGCCTACAGCGGACTCGGGGCGCTATTCTGCGGCTAAGCGACGCCTGGTTGGGCGGACAAACTGCCCAAGAGGTGCTAGAGCGGGTGGCAGGTGTTTGGGCAAGTGCCACTCAAGCCACCTCAATGGAAAGGCAGGTGGCAGGCGGTGGTACTAACGCGGGGAAAGGAAGGAAGGACCTGGACCTAGACCTGGACCTGGACCTTCCACGGCTTGTTGTTGCAGTTTGCAGTTGCAGGTGCAGCAAGGTGCAGGTGCAGCCCAAACACCCGGACAGCTGCACCTGCCTCCCCCCCCAAGAAAAAGCACCAGAACACGGCAAGAACGAACGAACGAACGAACGAACGAACGCACAGCACGCACTTGCCATGCAAAACATAGACCTTGATGCACAATCGCTCGCTCCCCAAAGCCAATTCCTCGTCTCTCCTCGCGTGCCTCTCGTTCTTCTCCCTCCTCCCCAACAGACCCGAACTTACGTTGCTTGGCCATACCGCCGCTCAACCTGACTCTCGCCCACTCCCGTCCGCTCCGCACCGGCGAGGCACTGCGCGACAGGCCCAAGCCAGCCTCCGAGGTCCGTCCAAGAAGCAGGCACGGTGCAGACCAAGGCCCATCATCTCCCGAAGGCGACACCGGCACGACAAGACACGACACGACACCGGTCAGGACAGAGAGAGACACACACACCGACCGCAGAAGCAAGCAAGGCAGCGAGGCGACTCTGGACTGACACTGACCTTTCCAGACGCGGACGGGCACATGGACGAACTCTATCTTAACCAACATGCCCTCCACGCCCTCCCCCGCGTCGCCCAGCCGTCCAACTTCCACTTCCACTGCGACCGCCTGTCCTGCTCAAGCCGACATTTCTTTTCTTCCCTCTTCTAGTCTTTCTGGACCTGCATCTCCCCTCAATTCACCTCCATCTCACCCGAACTCCAACTCGCCGACAGCGACAGGAACCCGCGCCCGAAGAAGCAGAAACACCGCCAAAGACGCCCATTTCCTGCGTCAGGCATCCGAATGGCTCATTGAGCGTTACATCCTCGTCCCCCCAATCCCGTGGGGCATTCCTCTCACCACCGTCTCTCAAACATCATCTCACCACTCAAACGATTCACATCAAACTTCCTCAGCTCACCCGGAACACCACCACCTCGACCAAGACGACACGACAAGGACGAGGGCGGAACGCCCGACTCAGTCCGTTATGGCGACGGATCCGGACAAAAATGCAATTGCCGCCCCGTCTGGCTCTCATTCGCAGGCACTTCAGCAGGACCAAGACCATCAACAGCAGCAGCAGCAGCAACTCAAGAGGAAATGGAAGAAGATTTGGCTTAGAGGGTTGTCGGTCCGCATTCGGCCTCGCAAAGACATTCCGCGACGTGCGACTACCACACCACCTGGAGCAGCAACGCCACCAGCAGCAGCAGCAAGAGGAGGAGCAGTAGCACCTGCACGTGGAGCAATAGCTGAAGGACAAGGGCCTGCGGGAAACGTCGAGAGGGGCACCCAGACCACCACGGGTCACCAAACACTGCAGCAATCAGAAACGCTTGCGCACCCAAGCGAGTCAGATCGTCTTACGGACTCCGACCCCTCCACCGCCGGGACAGCTTCCCAGCACTCGGCCGCGACTTCCACCACCGCTCAGACCACCGCCGTCCCCTCATCCTCGTCCTCCTCCTCCTCGACATCCCTCAGCGTAAGCGTCGGCGCCTCCATCGGCAACTTTCCATCCTCCTCCGCACCGTGTCCCACCTGTGGCCAGCGCCGTCATGTCGATCTCCACCGACCCCCGACTCCCGTGAAGCCCGAAGACCGCTTCCAGTTTCGCTCTGGTGTGCCTTACGGACCATGGACCATCACTCACCCACCGCGCACTCCTGCACCCCAAGCTGTGTGCAGCGAACCGTCCGAAGTTCCCGCCCCAGCCACCAAGGTCGAATGTGCAGCTGAACCCGCTCCCGGACCCCTCACTGCATTCCACCCCTTCTCCCGCCTGCCTCCGGAGCTCCGTTCCAAAATTCTCCGCTTCTACTTGGAACGGCCCCGCATTGTCGAAATTCGGTGCATGAACGATCTGAAGAAGATCCATTTTGCGCCAAATGCCCTGGGAAATCTTGCATCCAACATTGCATGGAGCGCAGACAACACCCTCCCCGCGTTGATGTGGGTGAACCGGGAATGCCGTGCCGAGACACGTGCCTTTTATCGCGTGCAATTGCCGATGCACCCAACGAATAAGATCGCTTGGCCTGTCATCATCAATCCAGAGTACGATACAGTCATATTTACCTTCCCTTGGAGCAGCGAGATTCCGCTTGATATCTTCCTGAGCGATTGTCTCGCTTTTGACCCTTTGCGTGTGGGCATCCGCCATTTCGGCACTCGTGACAGAGGCGGGCCCGAGACATGGGACCTGACGCCGGTGCCGGGGTGCGCACCGCTGTCCAAGAGCTTGGCCAACCTGGAATCTTACACAGAGGCGATTCAGCTGATGGATGACCGCGCCGCTGCACGGTTTCCAGTGTGGATGATTCACGAGGGTTATCTAACGAGTGGAATCCCCGCGAAGGACGCATTTTACCATGACGTACCCCGACTGCTTCTCAGCAACGACTACGAGCCTCCGGATGCGGCGAATCAGCGCAACGCACTCGAGGCACTTCGGACACAGCTTGGAGACTACCTGCCTGATAAAGTGGCGGAAAATTTGGTGATGCAGAGAATGTTCTACCGCAAGTATTTCCGCCATCTACGGATGAAGTGCACTAAGACGGACCTCGCCGGGTTGGGTATGGTCAGGCAGATTCCAGGAGGAGAGACGGAAGAGTTCTTCCTGAGTAATGGACGAGAGGTAGCTGGGCCGCGAAAGAAGAGGAGATCAGCGCTCGAGGTGCGCCCGAGCAGCAGTTGGCATCTGTGGGACGAGGATTAGGGGACTTTCATGGATAAGCTGATGAATTAATGGCGTTTGAAGAAGGATTGGTAAGGGTCACATATCTGCGCGCAGGCATCATTCGAACAGAAGCCTGGGAAACAGATCACAGGCGAATAGCAAGAATTAGGAATACCAGTCCACTTTTGTGCATTGCCAGTATTCACAGTAAAGTTTCTCTGCGTGTTTGGGAACCAACAATGCAATTTTTGGCTTGCCTCCTGAAGCAAGCGGGTATAAGGAGAGTAAAGGCCGCCCTTTTTCTGCAGCACAACACAACGTAGGGAGTATATCCGTGTCCATGATCTCATACACGTCCGTCATTGTACAGGCATTTCAACCAGTCTTTTCCATCCCATACTCCAATGACCTCTGGCCCCGTCGTCCCATCCCAGAAACATGTACGCCGCCGGTATATGTACAGAAGAAATACATCGAGGCTGAGCCCAGCTCAAGCCTCGCATTGATGAGGAGGGTCAATTATGCAAAACTCTTCCCCTTGAGCTTCTCTTCGCGGACCACTGGTTGTGAGATCTTGCCGTTCATCACACCCTTGCCGCCTTCAATGGCGCCGATATCTTTCTCGCCCTTGCGGCGCTTGAGGAAGTCGCGGAATGTCAACGCGATGTCGAGCCCGGAGATGGAGGACCCGAGGACGAAGACGGTCGAAAGGCCGAAGCCGAGCATGAGAGCCAGGTCGAAGGGGACGACTTGCGTGAAGCAGAGCGCCACGGAGGACAGGTCTGCGAAGCCGCTGATGACGGAGGCGAAGGAGAGGATGAGGAAGAGCTGGTTGACGTAGACTCTGATGTTTGGGAGGGCGGTCAGGGGGATTGGTGGGGTGCGAGCGTTGGGGAGCGGAGGTGGCGCGCGGGCTTTGATGGCGAGATGGAGGAGGAATGCACCGATGCCGACGAGGGTTGTGAGGAGGCTGATGATCTGTTTCTTGTGTTAGTAGACAATTTAGGGGATTCGCAGAAGGAATGGGACGTACTCCGTGGGCAGTGCGGAAGTGACCCGACTGGCCAAAGACCAGGACGCCGAAGATGAGGACGACAATGGTCGACGGCGCAATGATGAACAGCCACATTATGTTATTCCACCTATGTACGTTGGGGAGGATGTGTGGAACGTTGATGCGGATCAGGATATTGCGCGCGTGTTCAAGTCCGATGGCGAGGGGAAGGACGTTGATGTAGGCAACGATGGCGAAAAGGACTGGACATATGGTTAGCCACACGAATCTTTCTTTCTGTTGGTAGAAGGATACTTACTGTGAAGAACGAGGAAAGCAATCCATCCTGGGAGTTTCATCCCGTTAATCTCCACGCCACTCGCAGCACCAATGATATTGTTGCCCAAAGAGTCCCGGACGATGCCGCCATCGATGGCGTAGAAGTTGCCATCGTTCGCAATCTTGATGATACCGGTCGGGATGGCCTGCTTCAGCACCTTCGTCACGTTTCCGTTATTGTTGAACTGGTCCAGCGCGACAGTCTTGCTCTTCAACAGACCCAGGAAGACGAGTCCCAGACCGCCGACACCTTGACATGTCAAGGCATTCACGCCTGCCTGCGCCGCCATCGAGATCGTTTGCGCATTGATCACTACGGAGAGGTTGAAGCCGTTCGTCGTGTTGACGGACACCACGGGAGGCACGTTCTGGTTGTCCTGGCGCGGGACGAGACCAAGTCCACGGCGCTGGGGAGGGTTACTCGGCGTCGCTGCTGGCGCTGCGGGTGCCGGCGCTCCTCCTTGTGCTGGTGTCGACGCTTGAGGCATCGGCGTGCCTTGGGGGTTCGCGATGAGGGCAGAGACGACAAGAACACCCTGTCCCCCAATACCAACACCAAACCCGCTGGCCGCTCCACCCAGAGAGTCGTCGAACTGGACCTTGGAGTCAGGCAACCCGTTGGCCGGCATCGTCGCGTTGCCCTTGATGAGGGAGTCCACGCCGCCCATCCCCTGGATCGCGTCGCCCGCCCCCTGGAGGAACCCGCGAGCGAAGCCCTGCGCGACCTTGGAAACCTCAATCTTTTGCCCATTGAAGTCGATCGTGGAGGGGATGCCGCCACCGTTCTTCTGCATGTTCATCGAAGAGCCGAGCTTGTTCACCAGCTCCGTCGCCGTGCCGTTCTGCAGGAAGCTGCTCGTCAGCCCCTTGGCGAAGGTCTGCGAGATGCCGCCAAAGTCGATCTGCCCGTCAGGCATCTGCTGCATCGGGATCGCCGCGTCGGGCTGCAGCCCCAGGCCTACCGTCGCGCCCTGGCCCAGCCCCTTACCGAACCCGGACGCCGCCGCGGGGAGGATGCGCATGATGGTCCGCGTGGTGTTGGGGTTGCTGGCCTGGTTGAAGAGCGAGTTGAGGTCGAGGTTGGAGGTGACGGACTTTGTTAGCCCGAAGCCGAAGGTGCCGATGACGTTGGGGATGCTGGAGTCGTTGACGGGCTCGAGGCTGACGGCCGCGTTGGCGTTGAGCTTGAGGCCGGCGACGGTGCCGTTGCCGAGGCCCTGCGCGAGGGACATGGCGATGGGCTGCAGCTGGTTCGTCACGTTGCCGCCGAGGCTGGAGATGTCGACGGAGCCGATGAGCGTGGAGGTGAGCCCGACGCCGAGGTTCTGTATCGCTGGGTTGAGGCCGGTGGCTTCCATCTTGTTGTCCGCGGCTACCTTGGCGGCGATGGCCATCGTCTTCTCCTGCGAGGAGAGGTTGAGGCCCTGGGCTGCGCCGGCGCCGACGCCGATGCCGAGGAACATGGCGGGACCGTCGAGGTTCTTGACGAGGGAGTTGCCGATGTTGGAGAGGCCGTCTTTCAGGGGCTGGAGAAGGGGTGAGAGGATGCCGCCGATGTCACCACCGGCTCCGCCTGCGCCGCCACCTGCTCCTGGAAGTCCTGGAAGTCCCGGGAGGCCAGGAAGACCACCACCTCCACCTCCTGCACCTCCTCCAGGAGCAGGAGCTCCCGGGAGACCTGGGAGGCCGGGTAGTCCAGGGGCAGCGGGAGCTGCACCACCTCCGTCAGCAGCACTAGCAGCACCATTCGCTTGTGCTGTCGCCCCGCCGGTTAACGCGTTGGCCGCCGAGCTGAAGAGGTCACCAAGGCCGCCAAATTGTCTCTTGACCGGTCTCGAGTCCTCCGTTGCTGTCTCGTCGGCCGCCTCGCCCAAGCCCTCGAGGCTTCTCTTGATCTTCTCCTTGTAGTCCTGCAGGAGCTGCTTCGTCTCGTCGAGCTGGGGCGACTCGTACCGGGCCGCGAGAGTATCCGACAGGTCGACGGTGAAGTCTACCATGGACATCAGTGTCCGTCGCAGCTTGGGGTCGCTGCCCAGCGCATCGATAGTCTCTGCGGAAACGATGGAGTCGAGGGCCTGGCCCCACGAGGTCAACTCCCGCTTTGTCACTGTCCGGCTGTTGATGTTGGGACGCGGGTACAGTTGGTCCCTGATCTCTCTGCCGACGCTGAAGATGGAGAAGACCATCAGGAAGCCTATCATGATGGTCGTCAAGGTGTTCCGGGGCGGTGGAGGAGGAGGCGGTTGCCTCTCCGGGGCCTCTTCTGATGGTGATATCTTGTTGTTCATCTCCATGGTGAAATCCATTGTAGTGGACAAATGGTAGATGACCAAACGTCTACGATGACATTAAAACGAAAGGGTTCTGGGTATCTCTAATAAGCAAATACGAAAAACAGATAAAAGGAGGCTGCCAGCAGTCGTGATGATGGAAAAGGGGATTTATGTCAATTTAGCCGGTACAGAATACCAGATAAGGTGAAGAAACAAAAGAACCCGGATCGAAACGCCGAGGGATGAACGATGAGATATAGGAGAGATGCATCACCGTCGAGTAGGATCTCGAGTCTAAAACATGGAGTGACGATCACCGTGATATGGAGCCCTCCGGAAGCCCCCAGGGGGTGTGTGTCGTCCATTCTGCGGCGGGATTCCGCCTGCTTTACAGATCCCATTGGCCCATTCGGTCATGGCAGTGATTGACTGACTTACAACCGGGGGCCTAGGTGTGGCCCGCCCGGGGTGGACACATTTGTGTGGTGGAAACCAGGAGGAGCCCCCTTGCGAGCGTCCCAGACGTTCTTTGCCGGGGCCGAAAGTGGCCCACTGACAGGCGCACATACAGTCCTACGACGTCAGAAGCAACTTCTACTGCAGCGAAAGGTGGCTTGCGCGTTACGTGGTGTCATGTACTACTACTACATCCGGTATTGAAGAGACCGCATAGGTAGGCGTCGGTGGTCGGAACGGGGGACCGGGGTTGGGGGGTTAGAGAGTTCTGTCAGTGACGGGCAGGCTTCCCGGAGCCAAGAGTGTTTCCGGGAGGTTACAGTTAGGCTATAGAGATGTGTCAACCGAACGCTAAAGAGTATGGTAGAAAACGCTTGTCGTGTTAGTATGTACTATGTATGGTTGAGAAAGCCCAAGAGGTAGATAGAGTTATGTCTGCAGGGGTTGCACGTCCGAGACCCGACAGAGAGGAGAGGGAGAGTGAGAGACAGAGTGGAAGGGAAGCAAAACAAGGTTGAATAGAGTAGGTGTGTGCGATGCGAGGTTGGGCTGAATACGTGTACGAGATACGAACTGTTTAGGGCAAGTCAGTCATAGGAGAAGGTGGTTGATGGTGTGTATGAGGGTGACATGTGCAGGGAGAAGGGATGAGCAGAGTTGCCATGCAATATGGTGCGCAGAGAAAAAAGAAGCACGATTGTCAAGCAGTGGCCCACGATGGGAGTTTCAGACGGTCGAGTGACGTTGCGGCAGTGACTCGGTGATTGGTCGACGGGTGTAAGTGACACTTTTCGCTGACCCGTGGTTGCTGATGTAATGGACGAATTAAGCTGTTTGCTCCATGGATGTTCGATAATACTACGCAGTAGAGGTAGGAAACAGTCCATGGGCCACCCCCGTCTCAGATCAACAACGGTTCCTCAGTGGCAGCAGTGAGGGTTGGTGATGTGACACGATCTGACAAGGAACACAGACGCAGAGACGAGAGAGAGAGAGACGTAGAGACAGGCGTAAAGACGTCAAACCCCCTCCATTGGGAAGGTACTTCGGGGAGCGCAGCGCAGGCAGCGGTGTTAGTGTCCCATAGTGTTGGAGTTGGCTGTGTTGTGTTGGTGGGCCACAGCGTCATTCAGGCGCCATGCAACAAGTCACTCTCTGACAGCCAGCCCCAGGGTCCCTGAGCCACGCTGACAGCTCCAGCCTCTCAAAAAAGAAAAGCTCGCAAGATGCCCGCAAGACCTTTCCCAGAGAGGAAAGACCCTGCAAAAACGAGCCGTACTCGGGTTGCTGGGACTTGCCTACCTGCCACCTCATGGTTGATGTTTGACACTTGACATGTCTCCATCCATATTGCAGCGTCTGTGTCTTAGAACGCAGAGAGTGCTCTCAGAGCCACTGAGCCACAGAGCCACAGTCAGTTGGCTCACTAGCCTTAGTCAGCCAGTTAGCAGCTACCTAACTAATGGCGGCCCGTTACCGGCAGCCACAGAGGCTCTTCCCCTCGGTCGAGTGGCCCGGCGCGGTACGTACCCTTGCGCCTCGAATCCCCCGCCTGATTGCCTGATTGGGGAACCTGCTCATCGTGTCCGAGTTCGTATCATGAAGCACAAACACACCACGACTCTCTCAAGGAACCTTGCTCGACTGTCAAACACGCCGTCTGCTCCAACATCTGTACAGCCTCCTTTCCCATTCGCCTCCCGTCTGCGTTTCCCCACACTGAAGCCAACATCACGACATACACCGGACGCACCACGCTGCCGCACCCTCCCACCACGGGGCCTCGTTCGCCTGCACACCCATTTGATACCTTTGACACCTTCTAGCGTCCGCGGCTTATTCCACCGCCCTTCAACCGTCGTCCGACCCGTTGCTAGCGCCGTTGTCGGCGTTCGTCGAACCTGTCACGCCTTTACACTCTGCTTGACGTCCAACCTTATCTGCCGCCAAGCTTCACCACCACCCCCTAATGGAACCAACTCACAACGCTGTTGTTGACACGGCCGGCTTACCAAGCTCGAGCTCGACGTCGTCTCCCTCACATCGACCGATAGGTTTGAACGTCCGCCCAACCCACCAATCTGGCGCTTCGCAAAGACATGACCGTTATGACGCCGCGGATGAGACCGAGCACGATCATGGTGCCCATCAAACCCAACGAACCACGGCCATCCCTGCTCCGTCCGCCGCGCGGGTGAAGCCCCCGACGCCTTGGAAGGATCTGAAAGCCTGTAAAGGGTTTGACTTGCGCACATGGGTTGCCGCATCTGGACGTGAGCCGATAATAACTACTTCGCCTTGCTCATCGTCGGTGTTGATGCCCTCGTCCCCATTGGCGTCCTCCGCAGACATCAACGCGGACACAACCGCAGCCTTCCACCGTTTTCCGGAACTGCCCTACGAGTTGCGTTGCAGGATATGGCTCATGTGCCTCTCCTGGCCGCGCATCGTCGTGATTCGCGGCTCCATGGACTGCAACGTGCCCGGCAATGAGACCTCCGGCAACGAGTTTGGCAATGTTGCATGCAACGCCCACTGGTACTGCGAGAACAGGAGCCCCGTCCTCTTCCGCGTGTGTTCCGAATCCCGCCGCGAGGCGCTGGCCTTCTTCAGGATCCACCTGCCCATGCGCTCTCCCGATCCTGACAGCCACGGCCGCCCGTCCCTGAATCAGCGAAACCCGGCGTGGGACCGCATCTACATCAACCCCGACTGGGACCTCGTCCTCTACCAGGGAGCCACCCGCTCGGTGGCCATCCTTGCCAGCGACCTCCTGGCCTACGATCCCAACCACGAGGGCGTGGCTCACTACGGGGCCCAGGGCATCAGGGACGTCAATCCAGACCCCGGCTTCGGGATGGCCACTCTGAGCGAATCGCTGGCCTTCCTCAAAAGCTTTGTTTTGTGCACCGCTGATACGTCAGACATGGTCCGTCCACTGGGAGAGGGCTACATCCATGCCGTCGCGGGCGAGATTGGCCGGGAGGGCATGCAGATGATCGACTGGGCGTCGCACTCGCGCATGCTGATGAGGACCTTTAGCAACAGCGAAGTGAGGAGAACTCTGGTTCATAGCAAAGACGTAGAACAGCGTGTGGTCGACGACCTCGTTACGGTGGAGATGAGCACGCGCTTCCGCAGCACCACCGTGCAGAAAGCACTCGACTCGTCGGCAACAGGCCGGGTGCTCCAGCTGGCATGGCAGCCTCCGGACCGCAAGATTTCCCATGTCATGCACCTGACCACGGCGCCGTTAACGGTATGAGTTGATTTCCCATGTCATGCACCTGACCACGGCGCCGTTAACGGTATGAGTGGCGAGCGTCGATGCTTCTCCTCTTGCCCCCCTTTGGGGTAGGTTTCTATAACTGTTCGCGGGTTTCCTTGTCTGCTACCACAACTTCCTCACGGCCCGGTGTCGGCACAGCGTCATGCGAAGGGGAAAGAAGCAAAAAGTTGATGACGAAATGTGACTTCGTCGGTCTCTCTCATTGCGTTGCGTTATTGGGATGATATCTTTTTCATCAATGTTTTACACCTATGATACAACAGACGTCTCTCTTTTCCCTCGGCGTTATTGCCTGAGTGAGAGCGGCTTCAATATTCTCTCCCTGATAACTCTGCCTGCCACATCGGCGCCGTGCTGGAGGGTGATGGCTCCTACAATGGCAAAGACTGCCGAGTTGAGCACAATCTGCTGACCTGATCCGGCAAGGTTTTCAGGCTGAGGAACGTTTCTTCGTTAGTCATACGTGTACGTGTGCGTGTGTTTTGTTTCCGCCCCTGAGAGGGGGCATGCCTCATGAGACGGTTGGTGAGATCGGCGCTTACCTTTGCCGGCTTCCACCGCAAAACCTTGTCGATACCCGCATCGAAGGCCAACTGCTCAATCTTTTCCTTGTTGACGACCTTGACCGGCATCTCGACGTTGAGGTTATCGACCTGGGCCAGGGCCGGGTGCTGGAACGGTTCACGGCCATACTCGTCTGGGACGATGGCGCCCTCCTTCTCTGCCGCCACTATGCTTTTTGTGGTCTCGAAGATGATGGCTTGACGACCTGGAAGCGAACGCAAACGCCGAGTCAGCTTCGATTACATCCTTTCTTCTCGCTTCAAACCTCCCAATTCCCCCAGGCCCAGAGCAAATCACTGAGAGGGAAAAAAACCTACCGACATATGCCAGCCTGTCGTTGAAACCTCTGCGGCCCTGGTCGAAGCTCTTGTGTGTAACCGCCAGCCACTTGACCTCCTCAGGCAACATGCTGTCTCCGCCCCGTCCCAAAAACCGCACGTACATCTCGTCCAGCACCTTGGGGTCGTTGTTCACCTTCCAGACCTTGCGCCTGGGGTCGATAGTGATGTGCGGTGAGAAGGGCGCCTTCATGCCCTCGGGTGTGTAGGACCATCTTGGCCGCTCCGACGTGTCGTCCCTCCTCGGCAGTTCATTGATCTTGCTGTCGGCGGCGGCCGTCGCAAATGTTCGGGCGGCGAGCAGGCACTGCGGGGCGGGGGAGGATGCTGCGGACGCAACTCGGGGCGCCGATTGGCAATGCCTGAGGGCATGCCTCGTGAGGCCGTATGCTGACCGGGAGGTGGTGGTAGCCATTGGGAGGGCGGGCGGCTGGCTGCGGGATCGTGGTGCTGGTCCGGTGGTTTTTATCCCGCCTGGAGCTGGCAGCTTCATCATGATGCTCCAGAACTTTTTCGCGATGGTCTGCTGCACGGGCCACTTTCAAGGTCACGTGTCTTCGCGCGGAGCGAGGATCATGCGAGCCCCGGCGCTAGTCCGCTTTGGTGATGGGCTGGGCTGGCGGGCTTCCGTGCGAACCAACGGCAGGGCCCCCTGAACGTTGCAGCTTCCGTTCCCTTTCACATTTCAATCTCCACTCGCGTCTCCACCCCACTCTGACACGCATGTGAAGGGAGCAGCTCCCGTCAGCGACGCGTCGAACGGGTTTGGCAGACACGGCTCCTTTTTTTCGCTTGTTGGTCGACGACGTTTGCGCTTTTTGCAACTACGATGGTATGACAATTGCTAGGGAAGAACTGGCTCCCGTCGATATTTTGCTTCTGATCCATCATGGCGACACCGAATCGAGCTAAAACCACCGCCCAGAGCAGCGCTCTGCTCGTTGAGAAGCTGGCGGCAGTCCTGCCAAAGGGCTACCGGTTCGGCGTCTACCACCTCTCGACACCGCCCACCAAGTCGCAGGCACTCTACTCTGCGCCGCCAGACGAGCGAGATGACAGGACTTTTTGCGAGAAGCACTTCCTTGCCATTTCGATCGATTCCCGGCCAAAGACGACCGACGAGACCTCGAAAGACATTACGACCAAGGACACCGACGCGAAGCAGGTTCTCGTCTTGGCGTTGGAGGTGTACATCTACACGACTGCTTACTCGAGCACCATCTTCGTCGCCAAAGCGGATTCGACCGGCTACCTGAAGCTGCTCAACCTTCCCAAAGGCACAACCTCCCCGGTCAAGGAAATCAGCAGCGCCTTTGTCACATACCTCGTCGAGCAGCGCCGACGCAAGGGCATCCAAACAGTCGTCAGCCTGTTCGCCCGCGCCCAGAACCAATATCTTTTTCCCGGCAGTGTCGACTACAGCGGCAAGCATGTGCTGGATGATAGGGGGCTCGTCAAGTGGTGGTGCAAGGTGCTGGACCCACTCCTCGAGAAGCCTCCCGTGGGCAATGGCGATCCATGGGGTTCCGTGAAAGGATACCTCGTCATTCCAGGCCTTGACGACTACGAGACGAAAGCTTTCATTCCCCGGGGACCGAAGAGTGCTGCCAATTGGGTGCTGGGACATGCTCTCGAGAAGATATCGCATTACACGAAGGAGTACGACTGGGTCCCGGCCAGGTGTCTCATCCCTCGATTCCCTGACGATCCCAAGTCCCGATTCAGAGATGAACTAGATGAGGAGGCTGGCAAGTCGAAACAAGTTAAGACTACTGGTTTGTGGAAGAGCGTGAAGACGCTTGAGACGTTCTGGGAGATGATGGCTTTCAGACAAGAGTGCTCGAGCGGACGTTTGACGGGCTTCATCTGGGCAGTTTTTGACCCTGAAGCTGAGACTTTGGATGAGCAGCCCCGGCGCGAAAGCGCAGCGTCGACTTTGCCCACGCCAAACCCGTCGTTCGACCCGTCCAACCCACCCACGACCCCGTCCCGTCAGAAGGCAGTCCGGCCCACCACTCCCATGTCGACTCCGCGAAAGCTATTCCCCGTGTCGCCATCAGGGACGCCGACCAAGAAGTCAGGGGAGAAGAAGGCTGACGACAAGAAGAGCCAGAAGAAAAAGAAGAAGACCGGCATCGTCATGACCCGTCAACCTCGCATCAAGAAGCACCAGCGCAACTACCTACTCGACAAGCCCATCTCCACAGCGTATTATTATTGGCCAGCTGAAGGTCGTGGTCGCCGGATCGTCGATGAGGCCGGCTACAAACGGACGAACGAGCTACTTCTTCACCTCGACTTCTCGAAGCTGGAGCTCGCGACTGGCAGCACCCGCCGCTGGATCAACGAGGTCGGCATGGGTGAGACCTGGGGCCTAGATGTGGTGGGCAAGCGCGAGATTCCTGCGCCGGTATCAAACGAGTCGTCTGCTGGAGAGGTGAATAACCTGTCCGGCTTGATTAAGCGTAAGCGACCCGATGATGCTGCAAAGGATGAGCCGGCCAACAAGGTTAACGTCCTTGCGACCGGGCTCGTTCGGAAGAAGCCCAAGACGGAGGAGGCTGCGGATGAGAAGAAAGCTGAAGAGACCCCGGCTGTGAATGTGCTGGGTGGCGGACTGATTCGCAAGAAGCCCAAGGCAGATGATGCCCAGAAGGCTGAAGAGGTGCCGGCGGTCAAGGCAGATGCTTAACTTGCCTGTGGATTTTATTGATTACTTGGGAAGCACGGCGTTGGTAAGATATCAGGATCAGGATGGCTTGGCTCAGGTTGGATGCCACGGAACGCCATGGGAAGGGAATTCGAGACCTGTCTGTGGCCCAGGGATGGTCTCGGAAGAACATGCACAACACGTCGCACGATAAATGGGTATCGTAGAATACAGTGCTGCTTGAAATCCCTCTGATAATAGAGGCATTGATTAAAAAGAGAGAACCATGTGCCACCAATGATGCCAACACCATCGGACCCGGGCCGGCGATGTACGCAGCCGGTGTCTGTCTAAGCCAGACACCGGCTGAAATAGGCAGCATGGCAATAGGACTATGGCAATCTAGGCAGATTATTGTTTGAGCGACACATATTTTTATCTGGATATTTTTTAAGTAAATCGATTGATGGATAATCTTCGAGCAAACCACCTCGGTCAATCTCACCGCGTGTTGGGTCGAGACAGCAGCGTCTTGCTGATGGAGAGATTATCAGACCATTCATACATCAGCTAACGTTCGCGGGGCCCCAGAGCCGTCACCTGCCCCCCACACGGATGGGCTGAGATGCAAAAGTCGGGAAAATAGCCAAGAGCCGCCTCAGCTGGGCGAGCCTAGACCGATCGTCATCCTCACCCCACAACTTTGCCCTGCTGCACCCCCGCGGCGGGGTCTGCTGGGTTTGCTGTTCCCCGCGAACACTTGTGGCCAGTGTTGTTCAAATTCATACGATTTCATGTTCTAGGAAATCATGGGCGATTACAGCCAGATACCACCAAATAGCATGTCCTTAGGAGGCCAAAGCAATCTTCTTAAGGTTGTGACTGGTGAATGGTTATCTTGGGAAGTCAAAGCAATTTGCGTTATCTGAACCAGCCAAACATAGTGGAAGCCCAGCTTAACGCACCACAGAATAAGAAAGTGTCACAACCAGCACGCGAACCGGCCCGGGCGAGTGGAGAGACCATCCTGCGGTCAAGATCGGGAGAGTTCACCTCCAAGAGGCGCAAGACGCACCCAATCTCGCCTCATCCCCTCACCGACCACCCCAATCGTGATTCCACCAATGCTGCCTTGCTCTCGTGTCACTCCAAATAGCGGATAATCGGCCACCCATTGCATGTGAACCCTTTTCCATTGTCGCAGCCTTATCGGACGACTTCAAGTGGTTTACCCACGTGGCTGCATTATCTCCCATCAGTTGTTCTCACTAGCCCAGCTATCGGGAGCTACCCTTGTCATCCCATATCTATCGCATCGCGACCCAACTTGCGCGGCTCCAAAACCCTCACTCCCATCTTCACTTTCAAATTCAATCAACTCAGTCGCAAATCATGGCAGAACCAAACAATACGCCTTATCCCCCGGCAACACCAGCCGCCCAAACGCCGCGCTCTGCATCCCCCCACCAGCCCCAACCCATTCTCTCACCTGCCCCAGCGCCCCTGCCCAGCACCCAAAAGCCCAAGGTCCTGCATATCGGCGATCCCATCAAATACAACCCGGACACGTACGCCGCCTTCGCCGCGCAATTCGAGGTCATCCGCCCGTCAACCCCGGACCGCCAGCGCCCCGCCTTCGCCGCCGCCCTCCGGGACCGCAAGTGGGGCGACTTCTCCGCCGTCTTCCGACCCTTCTGGGGCACCGGCGGCGAAATGGGCAAGTGGGACGCCGAGCTGGTCCCGCTCCTCCCGCCCTCCTGCCGCGTCTTCGCGAGCGCCGGCGCGGGCTTCGACTGGGCCGACACCCAGCTCCTCGGCGAGCGCGGGGTGGTGTATTGCAACTCCGGCCTGGCGGCCGCGGAGGCCGTCGCGGATTTCGCGGTCGCCATGGTCATCTCGACCTTCAGGCACTTACCATGGTGCATGGGGGCCGCGGGCGACGAAGCCGCCTTCCGGGACTGCCACGCGCGGGCGACGGGGGTATCGCATACTTTGCGGGGTCAGGTGCTGGGACTCGTTGGCTTCGGCAACATTGGGCAGCAGATCGCGCAGAGGCTCGGTGTGGGATTTGGGATGGCGGTGCATTACTTCGACCTGATCAGGAAGGACGAGGCGACGGAGGGGGCGTATAAGGCGACGTTCCATCCGACGTTGGAGGCGCTGTTGCAGAGCTCGGATTGCGTTGTTCTGTGCACGCCGGCGGGAGGCAAGGTCATCACCAAGGAGTCGCTCGCGTGGTTCAAACCCGGGGCGCGGTTCGTCAACATCGCGCGGGGCAGTCTTGTGGACGAGGAGGCGCTGGCGGATGCGCTTGAGGATGAACGTTTGAGCGCCGTCGCGCTGGATGTTCACGAGAACGAGCCGAAGCCGCACCCGCGATTGGTAGCTATGGCGGGGGCGAAGGCAATGCTGACTTGTCATAATGCCGGCGGGACGGTTGAGACGCATGCTGGGTTTGAGGAGTTGAGTATGAGGAACATCATGGCTATTTTGGGCGGCGGAGAGCCGATCACACCGGTCAACTTGCAATATCTCAGGAAATGAGTCGCCATGAAGTGTGTTGGAGTGGTGTTGACGCTGTTAATGTGTCATGATGGTGTCTATAAGTTGGTGTCTACAAGTTACAACGCGACAAATGAAATGGCAAGGTGTCTCTTGTACACATTGGTATGAAAAGCATTCGCTCAACTTCATGCAAATACACTAAACCGACTATAATATTTACTTGCAAGTGACTGTACGTCGACTATGACCTACGAGTAATGATGATTGGTGAGTTGCTTCTGGTTAGCTGTCCTTACTGCGAACCCCACATTGTCTGACTTTCTGTTTCGTTTCCGACTTCTAGTAACTTATAGTAAATGAGTCTCTCATAATGTTCTGAAGTTTCAGGCGTGGCACAGGCAACCTTTGGAACAGTACTACTCTGACTCACAAGACAGAATACGACTTCATGATTGGAGACGTCTTGGCTGAAAAGATGTCTCAGGTTTCTTTTCTTCCCACTGTTCAATGCAGTAGACATTTATGAAGACCACAATAGCTGTCTGCGATTATTGTACCGTGATGATCAATGAATTTGAGAGGCGCTGGTTTCACAGCTGTGATTAATGATCTGTTATCAACAGTCATTGAATCTCGATGAGGTAACTACCCAGAGCAGACAGCTTTGCGGAAAGTTGAGCTTTTTCTGCCCGCGTATAGCATCAATCTCATAAATCGCAAGAGAGTTGCCCATCACTTGTTGACAGCCCCCTCTTGGCCGTTTACCAATTGAATCACGCAATACACGAAATCGGCCGAAGCCATTTCTCTTCTTGGCATTGAGATGCTTCAGATGGCGTCGTCCGGTGGCGCTAGCTGTGCAAGTTGGAAGTCTATGCTCCCATCTGCCCGACCAGCTGCCCCGGATTGCCCAATTGCGGAGTTTTCAGCCCTTTCGTCCGACTCTCCGTGCGCCTCGCGGATCGGCTTGCTCCGAACATTTAAGCATTTACACATGCTTTAGAAGACATGGGATGAAGCACTACAAACAAGCTTGGCGTTGCTGAACTCTATTCATACTAGTAGGCAAAACACCTCATGTTTGACCAAGACCGTTGGACAGAGTTAAACATGTTTCTTCGCCCTTTCCTAAATCCCCATCCTCAGCACAATCTCTCTAATTAACCTTACCCACGGCATTTTCAGTGTGTAAGAAGGACTTTAGGAAAGGTCCGACGGAGCGACCCGTACTTGGGTAAAGAAAGCGCAGTGCCGTTCCCTCACTTCTCGCCTGCGGATTAAGCATTCGGTTGGAAACATGCCGGCGTCGTGGGATTGGAGAGTTTACTATATCCCTTTGAATATTAATATTCTGCTCGAGAGCGTTGACTCGTCATTGTGAGCTGTTAGGCGGGATCAACTTTCTTGAATCCCATTTAAGACAGTATCATCCTCTTCGGGCCATCTTGACTTATTTTCTCGGCCGAAGACTTTGCTCCGGAATCCATGTAACAGCACCTGCATACTACACGCTCACCAACTACGCATTTCCAACATTCATTGAACCAAAATGCAGGGCTACGTCGCTCTTTTGCTTCTGGGAGGAATCTCACGCTCCGCTCTGGCGTTTTCCCTCGCCGAAGACCCCCAGTTTCCCTTCAAAGTCCCAGCCTTGGACGCCAACAGATCTCCATGCCCCGTCCTCAACGCATTAGCTAACCATGGCTACCTTCCACGAGACGGAATGAACATCAACATGGAGCAACTGAAGTTCGCCTTCACAAAGGCCCTCAACATCGACGAGAAGGTCACCGTCAAGCTTGCAGAACCAACCTTCCCCATCTCGACTACCGGCAACTCGAGCACGGTCAACCTGAAAGACATGGAGAAACACAACGTCATTGAGCACGACGGAAGTCTCTCGCGCGAAGACGTCGCCGTGACTGGCAACGCGAACAAGTTTGATGCGCGTGTGTGGAACGGGGTCAAGGCGCACTTCACCGGGGAGACGATTGATACAAAGACAATGGCCATCGCGCGCAAGGACAGGGTTGCAGTGGCGATGAAGACAAACCCGACATTCAACATGACGGAGGCACAGCTGAAGCTGTCGTTCGCCGAGTCTGCATTTATCTTGGGTGTTCTTGCGGGAGACTTCCAGAACCCCCAGGCGCCGACTAAGTACATGAACGTCATGTTTGAGCAGGAGAGGTTCCCATTTGACGAGGGTTTCAAGACTTCGGCTACCAAGGTCACTGGTGATCAGGTTGATATGTTGGTGGCGGCGATGATGAAGGTCACACCGCCATAGGATGTGCTTCTGCTTCGGTGTACGGGGTTGCTTGGAAACGATAGGGCGCCTTACAATAACGAAATAGAACCATCACCAATTATGACCAAACAATTCACTAGTGATTGTAGTCTCGCAGCTTTATTGCATGTCAAAACATCCTTCTCATTCAGTCCCTGCAGCGAGAATTCGCTGCCTGGCGACCTTCTCTCCGTTGCTAAATTTGCATACCTTCTGATAATCCCGCGACTTTTACTGCTTTGTCACCAACCAAAGATCAAGCCAGTCAATCATAGCACGTAGACTTTGCTCTTTGCACCAGCCTAATGTGAAATGAGATTAGCGAACAGTGCTCACTCAAGAACGGGACAAACTCACGTTGATACGGATCAGCAGGGTCGCCCTTCACAGCAAACCCGTGCCCCACGCCATAGAAAAGCTGCACATGGTAGGCCTTCTGTTCGCGCTGAAGAACGTCGATGGCCTTCCGTCGAGACTCGGTGTTGAACGCTTGATCATTCTCAGCACAAGAAAGCAGCAACGGTTCTAGTCACGTCAGTCCTCAAATCATCTAGATGAAGCTTGCCCCGGAAAACCTACTCTTGAGATTTGAGAAATGCTCCTCCTTCAAGGCCGTAGGGTGGGCAAATGCACCGGCCGACACCACTGGCTCACCATCTCCGGCCGCACCAGCGAGAAGATCACATACAAATGGTGCACCGAAGCAGTATCCCGTGCAAGCATAGCGGGTCTCCGTGCCGGCCACCTGGCCGCCAAACTTCCCGCGCACAGCATTTGTCCACTTGGGCACGTTCTCAGTTGCAAACGTCCAGTGCTTCGTGCGCCAAGCAGCGTGATCAAACCCGGGCGGCAGCGGATCAGACTTGTTGGTGCGGTACTTGGAAATGGGGTCCTATGTTCCGATGATTAGTATCGGTTTGTGACTCGGAGTGATGTACCCACACCACGGAAGTAATCCATGCCAAGCGCCGTGTACCCGGCGGACGCGAAGCCGTCCATCAGCAGCTTGGCGTTGACCGAGAGGCCCCACACGTCCGGGAAGTAGAGCACGACGTGACCGTTGGGAGAGGAACCCATGTCGGCAGGCCGGACGACGTAAGTCGGCACCTCAATTATGTCCTCAACCTTTCCGGCGGGGTTGCCGTCATGGATGGTGCCTGTGAAGCAGCATGGCCCGGGTGGCTTTGCGAGGTACTCTTGATCGTCGGACTTGGTTTGGGCCATTTTGGTTAATCGAAGGCTTTCGATTTGGTTATTGAAACACAATCGAGGGCAGGTTTAGTAGAGCTTTTGAGTTGTTTCCTCGAGTTGAGGTAGTCTTGGATGGGGCCGGGGAGTTTAAGATCGATGCCGGCTCGGCACCGACGTTGGTGCGGGGTTTCAAGGGCGCCGCAAACAAAGAGCCCACGGACATGGAGATACCATTCAGAAACTTGAAGTGCAACGGACCAAAGTAAGTATGACCGGCCAAAACATGCCCGAAGTACTTGACTTGCCGGAGTTAAGTGAGTTAGCCCAGAGATCTTAAACTGGCGTCGTTACTCATCATCGGCTCTGGTGTTGAACGTAATCAATACATCGGTTAATTGGTTTG
This sequence comes from Colletotrichum chrysophilum, assembly GCF_026319265.1. Classification (NCBI taxonomy): domain Eukaryota; kingdom Fungi; phylum Ascomycota; class Sordariomycetes; order Glomerellales; family Glomerellaceae; genus Colletotrichum; species Colletotrichum chrysophilum. The sequence goes on along the minus strand of NW_026517327.1, from coordinate 232,169 downwards.
CTGGAGATAAGCTGCTCGACTATCTTCTCTCCGCTTCCCAGGCTCTGATCTCTATCCTGACCACCTACAGACTTATCCGTGTCATTTCTAGCTGGTTTTTTTTCCCCCTTTTTAAAAAAACTCGGATTACTCGAATGTTGCAAGGTGCAACTTTTACATAAATTAATGTCTACATCTAATCCGAGTTGGCCATCATTCAACAAAAAAGCCTCTGCATTTTTACCAAAGCCCCGGGAGATTCTCCACCAAAACTAATTGATTCCCTGTGCTGAATCCCGTGCTGATGCATTATTCAATTGTTTCTGCTTGAGTCTGTAGAATTCTTGAGCTGTCTTGCAAAATTTGTCAATCGCACTCCTCATCTCGCGAAGTTGAACGCACCTGCCGAGATCGGCTTGACGGAAAATAACGGCTGAGTGGGACTTGCCTAAATCAACAAGTCTCTAGTTATATTTCTCGATACTAAGCACAAAAGGCAACCAAGAATCAATTCCAGTTCATCTCAGGTTCTCCGTTGTGGCATCCAAGCAAACGACAAGAGAGGTGACCATGCAGCTAGGTTGTGTAGCGGGGCTACTGACGACCTTACTAGATGCCGATCTCGCTGTGAGCGAGTCAACTGACCTTGCAAACAACAGCTGACACCTCGAGGACAACTCGATAAAAGTTCACCTCAAGCAGCACTCGAAAAAAGCGCATAATCCGACCTGCCCGACACATGGTGTGTCATTTACATTATGCTGTTTGGCCAACATGCTTCACCTTCTCGACTTGCCAGCGGAAATCCTCCTACACGTCATTTCACAGTTCGCTGATCCCGATCGTGGAAGGTACCAATCTGTCCATGATCGCAAAATTTGTGGCGATAACACTCTTGATGTGGCCCGTCTGCATTGCGATTTGGCCGCCATGGCTGCTCTTTGCCGGACGAGCCACACACTCAGAGACTTAGCGGAGCCGTTTCTTTTCAGCTTTGTTTGGCTTCCGCAGCCCACGATTAGACAGCTTCTGTCCATCATGAGATGTTGGGATTCACGCCCAACAAGATCGAAATATGTCAGGCGGCTGGTGTGTGAGCCTATATCTGCCGATGACTACATGTCAGAAGAGGACGCCGCTGTCGTAGTTCGTTCGGCTTCCGACATGAATGCTGAACTACCAGATGGCTGGGCTCAATCGCATAACAACATTGACCTGGCCACTGAAATCCTGGCACTTCGGGCTATCAATGTAGAGAGCCTCGAATTGAACTTTCGGCGCGTTGGTAGCACTCTTTTCAAATGTCTCGTCCCGGGTGCAGGGGGGATGAGCATTCGACCGCCACGTTTTAGGAATCTTCGACATTTACATCTGCTGAAAATGCCTCATGAGAACTTCTTTAGAGACGAAGGAATTCAACACATTCTAGACGAAGCACCAAGTCTTACGAGTCTAGAGACAAGCGGGATCACCTTTAATCCTTCACGACCTTTCAAAGCTCCAAATTTGACCACATGCAGGCTCAGCTTGGACGCTAGTCGCCCCCAATCCAACGCACCAGAGCACGTTGTGTCATCAATCTCCAGACTTGTTCATTTAGAAGTCAAAACCAAGGCGTTTATGAGTACTCAAAAAGCAGGCCTTATCTTGAGGGCACTTCGACGGCATGCTAGTACGCTACAGACACTTTCGATGCCGATAGGTTCACAGCCGCAAGATCACGATGCCCTGGAACCCCTGCGAGAGTTGGTCAACCTGACCAGTTTCGAAATTGTTCTCCCGCATCCCTGGGCCGAGGAGGCGCGCAGCATGCCACATTTTTGTTTACCGCCCTCCCTAAGGACACTCCGACTGGTAGTCACTATGAATCACCCTACCGAGATGCCAATCATCGCTGAATGGGCGATGAAAATGCGAAGGTTTGGGTCCCCGGGACTTCGAGTTCTCATCGTAAGCGAGGACTTCGACAGAAAAGTTGCGATAAAGGGTTACATCATGACTATGTCGAAAGAGTTTGACTGCGAAGAGGTTGTGAAAGAGCAATCCAAGGAGTTTCAGAGAAGGAAACAGGCAAATGAAAACAAGGATAAGCGTCAAAGGCTGGGCGACTCTGATTCTGATGATTTATTTCACCAGACAGCGATTTTATGAGAACATAGTGAAGATGAGCAGTTAGTAAGCTAGAAGAAAACATGGCCACCCCGACTTAAGATTGGCGGTTTCACCCTCACGGCCACACACAATGCCTAACCACTTCGCACATTAGCAACCCGTCGCCTTGGAACCTGTTAGGTCAAGCTTCCCAAGATTCATCTCGATTATTTACCCGGATAGTAAGGCTAGCCTAAAGTCGATGGAAAGTTCACATAAAATCCTTGAATGCTTCATCCAATGTCCTGCTTTCCCTCAGCGGCTCCGCATGACCCTTCTTAGGTAGGCCTATCTTGTTGTGCCAGACAACCTTGAAACCTGCCTCGGTTGCACCCTCGACATCTCCGTTACTCCCAGCCACAAATAGTACCTCGTCCGCCGAAACTCCAAGCTCAGGTAAGATGGCATGGTATGCCTGGAGCACCGGCTTGTAGAACCCGCTCTCCTCAGCTGTGATAGCCGCGTCGAACCTGAAGTTCCTCTGCCCGTTCTCCGTAACCGCCTTCTCCACATTTTTCACCGCCATATTGCCCTCCTCTCTGGAACAATTCGTGACGACGCCGAGCTTGTAGCCCTTCTTCCGCAAACGCGACAGGACATCGCCAACCTCTGGCCATGCCGCCAGGTTGGGCCAGTCCCTGATCAGAGCCTCGGGTGCAGATCGTGGCAAGTTGACGTCGTCCGCAGCCTGCATCACCAAAGCCTCGTACGGGGCATATGCTCCTTGACCGAAGGTCAATTCCAGATAACGTTCTCGCCATTTGCGGCCCTCCTCAGCCGTCCCTGTTGGCGTCGAAGCATTCCATATAGTCCATGAGTCAAGCAGCGCCGTTAGGAGATCGAAGATGATGGCTTTAGGAGTGAACGACGGTGAAGTTGTGGTGGACATAGTTGCAGGCAAAGAAGTATTCTGGGTATACGCAAGTAGAGAATATGTCACTGAGAAATGGTAGATGATATTCCAGCGGATTGGCATTGAATTTAAAGACTCGGCAATGCCTGGAGCTTTGGTGTTCACGTAAGCATTTAGGGTGTAATTAGCAAGGGAAGCTGTTAACACGCCGTCCGGTACCGGACTTGTGCGGCTGCATTCTATTGCTAACGGTTATAAGAAAGATTCTGGGTGTTTGATAGTTATTTGAGAGATTCGGGATGAGAAATGCAGCAAGGTAGAAGACGCGTGCGGCCTTTTTGAGTTTTGACCTTGAGCAACAACCGCATCCCAAAGGGTGGTTCTAAGGAATGAGTGGTGCGAATGTCTCGACAGCACGTGATTCAAGCCGATGAAATGTACTCAAAACTTTGCTTTCTTTTGCTCCATCCTGATTTCCAACATATTTCGCGGTTTCATTCGAGATTCGCTAGCCGACTGTCAGTTGCCTACTCCGGCAGTCTCGACGACACACGCGTTTGATCCTTCTGTCCTATCATCGTCTTTTATCATCGCAACTCGTCGCTACCCCTTTCGTTTTCTCTACTACCATCGTCCCTATCGAAGAATTAGGTACGCTACGATCAAAGTCATAGGGGACACTGCCCGAATAGCCAGCTGACACTGCCCGGCTAGCAAAACTCTTTCATCGACCTTTTCCATCGCCCATGCTCGCTTCCAGACGGGCTGATTTGAATCATGATGGAAATCAACTCTACGGCAACTGAGATTTCTAACTCGGGGATGTCCACTGCAAGGCCTCTTTCAGCCTTTCCCAAATTCTCACAGTTTCCAACAGAAATACGACTCATGATATGGATGGAGTTCTATCTCGAACCAAGATACTTCGAAGTTCGTTGGAAATGTGGAATAAAATCTTCGAGCATACACCTTCGGGCACATGTCGTAAATCATTCCATTCATCATGTGGGCTCTCGGCGTCATTACTTTACAGCCATCGACACAACAATCAATCGCGAGTCGTACTTGGTGGCTACGAAGATCCGGCCCCGGTTCTGGCTCCCGATGTGGTGCAGTAGTCCGACTTATGATTCAACGTGGTCAACTATTCCATCTGTTGAAACGGTCCCAGATGTATTAATTAATTGGGAAGTTGATTATTTGCAACTCAATGTCGATATATTCATAATCGGCAGACTGGTCGAATGCAGTTCCTGGCGCGAATGCAATCCCACGAGCTGGTTTAGTGATATACACAAACTTGACCTGCGTAACCTATCGACACCCGAAACAGATAGATATAGCATGTCGAGGCTGCGACAGCGCTTCCTGAATCTACGGGAGGTGAGGTGGAGCACTGAAGAGGGTACGACGTTTTTCGAATCGTAATTTATGGGCCCAATACACCCGTTAACATTGCTCTAGCCTCTTGTTGTATAGCAGGAATTCATCAACCTAAAAGTGGTTTTGGAAGGAACAACAAAGATCAAATGTGACGCTTGAAAGCAATATTTTGCGACAGAAACCCATCTGGGGGTTTAGCTATGCGCGGTCGCAAGTATTACTGATCCCCGCTCGCATGAAAACAATCGCCCCAAGTCTTGCCGCCTGAGGTTCTGTGAGATGGCACATCTCCAAAACATCAAGATTTATATAGACAAATTTCGATGCTCATTCGGTTGCTTACGTATCTCAGGTAGCATAGAGGTGTTGCTGCACAAACTGATTTGCAATTAGGATCAATAATTTGCTCAGTTTGCTTATCTTCAAGCCACGGTTATCATGGAAGATTTGCTTCTTATTGCAGTTTACGACTCGATATCGAAAAAGCGGAATGACTTAGCAAATAAAGAACACAATGTAGTTAGAAACAGAAGGGAACATTCGTTCGGCTGTCTTTGAGGGTTTTACCGACTAGAACTTTGTAGTAAAGAACAAGTTTTTCGCCGATTGGAGGGCCCGCCAAAAAGCGACATGATCCTGTCTCTGTCAGCCGACAACAATGAATCTAGAATGCGAGCAAACGAATCAATCGCCTTGATTCAAAGCTCAAACCTAGTTAATGCCCGCTTCCAGCATCTTTTCTGCGCTAACGTGGGGCTTGCTACCACGCTGACCGGAAGATCAGCAACTCGCACCAAGCTTCCCCTCTCCGGACCCAACCCCCAGCAGCCAAGCCATGCAGCTTCACTTGAAATGTCACAGTGGTCTTCCACTTCAGAAACCATTTGCAGTGCATTTTGTCAATACCAAGACTTTTAGCAAGAAATTACTGCTACATGAAATGCAACCCCGCGCATATGCCCCTGACGATGGCCGGACAATACGATGCAAAGCATCATCTGCTGATTCCATCACCTAAGATTTGCAGATCAGAAGCTTTATCAAACATCTGTGCTAGGGGCATCGAGTACTTATTGAAAAGAACTGCCGCATATGTCAGACCTGCCCTACTTTGTCTCTTTTCCTCGAGACCTACGACACAAATTTGGTCACACATTGATTGACAGTCTCCATGGGTCGCATGAGTATTTCAAAGGCCATCATCGCCACTCTCGCAACTGTGAGAGTGGCTATGTCCGTCTATACGGAGCTCCCTAGCGATTTGACCGAGGTCGATATTATAATAGCTGGAGGTAAGTCATGATCCTCTTCCAAGATTGATTCCCGACTAACATACTTGCAGGTGGCACAGCTGGGAGCATAATTGCGTCCCGTCTTGCTGAAGCAGACGCCTCTACTACTATCCTTGTCATTGAGCAGGGGGGAGACAGCTATAATGTGACGAACGTCATCTATCCGGCCTTGTTTGAGCGCAACACCTTGCCTGGGTCAGATACAGCCCTCTTTTGGAAAGCAAACAAATCGCCGCAGCTGGCAGATCGCGAACCCATCGTTGAGACTGGAGGTATTTTAGGTGGTGGGTCATCGATCAATTGGATGGTATACACTCGCGGGCAGTGGGATGACTTCGACTCGTGGAATACTTCTGGGTGGACTGCTGAAGATGTCCTGCCTTATCTGAAGAAGGTAAGCTTGATGATCGGAGCCTGCGTTTTCGGCTACATCGCGAGTATCTCTTTGTGTTTAGACGACAAGGTAATAACGTGTTGCAATTATAGACAGAGACATACCACGGAGCAACAACAAACGAGTCAACCCACGGTTACAACGGACCAATTCACGTATCCAAGGGAACCCACGAGGCACCTCGTGCTGAAGCCAGTTTCATTGAAGGCGCTGCAAAGACTGGCTTCGAAGAGATCGTTGATCTTCAAAGTCTACATTCTAACAATGGTTCCGGTCCATGGTATCGTTACGTATCACCCGAAGACGGTCGTCGCCAGGACGTCAGTCACCAATACTTACATCCTCTTCTTCAAAGCGGCGAGTACCCCAACCTCCACGTGCTAGTTGAGACCCAAGTTCTCCGCGTGTTATTCGATGACGCCAAGCGTGCTACAGGCGTCGAGTTCCGACCAAATCCCAATTTCGCGAAGGCGGGCCAAGATAATAGTACTAGGACCATCTCGGCGAAGAAGCTTGTGGTTGCTTCTGCTGGCTCCTTTGGGACGCCGCTTCTTCTCGAGCGTTCAGGAGTTGGTGATCCCGCAGTTCTCGAAAACGCTAAAGTACCTTTGGTTGAATCTCTTCCGGGAGTAGGCAATGATTTTCAAGGCATGAGCACGTCTCCTTCCTTTTCGTGGGCCTGTATTCTAACATCTTGCAGACCACCATTTTGTCGGCTATGTCTACCGCACATCTCTAAACCAAAATGAGACGATCAACGGCATCGCCCGCAATGATCGCGGTCGTGACGTTCCCGCTATGATCGCCGCAGATGATCCACAACTAGGGTGGAACGGCCATGACGCCTCCAGCAAGCTACGTCCATCTCCTGCAGACATTGCAGCTTTGGGGCCTGAGTTTCAGGAAGTGTGGGACAGAGACTTCAAAGACTCAACCAACCGCCCTCTCATGATCTGGGGTCTCTTCAACGCTTTTTTCGGTGACCCTTCGATCTTGCCCGACGATGCAGAGTATGTCACTACCGCGCCTTGGGTGACGTATCCGTACGCCAGAGGACACGTTCACATTACTGGTCCTACTATTGGCGATGACTACGATTTCGACCCAGGCTGGCTGTCGGACGAAAACGACATCGACCTGAAGAGTCACATCTGGGGCTACAAGACCCAGAGAAAGATGGCTCGTCAGATGGAAATTTTCAGAGGCGAACTTGCTTCAGGACAGCCCAAGTTTCCTGAAGGGTCTCAGGCTGCTGTCATAGAAGTCGCAGATGGCCCGATTGGAGAGGAAATTGAGTACTCAGCTGAAGATGAGGCCGCCATCGTGCAGTACATTCGAGAAAACATCGGCACTTCGAGGCATCCATTGGGGACCTGCAAGATGGCACCACGGGAAGCTACGGGAGTTGGTAAGACACGAAATCCAAGATATCGCTGAGGTCTTTGCTGATGTATTGCAGTTGATGCCAATCTGAATGTGTATGGCGTTTCCGGCCTCAAGATTGCCGATCTCAGCGTGCCACCACACCAAGTTGCTGCGAACACCTACAATACGGCTCTGATGCTTGGAGAAAAGGCAGCAGACATGATCATACAAGAACTGGGACTTGCTTGAGACTGTGCTTTCTGCCACACAGGCTGGCGTGGTTGACTTCTCATCGCAGGAATTCCGCACAATGTTCTCGATACGAGCCTCACATGTCACTCCGCTGGCCATCTCCACAGTCAATCAATGGAATCGTATTACCTTGTCCCCACATGCAATTATGGTATTCTTGAATTGTGTTACAGTCCAGGGAACATTGCGCCATCCCGCACCATGTCCCAGTATTATCTCGTGATCCGCGTATCCAGGGACCATGCGCACTATTCTTCAAAGGTGCTGGATGTCCGTGAGGGCCAAGCAAAAGATCTTCTGGCCAACAGGCCCCAATCGCCAGCCAATCCCCGTCTGGCAGGAAGCTTACCTCCAATTAACGGCGATCGCCAGTCTTATCCGTCGGCCGAGAAACCCCACATGCGGGAAACTTTCTCGGCACTTTATGCTTATGAGTGATGGCGCGATTGCAAAAGGTCGATCTGATTAGGAAAGTGGTAATCGATCCTTCACACCCGGCAGCTGGACAAGGGCCTCGACGGGCCTGACGGGTAGCTGATAGGGTGTGGAGAGCAAATAAATGAAAGGAGGGTACCGTGTTGGTTGCCCTCCAATCACCAACTCCCGTCTTGGCGCGTCCGGAGCCGATGTGGGGTCCCCAGGTGCCGAACTCCCGTGTTGCCGCCCCGCTGCCCGATGGGAATAAAGCTTGATGCGACTTCAACACCAGGGGGGCGCTCACGATACTTCCGGATTAGGGAGGAGCTTTGTTCACGATGGATACAGCTGTGCTGCGTGGTAGACGCGCTCCCGTGCCTCGAACGAACGACACTCGGCAAACCGGCATCGCAGTATCTACTCACCTGCGATAAGAAGGATAGTGGCATTGGAAACATCGCGGGCCTCGCTGAAGACAACCTGCCGAGACACTGCTGTCAGTTTATCGTCAATAGGTATAAAGATGGACTCAAATCGCCAAGACAAGTGAAAGTTGGAATCAGCAGCAGCAGAATCCTCAGCAGCAAAGCAAGAGCCTCAAGCATCCAACTTCACTCCTCAAGTCCTCTCTCTCCGGTCTTCACTCCACCCACCACAACTTTCAAGATGAAGTTCTCCCTCTTCCTCGCTGCCGCCGCCGCCGGCCTCGCCTCCGCTGCCCCGGGCACTCCCCTCAAGCAGCGCGACTACTCCCCGGTCACTCCCCGCTCCGACCGCCGCGCCCGCTTCAGCTCCAAGCCCATCAACCGCACCTCCACCGCCCCCGCCGACGTCGTCTCCCTCGACGCCGTCACCGGCGACAAGAACGTCGAGTACTCCTCCAACTGGGGCGGCGCCGTCAAGATCGGCACCGGCTACAACCACGTCACCGGCACCATCGTCGTCCCCGAGGTCAGCGGCTCCAGCGGCGCCGCCGCCTCCGCCTGGGTCGGCATCGACGGCGACACCTGCCAGACCGCCATCCTCCAGACCGGCGTCTCCTTCTACGCCGACGGCACCTTCGACGCCTGGTACGAGTGGATCCCCGACTACGCCTACAGCTTCAGCGGCTTCAGCGTCAGCGTCGGCGACTCCATCCGCATGACCGTCGACGCCACCTCCAAGACCAAGGGCACCGCCAAGCTCGAGAACCTGACCACCGGCAAGACCGTCACCCACACCTTCTCCAGCACCCCCTCCACCCTCTGCGAGACCAACGCCGAGTGGATCGTCGAGGCCTTCCAGGAGAACGGCAGCCAGGTCACCCTCGCTGACTTCGGCACCGTCAAGTTCACCGCCGCCGCTGCCTCCGGCACCTCCGGCTCCACCACCCCCGCCGGCGCCACCATCATCGACATCTCCGAGGACGGCGGCAACACCGTCCTTGCCAAGGCCTCCGTCAGCGGAAGCACTGTCACTGTCTCCTACTCCGGTTAAATTTAGCCTCTTTGATCTGACTAAGAGACTGGCTTCGTGAGCCAAAAGATACACAAACATACCACATGTACATAGACTTGAGGAGATGGACATACAGGACTTTTCTTCGTGGGATGGAGTGACTGACATCACCCTCATTCTTATTATTGGATAGTATTTAGGGTTGGATAGCGAGAGATGAGAATTGATGAATGATGCTTGATGCTGCTTAACATTGAAGCTTCTCCTTCCGTGATTCGCAGTGTAATTGGCAAACGCGAGCCAGTCAGCCGATTGTCTAAGTCCTAGTCTTCGCTGTAACCATCAGCGGTCCCTTCAGATCACTCACTCCAACACTCATCATCTCGGGCAGCCTCCCCAAGAAGCGCCCTTTGGAAACTTCCTCCAATTCTTGCGAATCGGCAAGCTGGAAGTAAAATTCATGCAATAGTGTGCTGGCAAGTTTGTAGATATTCGTCTGAGCAAGTGCTTTCCCAATACACTGGCGGCTACCCAGGCCAAAGTGCATGAGATACCGCGCTCGATCCGCTATCTCCTCTTGATCCCAGCGAGATGGGTCGAACACGTCATGGTCATCGCCCCAGATACGTGGGTTGTGGTGGAAGGCGTGGTTGCAGACGGCAACCGATGTCTTTCAGCAAGTTTCCGTTAGCGTTTTCGTATGTTCGGGGAAACTCAACTCACCCCTTGCTTGATGTGGCGTCCTACAATCACGATGCCCTCTGGTGCTGTCACGCGTCTTGCTAACGGCATGGTAAACACGGGAGTCAGTCGGAAGTTTTCCTTTACACACGCTCGTAGAAACGGCAGCGAGTTCTCGACTTCGGTGACTGAATATGCCGCATTTTCTCTGTCAAGTGGTTGTAAGTTCGCATCGATCTCCTCGACACACCGACGAAGAGTGTCAGGGCTGTGAAGCAGATTCCAGAACAGCAACGTCGTCGTCGCACTTGTCGTATGTGTTCCCGCAATACTGCCCTTAGTAAGTATTGTGGTGATATCTCAAGAGAGTGGAAACCAAACTCACATGAACCCAAAAGCCTCCGCCTCAAGATCACTCTTCGCCAGTCTCTCCCCAGTATCAGGATGCTTCGCCAATATCAAATTAGTCAACAAATCAGTCCTGCGCATGCTCCCTTTCTCCGCATCACGATCCACCTCACCAAGCCGTCTCTCAACACATTCGGCCGCCAACCTCGCACACTTCGCGCGCCCCTCAAACAGCCACCGTAGCCCGCTATGCGGGACTGCTGGCAGCCACTTCTTCAGCGTCTGCATCATCGCCGGCCACGATCCCGTCGTCGAGCCGAGCAGCGTATGCGGCACGACGGGCGGGACGAGGGCCTCGCTCTCGTCCGAGATCTGGGCGCCGAAGGAGCGGCTGAAGGCCAGCTCGCCGAGGACATCGATGGTGTAGTACTGCAGTAGCTTCTTCAGGTCGAAGGCCTCCCCGTCTCTCGCGAACTTTGTGATTTTATCGCGGAGGATCTTGACGTTGTCATCGAGGTAGTGCTCCATGCACTTGACGCTGGATAACGAGAATGAGTTGGACATGTGACGTCGACGGATGGAGTGAAGCTGTTGGCCTTGTTCAACAAACATTTTTCAAAATAAGACGGGTAAGGGCGGAGTTACTTCAATGTCTCTCATGCCAAAGACGTTCGGGATCTTGGCCCCGAACGCGTCATAGTACTCCGTCTTGGGCAGTCGCCGCCCGCCCTTCTGGTACACCAGAGGAACGACCTCCTCGGCCGTGATGCTCAACTTATCTGGCCCATAACGCACAAATTCCCCATATTTCGCGTGGAGTGCAGTCAGATTGTACGGCTGCTGTAGCGAAAGAAACTCATTCACCTGCCATAAGTCCGTGAGAGACGCCCAGAAGGGCCCCGGATACGCAGCAAGGGGGTGAAAGTATCTCTGGTATATCACATACGCAAACACGCCGGCTACGACAGCCCCCAGAAGCAGGCCGACCAGAGACGCTGGGGCATCACTCGGCAACTTGGATAACGAAAACATGATGGCCCGTCAATGAGATCGATAGAGGCAGAACCACATGTCATTAGAAACCGAACGTTGCATGTTCAAGTCTTTATCTACCAGAAACAGATGCCCCGGTTGTCATCTGCCGAGTGTATCCTATAGAAAGAGCTGCATTGGTAAACTCTGCTAACCGAATCTCCCGGGTTCGCTGCGGTGACAAGTGCGGGGGAGAGAACGTCGGATGCCGCGATACCCTTGTCGATCTCCCTGCTGTTTGTGACCGCGCGGAAAACCTGGGGTGCATCGGGGTCTGCGGGGAAAACTGTTTGAAAAGCAGGTGCCATTTCGTAATCACGGCCATATTGGTGATGCATACTCAGACACGCGGCTGATTGAATATCCATGGATGAGGAAGTAGCTGCCAGCATTTAAATGCATGCCGAAGTTGGGCTCTGAAAATTGCTCAGCAGGACAGCGTTGGTTTCGCGGCCGTTGCTATGGGCCAACTGCGAAGACTGCGGGATTCGGCTCTGTTGATGGAAACACGACAGATATGCTCAGAATCGTGGAACTCAAAAGGGCGCCACGTCAGCATTTACTAGAGACGTCTTGATACATGCCTTGAGCGGAGTCGACTCCGGCGTACCCAACATGATAGAATGTGGTCGGACAAGAACACTAGAAATTGAAGGACGGACCATCCGTTCACTCATCATAAATCGCTGAAGCGAACATGGGACCAAGAGCACAGTATCAAGAAATAGCATGTGCTCCCGCGTCGGTAGCTCCCGGACTTCCCCCATCATGTGGGGGAGGGCGCCCGACGATACCTCAAGTGGCAATTTTCGCTGCTCCGAACACTCTGCGAATGTGATCAACCGTAAACAACATGTTTCATGGACCACGCGGATCTCGCATGTCCAGTATTCCGTCTGCCGAAAGTCGCGACATCAATTGCGTGTTCCATGTGACAAGTTGAGAGTTCTGGCTCTTGACCGACGAGAATTCAACGCTGGCATCTACCAAATGAACCATGGTCCAATTCAAGATCGCCATTCCCAGCCAAGCTTTCAGGGTGCAATGCAACTGAAGAGCCTCCCGCTCAGCCCTATGATCCCTCGTTGGCACGGGCGATGGGCGCTCGAATTTCGGGCACGTCGGGTACGTTTACTTAGCATATTCGGGAAGTTGGTCGGATTTCGTGACCGTGGGTGGACCGCCCGTCTTCAATTAGCCTATCGCGTTCGGAATTTCATTCCCGTATTCGGATCAAGTGAGCGTGGATTTGCTCGTGTAATCTCCGCAAGACCACCGTACGCGCGGTAGACGTGCTCACTCAATCGGACGGTGTTTGACTGCCGGTGCGACGGAATTAAATTGACGGCACGAAGCGTGCCGAAGATTGGGTTTGAACTCCTTTCGCCATACGCTGGTCTCTTTCGTAATGTATCGCATTTCGTCCCGTCAAGTTCTAGTTTCGGGGCCTTGCTGCATGTACAACAGAGTATCAAGTCGCAGATAGGATCAAATCATGTGATTGAAACACTAGGGAACCACAGTTCAAGATTTGTGAATTGTCCAGTTGATTTGAATCATAGATCAGCTTTGCTTTGTACTAGGACGAAACGTAAAGCTCTATACACAGCAAACCCAATTATGCCCAAGTGGGCCTGGGTTCGACAGACGCCTCAGTACTCTGTGGACCGTCCATTAAGGCTTGAGAAGGAAACGGCAAAGAGACAAAAAAAATAAAAAAATATCAGGCATTGACTATGAACTGCCAAATAACCAAGAGCAAAAGCGTATCAAGACGAGATGAATGAAATGTCCGTGACAGTTGTGGTGTTTGTAAATGTGTGACGATATGGTATACTTGAAGTGAAATGGGAACGAGGGCATCCTCGGGATGGTATCATTGGTTTGTGCCCCTTGTCTGCCGCAGCAGTAACTTGCCCGGGGGTTTTCTCTTGTTTTCTTTTTTCCGTGTTCCGTTTTTGCGCCGTTCAATCACCCACTTGGTTTTGTTGAAGGATAAAGGAAAAGAACTAGCCGCCCTGTCGTCTGGTAAATCCTGGCCACGTACAAAGTAAAATCGTCGCTTGTTTAAACGGGGGCGGACTTGACGTCGCCCTTGAAAGGTTGAGGTTGAGGAGAATCGGTTTCGGGCTGCTCCCTCTTCTTCTTGCCCAGGCGTTCGCACCATTCCTCAGCACTGACAATGGTGCCATCAAGGACACCACTAACCTGGAACATCATGTCGAGACCCTCCTTGGCGAGAACCAGGACACGATGGGCACCTTCACGCATCGCCTCCTCTTGTGCCTCGGCGCCAGTCTTATCGCCCTGTTGCTTTTCAAGGGCGCTGGCGTAGCGGAAGCGTTGCGGGAGCGTGGTCAAATGGCGATGGACCAGGAGACGCGCGTTCTCGGGGAGAGCACCACCGGCATACTTGGAGACGGTCTCAATGCAGTTCTTCAAGGTCTTCAAGATATCACCCTTGAGGCCACTGATCTGGCCCGCCAACTGGGCACGCTTTTGATACTCCGCTGCCTCGGTATCACTGTCGGTCATGGCGTGGTCGCCGTCGCCGTTCTCACCCTGGCTCTCAGATCGACCAGCTTTCTCATACTGCTCGAGAACCGTCTTGAGATTGTTGATGACACCACCAAGATGGCCGTTAGCCCACCGCAACCAGCTCAGGCAGTACTTTAGGCTCCGAAGACTTTCTTCACTCATGGCTATACTGAGACCAGACGTAGACATGATGAGTCGAGATTGCCATGCAGTGTTAGAACTGTTGGGCCTCTCAGCCTTCTCGTCTTCGGTGTAAGCGGGTGAGCGGTAGTCGTCGTACGCGGGCAGCGTGTCGATGGTGCTCGCTCTGGAGAGTCGGCGGTCATGCTTGAACACGTAGGGGTCTCGTGGAGAGTCGATGTCAGGCATGACGTTCGTTTGCGAATCGGCCAAGTGCCTAGCCAAGTCGCCTCCAGCATCGACCTTGCGTCTCTTGTGAGACCCTCCATCAGCGGCTTCCAAGTCTGTGGATTGGTGTCGCCGATTCGCCCCCAGCCACCAACGAACACCAGTCTCGATACCCGTCTTCCGACTAATGTTCCCAGCGACGTTTGTGATTGGCGTCATGTATCCTTCAACGTATTCGGCGCTGGTCTTGAATCGAGGAGAGAAGGTCTTGCCATTGTTGTAGAGTCCGGCGGTATTCTTGATGGTGTTGGCGATCATAGGATGAGATGTCGTCAAAAGCGATAGGAGGGGCTCTTCGGCGGATGTTTGCGAGCTCGCTTGCGGGTTCGAAGTAATTGAGATCGCCGGAGAGCCCACTGGCAACGGGGTATGGTATGGTTGTGGTGAATTGATGGAGTGATCATCACCTATTAATGCCGTCAGCAAGTTACAGTAATCACAAACAAGTCGCTAATCTCATACCAGCTTTCAGATCGCCCAGCGCTTCAGCAGCCATTCGCACATCCGGGTCCTCGAGAAGAACGCTACGTTCTCGTGTGTCGTAATATCGATCTGGTGATGCGGCACTCATAGGAGTATTGTTGCTTAGGTCGAGGTCCATTCTCGCTGTAGTGTTGGCAGGTTGAGCATGACTGGGGGTGTAGTAGGTGGTGAGGGGGTTGAGGCTCGGCCAGTGCGTCAAAGGAACGGTTGTCGTCGAGGCTCGCGTAAGAGCAGGTGGAGGTTGTTGTGGTTGCGGTTTTTGTCGACGATGTTTGGCTTCGAGGGACTGCGCCGAAGGTGGTGGTGGTGGTGGTGGTGGAGGAGCAAAGCGCGGGGGCGGGGGACCTGTTACAGACGACAGAGATGGGAGGTTGTGGCCGACGTTATCATTATGTTTGGCGGCGGGAAGGATGGGTGCAAGCTCAGTAGTCGGAGCGTCGGGAAACCTCAGCAAGTTGGGATCGTGGGACTGGGCATGCGCATAGCTCGGAGGAGCATATGAAGGCAGCTGGGACGGGAGGTGTGTCGGGTCGTAGCGAGCGTGAGAGAGATTGTGCTTGGTCTTGGAAGATGAAGGCTCTGCTGGAGAGGAAGCGGCGGTAGTTGAGGAGGTGCCGGCAGCTGAAATGGTGGTAGCGGCAGGAGAAAAAGTAGTAGCGTGAGGGCGAGGACGAGAGTGCGTGTGAGGGTGGTGGTCGTGGTGGTGGTTGTGCGTGTGCGTAGTGGGCAGAGGAGGGACAGACGAGGAAGATGGCGGCAGCTGGCGGTCGCCAGAGTTGGGCCCGTGCAGCATGTGATTTTGGCTCATGCTCATGCTCATGCTCTGGCTCAGACTCTTGTCCATCTCGCAAAGTATATTCGGACGGCGCGTCGAATATTTTGGCGGGGAGGGGTCAGCGGAGAAGAGCCTGCGGGCTAGGCTGGGCTGGCCGGACTCTGCTCAGGTTCCCCCAGCTGGAAAATTCCCCAGGCGGCAGAGAAGGGAGAAGGAAAAGACTCGAGAGGCAGGCCGAGGAGGAGGACCAGGAGCGAGACCGGCGCGCGGGTGTCTCAGCGGTCAACTCTGGACTGGCATGAGTGGAGATGCGACTTGCCCGGCGCCGTTTGGTTTGATTGAGATTGTTGAGGAATTTTTTTTTCGCAAGCCTCTTTCTTGCTCGCTGCGTCCTTCTGGCCTCGAGGTAAAGTTGCAACGTGCTTGCAGCAGACACACAGGCTTTGGCTTCGACGTGGAGTGGAGGGCGTGTGCAGATTGGGCAGCGGCGGGACGGGTCAGATTTGAAGCGAGGGAGAGAAGAAGGGGTGAGGGTGGCTGCGGGCGGCGCGACAGAGGTTCATGTAGTACGGTTTGGGAGAAGTGGCGAAGGATAATTCACACGACGGAGGGGATTCCCACGCGGACAAGGGAGGGCGGCAGGACCTGGAGATGGATGGGGGGTTTCGGGGTACAGGCCGAACAACTGGAGCCTCCTGTCTGTCTGGTGTCTGGAGGAGCCCGACTGTCGATGTGAGTGTGATGGCGAGTATGGCGGATGCTTGCTTGGGTGCTTGCTTAGTTGCTTGCTTGAGATGCCTTTTGCCCTTGATGGATGGATGGGATGTGTGGACGGTTCGGGATGGCTGGTTGGTGGTGATGGTGGTGGTGGTCGGGATGGGGGTGGGAAGGAAGAGTCCGTCCGTCGAGTAGCGCCAGATTTGGGACGTGTGAACAGTTGGCGTTGGTTTAGATTATGGTGTAGTGTTGATGCTTTCCCCAGGTCCAGATGGGACGGAGATGGCGATGATGGGTGTATCCGTCTGTCTGTCTGCCTGTCTGTCGGCCTGTCTCTCTCTGGGTGTCCTGCTGGTGGTGGTGTGTCTCTGGTGACTGGTCTCTGTTCCTGCGGTTGTGTCTGGTCTGTGGTGTGTGGTGGGCGCGCGCGGGCGGGAAACAAGGTCGGTGCCGTCCTGGCTTGCACGATGTATGTACAAGCAGAGGAGACCAACACGAAAGAAGGGAGGGATGACGGGTTGACTCGATGATTGATAGATAGCTGATGGATCTGACCTGGTAACCCGGCCCTGGCCCTCGGCCTGCTGTTGATTGACTGATTGATTGAATTGCCCTTGAAGGCGACGGGGGTCAGAGGGGAACGGCCGCAGCCCAGGTGCACCAACCCGGCGGATATGGAGCAGGAGCAGGCGCGACGACACACTCACTCATGGAAAACGAGGCAAGTGCCCCCCAAGGCAGTCGAAAGCGAGGGCAGGCGCGATAGTGGGACCACCTGCTGCCTTCCTTCTGTCCCGGGTAGGCACCAACAACGCACTAAAGGTACCGGCTGCCGGGAAGGCGCCATTTTAGGACGGGACTGCCCCAACACGAACCAACTGCACTGGTGACCGCACTGCAAGGCAAGAGGCGGGGAGCATGAAAAGGCACCCGACACCACGACACTGAGGTAGGTGCGTGGGTGCCAGGTGCTTGATACCGTAGTCGCTGATTCCTTCCTTCGTTTTGACACGAGCGACGACGAGGTTGCCTATTTTACGCATGAATACGATACGATACGATATGGCCAACTCTCCTCTCTGGTAAGGTATGCAGCCCATCTCAGTTCCACGACTGCAACATCTGCAACACCCATATGAGGGTGACATTCTTCCGGTATTCTGCCCGCCTCTCGTCTGCCCAGCTGTTTGATTCATCACTCTATCCTCGGTGGGGGTGATAACACGCCTCCAGAGGGCGGGACCAGTCAGACTCAGACTCAGACTCAGAGAATTCATCAGCACCCTGCCCTCTGTCAGATCGACCTCCTCCATATGCCCACATTCCAGCACTTACAGCCTCCGAGTGACGGTGATGGGGGTCCCAAACCTGCCCCCAGCACATCCAATCAACTGCCAACTGCCCGTCCACGTTCCCCTTTGTGGACAGGTCAGCCGCCCTCCATCTGCAGTCTTGCGTCCCGTCCGCATCGCTGGTGCAACAGCAGCGGCAGCAGCAGCAAATTCAATAGCAGAACCAGCAGCTGTCCATCTCGCTGGGAGCCTGCAGGGTCCGAGGCACCGGCTGGCTGCCGTCCTACCTACTAGGTACCTACCTATCTACCTAGTGGTTGTTTCTGCCCACTGAGGTGACATGACAAGCTCGCCCGACGAGGTCGCAGAAATAGCCGACGACGTTGGGGTGGGAGTCGGTTACACCAAGAAACAAATTCAAACTCGGGGAGTCAGCTTGTTGTCAGGACTCAGAACCCCAGTCCATCCGTCAGACAGGCGGCAACCCCCCATCCCCTTCCCTCCCCTCCCCGAGTCCCCAAAACCTAACCTTGCCTCGCGTTGCAGCTGACAGATGATTACTCCCTGGCGCGGGCGGTGCTGAGTGCTGAGTGCTGAACAGCAGCGCTGAGCGACACGTTGGTGGCCCAACGTCTGTCTCCAAAAGTCTCACCCAGTCTCAGTCTCACGATGCGCCGACACCTCTGGCCTGACGGCTGCAGACCGCATCTTTGTGCGTCGACCACACGCATGAATTATTTGCTTCTTCCTCGGTCAACACAATAATGTGTCTAGCCGCTTACCTACGCCCCCTCAAGGCACATGCACGCGCGCCCACCAGGAGAATAGCGGCGGAAAACTTTGGAATAATGGCGATGCCCATTTGCTGCTGCTGTTGATCGCTTGAATCCTTCTGCAAGTCTCCTACCTACCATTATTTTTTTCAACCGCTGCTATCAGCGCACCGCAGGGAAGTACCTCGTTGCCCGTCCTCGAGGGAGTGCCCTGACACAGGTCGGGCTGGTTCAGTGGTTGGTACATGGTCTCAGGGGTGAAGAGAAGATCAGGGCCAAAGTTGGGGAAGCACGTGTCAGACCTCTTCGGGGCCGTCATCACATGCATCTGACTGGACGGGATGAACAAGTCTCTTAGCATGTGCAGCAATGGCCCTGTTAGTGCTCCCATATATTGCCCACGGCGGCGCCTAACACTTGTCCCCGTCAATCGTCACGGGACACCAACGGTCGCCCAGCCGGCATTCGGCCCCAGACGCAAAAGAGGCCAGCGCGTCTGTTGATTGGTCTGTTTCTTGCCTCTCTCTACGTCACCCCGGGCACGGACGCCTTCTTTCCATGTGAAAGCGTAAAAAATGGACGGAAGGACCATCCACCAGACGGGACACCCACGCCATGTTGAGACTTGGAGACAGCCTGACTTTCCTGTTTTTTTTTTTTTCTTCTCATCGTTCCCCTTGTCTTCCTCCACCCGTCCCTATTGTTCCCTTGGACTGTCTGATGTTTCCCCCCCCCCAGCCATTGTGTCTCGATCCCTCGTACCGACACCGGATCGCAACACGCAATATCACGTGCGAAAGACTTGGAGTTGGAGAAATGGAGAAAGAGGGGCCAGATGACCATCAACTGACCATGCAATTTTGTCAAGATCCGCCCAAGGGTCCAGTCGGTTCTCGCTGACGTCCCGAACACTGACTATTTTCCATGGATTTTCCATGCCTACCTTATTCCTCCCAAACACAAAATGCCATCTCCGCCGGCTTCCGCTAGCAAGAGTCGCCTTCACGCAACCCACCCATTGCCTTCGGTTTCGCTGGGAGCCCGCCACTGGCTTATTTCTCGTGAACCACTGACGGCCCTGACCTGACCCTGCGGTTCCTTGCCAGGTCCCAAGTGTGGGGAACTGATTGGCACCACACGATACAGATAGACACGATACACGCACGCACATGCATATCCGGACACACTCCGGCTTCGATAGAGGCCACCATCAGCGGAGCGTCGGAGACAACGGAACTCGGAGCCAGCACTCTCCCATGAGCCATGGCCCGTGGCAGAAGACCTGCTTGAGGTGCCCGACCACCTCCGCCAAGAGTCCCTGGTATTGCATGTGTTTGGAAACAAACTCCCCCATTTCCAAGGCCTCCTACCTGCTGCCCTCATCCCACCGCTCTCGCCATCCGGCTTCTGCTCAGTGTTCGGTTCGGTTGTTCGACTGCAATGCGCGACTCAGGCGCATCTGCTACCCGCTACTCCTGACTAGTTTTCCGGCACGATTTTTGGCCATGTGATGACATCTCAGACCCGAACAAGTGGATCGGCCGCGTTTCCCATCAGAGCACGAGCTCCCAAACTGCCCGTCCTCCCGATTTTCACAAGATAAACTCGCAGGTTGGCTCCGGCTCAAGATTGGGGGGCGTCTAACTCTGCGTGGCTGGATAATAATGATGATGAGGGAGGGGGGTGTGATGCCCACGGCAGCCTCTATCCAAGTATACCGCAGTACTCCTGCAAAAAGTGCGGCACACATACACACACATGGGTAGCAGCCAACATCTAAGATCTGCCAGCGGGTCGGGCGTCGCCCACCGCAACCTTCCCCTTGCCTTATGGCTGTCAGGAGGACATTGCATGAGGGTTTACACAGGAGGCCAGCCGCAGAAACTCAAGCAGGACCCTTCTGCTAGCTCCGAGCCAAAAGGCAGAAGGGCACCTGTCAGCGGAGCTCCAGCCTTCAGCTCGTGAGCCTCGGCGTCAGGAACTGGCTGAAAAGCCGCATTCCATGCATGGAAGCCGCGCTTGTGATAGAACCTTTCTGGCCGTACAGGTTGGGTTCTTGCGACGGGTCATCTGGCAGCTGTCTGTCGCAGAGAGGCAACACCTCGTCGTCGGCAAATCATGTCAAGGGAAAACATAAGCGTCAAAAACAAGGCGAATACGAAAATTCCGGCGTAGCATGTCTGGCCCCTCTGACACCGCCCAAGCAACAGTCGCATTTTTTGCCCGAAAGCAAGAAATACGGTACGCGGGCAGTTCTTATGGAACCAATTAGTTTTCCTCTACGCGTCTCGAAATCGCAGTTATCACATCAACGACGACACGACTGATCCCAGCAGAATGCCAGTCCAATCGTGGTTTGAATAATGCGCTGCACTGTCTAATGGACGCGGTGAAGAAGAGAAGAAAGCAACAAGCAATGGCCGTGAGGAAAATTTTAGGTTGTAGGCCAGCCGCCTGCCCCACAGTCCGGTCAAAGCACGTGATCTAGCACTTTCAGTCGCCTCCGCAAGATTACCTAAGGCAGCCGCCCGACTTCTGCCTGCTTACGCCACAGACATGCGCCTCAGCGACCGCAGCCACCTATTGCCCAAGACGTAAGGCTGTCATTGCTTGGCCCGTGCACCGTACCTTCCAAGGAGACATCGTGGTTTCAATGTCGCCAGCTTCCTGCACGCGGTCACCACGACACGACCCGCGAATTGATGACACCTTGCCAACCACTGCCTCTCCCAACGTCTTGACACATCGCCGAGCTGCTTAGTTGAACGAATTGCATGATAAGAGTCTTTCTTCTGCCGTAGTTCGTCTGGCCAGCGTGCCAATTGACATCCACCGCCTCGCTCCGCGACTGCCCCTCGATCCGTCCCCCGCCTTGGCATCACACCCACCATGGCTTCCGCCGTCTTTTTTCTCGATTTGAAGGGCAAGGTGCGCATGGCGAAGCTGGCCTGCATGCTGATGGACCAAAATTTGCTGACGAGACGTGCGACAGACCCTCCTTGCCCGAAACTATCGCGGTGACATTCCCATGTCAGCTGTCGAGAAGTTCCCTATCCTTCTTAGTGAAGCCGAAGAAGAGTCATCGGCTGTGCCTCCATGCTTCTCCCACGAGGGTATCAACGTACGTATAGATGCCCACGGCCTAGTCTTTCCGAACTTCGACTGACCAAGGACCGCCAGTATCTCTACATCCGCCACAACAACCTCTACCTCCTCGCCCTCACGAAACGAAACACGAACGCCGCCGAGATCCTCCTCTTCCTCCACAAGATCGTGGAAGTCTTCACGGAATACTTCAAGGCCCTCGAGGAGGAATCCATCCGCGACAACTTTGTCATCATCTACGAACTGCTCGACGAGATGATGGACTTCGGCTACCCCCAGACCACGGAATCCAAGATCCTGCAGGAGTACATCACCCAGGAGTCGCACAAGCTCGAGATCCAGGCCCGCCCGCCCATCGCCGTTACCAACGCCGTCTCTTGGCGTTCCGAGGGTATCCGCTACCGCAAGAACGAGGTCTTCCTCGACGTCGTCGAGTCCCTGAACCTCCTCGTCAGCGCCAACGGCAACGTCCTCCGATCCGAGATCCTCGGCGCGATCAAGATGAAGTGCTACCTCTCCGGTATGCCCGAGCTGCGCCTCGGCCTCAATGACAAGGTCATGTTTGAGACGACAGGCCGCACGACGCGCGGCAAGGCCATCGAGATGGAGGACGTCAAGTTCCACCAGTGCGTGCGCCTCTCACGTTTTGAGAACGACAGGACAATCTCCTTTATCCCGCCCGACGGCGAATTCGAGCTCATGAGCTACCGTCTCAACACCCAGGTCAAGCCCCTGATCTGGGTCGAGTGCGTCGTCGAGAGCCACAGCGGATCGCGTATCGAGTACATGCTCAAGGCAAAGGCCCAGTTCAAGCGGAGGAGTACGGCAAACAACGTCGAAATTATCGTTCCCGTACCTGACGACGCCGATACCCCGCGCTTCAGGACCAACATTGGTGCTGTCCACTATGCCCCTGAGCAGAGTGCCATTGTGTGGAAGATTAAGCAGTTTGGTGGTAACAAGGAATTCTTGATGAGGGCAGAGCTCGGTCTCCCATCTGTTAGAGGCGACGACGAGCACGGCGGTGGTATGACTGGTGGTTTCGGTGGCAGTATGGGTGGTGTTGGCGCTCCCGGCAAGGGCGCGAAGAGGCCGATCCAGGTCAAGTTTGAGATCCCCTATTTCACGACAAGTGGTATTCAAGTGCGGTACCTCAAGATTACAGAGCCCAAGGTACGTTTACTCCCATTCCCCTCCGTCCATTGCACACAACTAACAATACATAGTTGCAATATCCCTCGTTGCCATGGGTCAGATACATCACTCAATCAGGAGACATAGCCGTGAGACTGCCCGACGCGGTGTAAGACACAACGTTGAGGATATGATTTGCGGTTTGGAAAGGGGGTCGTTAATTACAACCCAAGCTATTTTACTGAGCGAAAAGGTGGATTGGGTCATGCATCTTCGATTGCTGGGCGATGGTAGACACGTCGGAGGCTCACGCAAGGACCCTGAGTAAAGGGTCGCCATGACCAGGAGTCTATAGAACAGGAGGGACGCATGATGTTGGAGGCATGAAATATATCAAGTTCTGAAATGCTGAATGCTATACCCCTGAGATGGAAAATCAGGCATGGTAATTGTCAATCGCTCTGCGCCCCTAGAATGTAAGTGTACTGTCGTTGAGTGTCCCATCTGTTGAGCAAAGAAAGGTCATCAAGTCGTGAAAGGCTCATCTGCAATGATGAAAGCCAGAATCTTCCTTGGCCAATGGTTCCCCGTCCTCGTTCACTCAACGATCAGTTTCCCATGCTCTTCGAAGTAATCGATGTCATCGAAGGTTGACCCGTAAGGGTTGAGCGGATCACAACACACCTGCACCAGGACTCCTCGAACGGGGCCCGTAGGTGGAGGGTCTGGCAATCTCTGATATTAGCCTCGTCTGGTTTGAATTCCTATGGAACGCGAGACAACCTACCGGCACGATGATGCCGTTGGCCTGCCCAGCAATGACCATTGAACAAACCGCCACTGAATGCGTCGTCCGCATGCCTTGGCCTTGTGGTGAGAGCGATCAAAGCAAGTATGATCGGTAAACAGCCACCTAGACCTGTCGATCTCGGACCCGATGAAACTAGAGCTGCGTAGGTCGGCGGCAGAAGGGTGGGTATCCATGAGGGGTTCTGCCCCGCGACGTGCCGATACGTATCAATGCAACCATGGATACGAGTTGCCCCTGGATCATGACTATCTCGAGAGAACTCGAGTGGAAACCAACGGTTATCCACACCCATCTCTCCAACAGTCGTCACATCGACGTCTGCGTAGAGGCAGGGGAGGAAACGCCAACAGTTGAAGACGCTAAATGTGCTGTGTTCTTCGAGGGGTCCGGTACCCCAGTACCTCTGCCCGTCATCGGTGGTCATGTCCACAGGACCCCATATGGCTCCCTCCAGCCCGGGGCTTTCACGATACCAACTGAAGCCTTCGCCTGCTAGACTGATGGATCCGTTTCTGTATCGCCATATCTTGCCGGGCGTCTCAGGTCCGTAGCTTTGGGATGTGTTTGGTGGAAGCGGGTTCCCCCATCGATCTACGTTTGGAACGGCACCATTTCCTTCTTCGATGAATGACAGTTCGTTGACGACAAAGACAAAGCTGAATTGTGTCTGGCCTGGTGCTTTTCCCTTCTTACTACTGCTCTCTTTTGGCTTCGGTCTCTTCTCGCTCTTTCTGCCCTGTCGATGGGACCTCTGTCGTTGTCAGCCTTGGAATGTCTGTCCAACAGAGCTTGCGTCCTACCGGTAACAAAAAAGACATCTTCGTCGCAGTGTAGTTCGTAGACTCTCGTACGTTGGATCAAGCTATGTAGGAGAAGGTGTGGATGGACCCTTGGGGCTGAGTTTGAGCCGTTCGACAGCCGCGACTGCCACGCGATATGTTGGCTGATCTGATCAGAAATGACAGAGAAAGATTGCCTTCGCCTCTTATGCAACCATCACACTTAAGGGCCCGAACCAGGCTGCGTTTGCCCAAAGCAACAGCCTGGCATATCTCGTTCAGGCCAGCTTGGACAACGTCGTCGACCGCCTCGACGGTATTTCGTCTGATTGGAGGCTGCTCAGAGTCAACGCAGTATCCGAGCCCAACTCTTCAGCGTTGACGCCCTGCAGACATGCTTGTTTTGCAGAAGATCATCATGGCTTCTCTGATACTGTTCGTAGTCCCCGATGACAGCAGAGGCGGGCACCCCGTGGTCACATGTTGTTTGGCTTGCATGCCGCCACGTTGTCTCGGTGAAGAATGACTGCATGATGCCCGGTGGTTTGTCGATGGCTCGACTACATTCCGAGGCCATATGCGACCACCAATGCTGGAATGCCGTTGGCGGCTCCTCGGCTTTTCCAGAAGTTATGCCGCTTCAACCCAACGAATAAATGTTTGCGATAATCCCGCCGATTGCTGCCGCATGGGGGAGACAGCTTCAATGACATGGCTGTCGTTATCTGGTGAATTCCAAGGTTCGGCACCTCCACGTTTCTCTGCAAGTACGTCGTCATGGTCGATACTGATTGCAGTAGCTTGAGTTGGCCACAGGGGTGCGCTGTCTCCCATGCTGGGAAAGAGTGTGTGGGTTTTCCTCTTTCGAACCTAGAGTATGGAGATGACTTGCATGAATGGTAGCCAATGGAAGCCGGGCTCCCACTTCCACATGCTGGACTTCTATTTCCCAGGCCAATGAGAAGGTAGCAGCGTTGCTCGGGAGCTCGGAAATGCGATGATTTCAGTCGTCAAAGCCTTCGACAGCGGGATACTCGGCGCTGCGGAATTTCCTTGGGTACGTCAAACCTGCTACACTACCTAAGGTACAAATGAGTCAATGACAGACTCAAAGGGAGATGTCTCAGTACTCTGACCAATGACGTTAGTGCCGCCAACCGTCTTGGTTCCGGGACAAAGCAGCCGCAAAGTCCATTCGCAGACCAGACGGCTTTCCAAAAGATATTGGTCAGCTTGTGTGACGGTTCCCCACGCCCACGCTGTCTAGGGTGGGAGGTTGACAGACACCCTGAGCTTTGATAATCAGATGAGGATGTCTGGCAACTTCTGGCTTTGCCCCCCCTATGCGAGCGCGAGCCAACTGGGTGCTCTGCCGGTTGGGAGGACCTCCCCGGCAGGCATTTGATGGAGACTTCCAAACGTGTGGGTGTGGAGGCTCGTACTGCGTGGGAAAGATGCAGCATTGTGATGCCGTTGAATCGATACGGTTGATCTGTGGATTCTTTTGGATTAAGCACTCGGGCTTGGATAGAAACAGGGGTTGAAGCAAGCTTGAGTTGGGGCAGGGAATGTTGGCTTATAAGTGATGAGAACACAGACGAGAATCGAGCGCCGTAGCTGGAAAACTCAACACGTGCATCTTTACCTACCTCAGCCGTCGGGTGTTGATTTCTCAAGCCCTAATTGCGCAGCTTCGGTGAGGTAGTGCCGACGATTGCTTCTACCTGTCTGTCTGATAGGCGGCGGGGATCTTAGTCTAGGCTGTCGGAATATCGCCTGCAGAGCCCGTCATCCAGTGTATGACTTCGACACATTGCTGTCCTTAGTACCACAGGACGAAATCGGGAAATCGGTGACCGCTGGCAAGCCTCAATCGACTGTGACAGGCCCAAATGGATTGCATTCCAGCCAGTCAGCCAAACCGGTATGCGATGCATTGACCGATAAAAGTCCAGAGCCAATGAGGAAAAGACCGTCGTGCTTGGTTCGGGCAGAAGTGATGCGGGGTTCGTCCGGTGCTTGGCAGACATCGTTGGGCTTCGAGCCGTTGACGTGGTCGGCTGTACAGCAGACCATGACCAATTCGGAAGATGCGTGGATCTTTCGAGCTTGTCATTACCGACGGTCTTTGGGGGACAATGTACGGTTTATTCCATGTTGTCACAGTGAGAATGCAGCCAGATGGTGCTCCGGCGGAGCTAAATTGCTCCCGAAAGACGATGTTGAGGCTGGAGTTCGGTGTTGGTTGTTTGTGTGACGTTGAATTTGGCAGTGTTTAGCGCTGGTCATCTGTCGA
This sequence comes from Colletotrichum chrysophilum, assembly GCF_026319265.1. Lineage (NCBI taxonomy): Eukaryota > Fungi > Ascomycota > Sordariomycetes > Glomerellales > Glomerellaceae > Colletotrichum > Colletotrichum chrysophilum. The sequence goes on along the minus strand of NW_026517327.1, from coordinate 205,474 downwards.
GAAGGAGGTGGTCCGCGCCCGTCATCTCCTGCCTGATTTGTTCGTCTTTCCGTTGATCTCCCCGCCACGTGTGCCCCTTTTGTGTATGTGCAGAAGAAGTATACCCAGGGTAAGCGTGCAGGAAGGAAAGAGCTGGACTGGATAGTTGACTCAGTCCTGCTCAATTTATACTCAAAGTCACAAATTGCAAGCTGGCAGTATGTTTTTTGTCTGGCAATACCAATATGGGGTCATAATGTTATACACAAAGCAGGTGGTTGGTTCGGAAGACAAGATTTTCTCATTGAGCTACGGAATTCAATTCAAAATACGGTCCAAAAAGATGAGTGGTAGAAGTCAAAAGGTCGTTGAAGAAAGAAAGACATCGAGGATCTCAGCATGGTCATGAAAAAGATGATCAGTACTGGTACAAAGAAGAGTTGAGAAGAGCGGATGGGGCCAAGGAAGCTGCCAAAGGGTTCAAAGATCCAAACTGTTCAAAGACAGCCGAGAGGGTGTTATGGGCAGGCTGCAAGCCACCATCGACCCATCCACCGAGGAAGGAGGTGCAGTCGCTGTTGATGAGAACGCGAGAGCTCTGGTTGTTGATGGAAAACTTCTCGTAGTCGTAGAACATGGCCGAGATATCGTCGTCCTGTCCCGGCAGTCCAAGGGAGAAGGCGCCGTAGGAGTAGCGATCAAGAGGCCAGTGAATGAGGTAGAGGTCGTCATCGGTGACGGGAGTGAGGTAGTCGGCGTACTGGGCGTAGTCGGTTTCCTGCATGATTCTGGCAACTTGGGTCTTGAGGTCTGCCAGAAGCTCCTTAGGGTCCGAGATGGCCATCATCTGCAGAGAAAGGTCCTCCCAGGCATAGGTGACAAGGACCATACCGTAGTCAGGATGACCGTAGTCGAGGGTGTAGGTCTGGGGCAGGTTGGTGTCCGAAAGAATGACACGAGGAAATCCAGCAGGCTGGTTTTCCCAGAACTTCTTGGTGCGAATGAACAGCTTGGAAGAAGCCGTCATGTGCAGGTCGTTGATACCCCGCTGAACTTCGTTCGAAAGAATGGAGTCCTCAGTGGTCTCCGAGACTGGAGTAAAAGCGTAGGTCATGGCTCTGTTGCTGGTTCCGACGATGACAAGGTCATACTCGGTGTCCGTGGTGCCAGACGACGTGGTCTCCCGGACGCCGACGGCAAGTCCGCCCAGAGGGTCTCCACCACCGCTTGTAACTTCAGCCACAGTAGAGAACTTGGTCTTGACCCCAAGCTCTGTGGCCTTGTCCCAGATTGTGGTGGCGAGATCACGGATGCCGGCTGGCTGGAGACCGCTGGTGGTGTTCTTCGCAAAGACCGCCTGGTCTGATTCAAGACCATTGACCACGAGACGGAAGACGGAGTTGAAGCCAGAGGTGTACACAGCACCGAAGCCGCCAGAGCCAATGCCCAAGGTTCCAAAGCGCGTGAAGTCATCCTCGGTCCAGACCTCGCCTCCTGGGACGTCCCACTCGTGGTTCTCACCAAAGATGCGCTGGAGAGCCGAATAGAAGCTGTCGTCTCCAAAGTTATCCAGGTACTTCTGCCACTCAGGGACTGCCTGGGCTCGGGTGGTAGCATCTGAAGAGCTGAGCCACTCGGTCATCTTAGAGGCCGCCGTCAGAGCAGAGGAACCGCCCTTGGTCAGGCCACCAGAGATGAGTTTGATCCAGCCGTTGTTGACCTTCTCAAATCCAGAGGGGGGAGTGTTCGAGTCAACCCAGTCAGTGGTATTGTTCTCGTAGAAGACAATGGTAGGTACCTTGCCAGGGTCGGGGAAGTTCTGAATGAAAGTGTAGTTGAAGGCATTGGCGTAGTAGTAGAGCAGGTCCTCCGAGGGCGGGAAGCGCATGGCGCCCATCTCAGCGACGTTGACCCCATCAGGAGTTGGGAGGGAACGGAGCCGACCTCCAACAGAATCAGTCGCCTCGATCAAGGTAACATCGGCGCCAGCCTTGGCCAAGTTGAAAGCGAGAACCACGTTAGTGATACCCGCTCCGACGAGACCGATCTTGAAGTCTGAGGGGAGCGTGCCCAGGGGCTGGTTAATGTCGCCAGCAGCCTGAGGCCAAGCCGAGTAGATCAGCTGAGGGGTGTCGACCCAAGCCTGAGGGCGGGCTTTCTGCTCGGTGGGAGTGGTTGATTGTCTCTTGGCCAGCTGAGAAAACGAGGTCTTTTTGTTGGTAGAGGGAGTCTCACGGACGGTGAGAGGCGCGTAGGCTGCGTTCTTCTTGTAGTTGAAAGAGGGGATCATTTTGAAAAGAGTGAATCGATTGTTATCTATGAGTTTTTGAAAGAAGGTCTGAGACTGAGCGAGCGTGGTGTCTTCCAAAAGATTCTCTCGATGAAGAGGGAAATACCTACCTCTTATACATCGATGTTGTGTCGTTCTTCAGCCCCGATGTTCTCAACAAAATAGAAAAATAGTGAGCTCAATCATCTTGATGCCGAGTTTACCGCCGGATACGACTCTGTGCCGTAGGATTGCAACAACGGTATGCATCTCGAGTGTGTTCGCAGAGGCAGGATGTTGCAGGCGCGGGAGAAAATCCTGCAGCGCGCGAGGGCATCCGTCTTGCTCCTTGGCTGCCCAACTTCCTTTCACCGTGCGGACTTCCTTGGAAGGCAGCCATGTCTCCACTGACTTGGTCATTTTTCTGCTCGACGGCGCTCAGAATTTCCAAGGTTTTGTCGTACGAGGGATTTCGAGCTTTGAATAGAGTTTGTGACAATGCAGTGACGAACCGACTCTTGAACAAGATCACTCATCGAGAAATGCTTCTTGTGTGGGCAGAGCCCAAATGGATGTTAACAAACACTTACATGGTCCCGGTGAGAAGTGATGAGAGCTCTTTGGGGTAGGATTTGGATTCGAGTCAGCCAATGCTGCGCAGAAGCTCTCAACTCAGATGAAGGCCTGTCTGAAGTGGCGAGGGGTGCCCTCCTCATATCCAGGATTATCTAAAAGTGCAAGGGGTTTGCGTAGTTGAGCATATGACACACTCTTGGAGAGTTCACCTTCTAGTTCCTTGCATAATCGATAATTCCATTGGCATAGTAGCAAATCCGAGTCTCAGCATTTGAACGTCATTGAGATGGCTGATGTACAGCCCAATAGCATGTGTTGATTACTGAATCGAGAGAGAAACACCAGGTTGTGCATAGGAGATGAAGTAAGGTCAGGTTGGAACAGAGCCTAAATTCGCCATCGGGACACAACTAACGACTCTGCTCGGTAGCGGTTCCTTCTCGCATTCTACGAACTGGCTGTATACCTTATGGTTGTTTGAATAGAGGTGGCATTGTCGATGCAACATTAAAGAATTATGGATGTGAAAAAATTGAAAATTGAGTCGATTTAGGAATAGGGGCAAGCGGCCCGCGAGGTCTGACAAGACGCATGGCAAACGGCCAGGAACCTACCGAATTCGTCGCTTCACCCCCACTCTAACAAACTCCGAATATGACAGTTCATCCCAACTCATTGCGCGCCTGTGCTCTCCTCCACCCCACGCTAAAAGCCATCCCAAGTTGAAACAATCCCTCAGTGGAGAATGTTCTAAATAGGTGGTCCACAAGGGAGATCGGGCTGGGAAAGCCTGGGACAGGGAGCACGACAGAGGACGTGAAGTTCCGTCTAGGCGTTACAGTTATGCAACTATCAAGCATAAAAAGTACAATTCGTTCGTGATCACACGCACATCCTTTCCGAAGTTCGGAAACTCAAGAAAAGAGCCCTTGGTGGTGATTTTGAGTTACCAATACTAGACGGCATTGTGCTCGTTGAAGGCTAGAAGCAGATGTACAAATCGTTCAGAGACGAATGCGATACATAAGCTGATAGTCCCGGTCGTGACAACCAATGTTGGCGAAATTCGAATCCAGCGGCAACTGAAGCTCACTATGAGGCTGAGCATAGCAAACAAGGGAATAGACTGGATCACGTATGCCGAGTCATTCGATGGGTCGTGAACTGATAATTTGCTCAACAATAGCGCGGAGTTTCCCAATGCTTGTGGAAGGGTGCAAGTGCCTCGTGAGGAAGGGTTGCAAAAAGTTGCAATTGTTATCACTCATCAGATTCACTCTGCATGATTTTCTTACGATTTCAACAACCAAACTGGCATATGCCACTGACTCAGAAAGTCTACTTGCCCCTGACAGCCCTTGTCGTCTGGCTAGATTGCTGCCGCTGTAGAGAGCGGATCCAGGGGAACAGGGTAGGTCACTGATGGGTCCATGCAGCGGCCCCTTCCGTGAGGCCCTTTCCGTGATCTCCACTAGACATGGTTATTTTGACAGCTTGGCGCCGTGCCTTACAAGGATAGCCACATGTCCTGCCTTGGTTGTCCCCTGATGCTGCCGCGAAAGTTTTGACTTCGTTTGGTACCTGAGGGTCTAGACAGACAATAGCCCAATCGCCAATATTGATTCGTAAGATGCGATCCTGAAATGGGGGCTGGTTGGACGATGAACGACGAACATCTTCGGCGGATTCGCGTGGTAATTCTCGGATATTATCGCCAATCAGCCCGCCTCATCAATCAAGACATCGATCATGTGCCCCACCGCTATGCCCCTGGAATTGATGAGAAAGTTCTTGAAGTGGAGCGACTCTACATGGCGCCCATGCGAACATGAGAGATCAGGGTCCAATTCAAAGCTTGTCATCCGCGCGCATCGCTGAAGGCGGCGGGGGTGGGGACACACAACGTGCCTCGAATGCAAGTCTTCGACACCAGATACCTTTCAGGGCAAGCTCCGGCAACAACACAGAGCTAGCAGTAATTCAGTCTAGTTGTCTCCGCATGCCTCGAAGCTGTCCCCATAGCCAGGACGACTACGGTGGTGTTGATTGCGGGCTTTTTGTCGTTAGCATCGGGTAGAATCCAGTGATACAAGGTAGTAAGACCGATGTCCATCACGATGGGTAAGTTGAATTCTAATTCCCTCACTTTGTGGAAGGATATCCATGGAAGCAGGAAAACTATCGCGTGGAACGCGCTGGAAAACGCGTTGTGGAATGCCTTGTGGAACGCGTTGTGGAACGACGCCACTTTGGGCTCTCAGTCTCAATATCCCCAGCTGCAGGTGATGGCAAATTTTGTCAACCTGGAAGTATCACCTGTTTGCTTCATTTTTTTGGGATGACCAGAGAGAGCTCATTGATTTTAAGCGTCTATAATTATGTTATAAAAGCACATCCGGACGAGACGGTCAAGAGTGTTCTTTTGCAGCATCATTCTCTCAGCATTCAATGGCCATCACAGCCCTTATCATGAAGATGAAAAGCGTTCTTTTGCCGCTCGGGCTTACTGCAGCCGTCGCTTTCATGCCAGTACACGGTCTCACACCCCTTAATGGCACTCTTTTTCAATCAAACTTCGTTTCAGACGACCAGGACCAAGTCTTCCGTGTTGGAGACAATCAGTATCTCGCCGTCACCTCTGGTCCTGTGTCATCTATTCCTTGTGTTTCGGACCCCTCTCAAGGACCTATCACATATATATCCGCTCTTTCCGTTGAAAGTACCGGTGAGCAGCTTCAGCAGGCTGTTGAAAAAGCCTTGGGAGAGGACGACGTCTTCACTCAGGACTTCCTCGGAAACGTCGTTGTCAGCGCTAGTGGTTCCGATGACCTCAATGATTCGGTGATCACTTATCTCGAAGGACTCGGGTCAACTATCATCTATGCCGGCGCGGATGGGCCCAACACTTGTGGTAGCTCAACTCTCACCCCCTGCCCCTTCTTCGCCATTACCGACGGAGAAAGCCTTTGGCTCAGCAAGGTTCACCGCATGTATGTCGACACGTACAGAACGTTCGTGACTGGCGTGTACGAGTCGAATGGCAGTTACAAGTCTTTGACGCAGGCGGAGGCCGACTGGGGATATCCCATGATTCCTGTCCCCTCGAGACTTTACAGTACCGAGGATGACAGCCCGTTGGCAGGCCAGCGTATTGGAGTCAAGGACATCTATGATCTGGAAGGTATTCAGACTACTGCGGGTAGTCGAGCGTACGCTGCGGTCAACGATGTCGCGAGCAAGACTGCGCCAGCGCTCCAGCAGATTATCAATGTCGGCGGAGTCATCGTGGGCAAGCAGAAGACAGCTCAGTTTGCTTCTCCGGAGAACCCCTGGGACTGGAACGACGCCTCTTATCCTCGCAATCCCCGTGGCGACACCTTTTTGAGCTGCTCTGGCTCATCTGCTGGAGCTGGCTGCTCCGTTGCCGCGTATGACTGGCTTGACTTTGCCGTTGGTACTGATACTGGTCTCTCGGTCCGACAGCCTGCTGCGTTTTCTGGTACCTTTGGTAATAGGCCCTCACAGGGTATGATTGTCATGGAGAATGTTATTACCAACGCTTTCAATGCCGACACTGCCGGATTATTTGCTCGCGATCCTGCCAAGTGGGCAGCCTTCGCCAAGGCGTGGTACGATCCGTCACTCCACGAGGCCACCTCGCTGAATGGCCTGCCTGAGTTGTCGGTGCCCGACGACCGCACGTTTCCCAAGCGTATTCTCTATCCCGTCGACCATTTGCCGCTGAAGAATGCTGCCGCTGAGACTATTCTCCAAAAGTTCTTGAGCGACGCATCTGCAGCTTTAGGCGCCGCAGTGGAGAATTTCAACCTAACGGAAACGATCGAGGAGACCACAGGACGGCCCATCTCGCAAGTCCTCGGCGATTTGTTCATTCTCTGGACTCATGATCTGATCCGGCAAACTTCAGAGCCCTTGCTGGCTAAGTACAGCCCTAGCTTTCCGGCTCTTGACAACCCATACCGTGAGGTCTTTCACAGTCTCACTGTTGACGACAACGCGTACAAGTCCGCAATGGCCAACAGAACCCGTGACGCGGCTGCCTGGCACGAGAAAACTCTCTTCTCCACCAATGATTCTTGCTCAGAGTCGATTTTCGTCTACGACGTCGGAACTGGCGGTATTCCTACGTTCAGAGAGCAAGATCTCAACAGCGGTCCGGGGGCAACCCTCCCTGTCAACCCCACCACCGCTAAGGCAGCATCGACTTCGGCCTCGTATTTTGGCGATGCGGATTTCACTGTGCCCATTGGTCAGGTCTCCTACTTTAGCAATGTCACCTTCCAGGAGGAGATCATGCCGGTGACTGTAAACCTTGTGGCCAAGAGGGGCTGCGACTTTGTTTTGTTCAACATGATCAACGAGTTGGTGGACAAGGGTGTCTTGAGCACGGTTCTGACGGGACAGACAGCTTTCGCTACTTAAGCCCCTCTTTTTATGTAGACAATTATGTAGACCCCACCAAGCTTGTGCAAGTTTGCACTTCAATTCAAAGGTCTATTGACATTGTTGGTATCTTTTTTCGCCACAACTCAAATGCCTTATTTGTTGCTTGTGCTGATTTGGTGACCCCTCTATGCCGTTCTCGCCTTCTTGGAGGACCTCTCGGGCTCCTCCTGCTCGCCTTCCGCAGGCGCAGTGGATCCAGCAAACTCAAGAGCCTCCTTGAGCAATTTCTTCTCACCTAGACGCACGTGAATGGCCATTCTCTGTCTGTTGGTTAGATCGCTAGTAGCAAGCAGGGCCTCGTCCTCTTGAGTAGATGTGGGATACTGGCTCAAGATCTTCTGCAATGTCGAGACAATTACTGCGTGGAAGACCTCGTCTCTCTTGCGCTTGTCGGGGATCAGATCGCCGTTAATCTTCTTGATAGCCTTCAAGACGGCCTTGAGCTGCTCCTCGAGCTCAGCGGAGATCTCACGGACCTCTGCGACCGTCCTGAATTGGCCTTCGGAGTCAGGCTCTCCCGATTCGCGCTCGAGAACGAAGACATCCTCAAGTTCTTCGGGGTCAACGTACTCCTGCTATTTTCTCATTAGCCATGATAATGTGGAGAGGGTTAAACGGCAACGTACCACTTGCTTCCAGACGTCGTCCCCGATCTTCAAGTGCTCTGAGACGCTAGCCTGCACAAGATCCCAAGGAATCTCCACAACGTCGTATCTTGAATGCTTGGGAGTGACGTAGCCGTATCTGCGAAGCAACTCGGAGTTCGGGTGGGGGCCGTAGTAGTTGAGAATCTCCTCTCCCGCGGGGATGGGACGGAGTGCGGTTACCGTCAGCTCATCATCTCCGTGGTTTACGTGTGCCTGAAGTTTATCAGTGGTTGCTCAAGAGTTAGAGAGCATTTCTAAACTCACGTTGAACTCGGCGTCGGCGTTCAAAATATCGGCCATGGGGACCATGCCCAACATGGTCTTGCCGTCACGATCCTCGATCCACTCGTCGTCCTCCTCTTGCTCAGGCTCTTCCTCATTGTCCAGATCGAAGGCATAAGCCATGATTATGCTACCCATGCGGTGGGCCAGCTGCAATAGCTCTGCCTCTCCAAGTGGTGAAGAGCCCTCGGGATAGAAAATCGCTGGGTTGGCCGCGATGACTGAGAGGATGCGAGAGCGTAACATCTCGTCGGCCTCCTCTTTGCCGATTTTAGACAACACTGCGCTTCCTTTCAAGTTCTCGAGGTCGGATGACTCCCAAAACATGAGAGTATGAAATTTCTCAGGGAGGACCTCGAAGTATGGCTTCCAAGGGGACGCAGCACCTTGAAGGAACTCGTAGATCATGACTAGAATGAGAGAGCCCCAAGAGTCCAAGGGCTCGTTTTCCATGTCCTCGTCGTCGCCATCATTTCCCGTGAAAACTTGGGGGATCTTCTTGGGGAGCTCAGATGTCTCGACGTTGATGATGCTTCTCCTGGGAATTGTGAAGAGCGTTGTCTCTGCCGGTATGTCCTTGGTGGCGACTATGAAACTGTTAGTAGGTACTCGCCAGAAATTTTTCGGTCCTTAGACTAACTGATTCCTCGTCCAGCGTTCTGTCCACGCAAATCGACAATCTCGATGTCGTTGTGGAAGGTGGCACCCGGCAGGGACTTGAACCAAGCCAGGAAACCCTGCGACTTGGTCTGAAATTCGTCACCCATGGCGTTTACGGTTTAAATGATTAACCGCAATGAGATAAAATTGGTTCAGGTCTGGATGAGATCTCAGTAAGTTGAATGAGTTTGCGCGGGTAGAGTTCTGGTGTGTGATTGCCTCATGAGTTTGGCTTTCGAAGAGGTCTCCTGCGACTCGGTGACCAAATTTTTTGGCAAGCACAGTGTGTGAAAAGATTTCGTGACATTTCACTGTGTTGTTGGCGATCCACTGTCTAATAAAGTCACCTTACCCACGGCTCCATACTACCAAGATCACCCTCGCATCAGACAACACCCGCAGTATGAATCCGTCAAATACGGCTCTGGGTGTCTATTTAAGAGTTTCACTCATTTTCATTTTTTCTCTTTATAATCTTTAACATTAAGTAATATTCAGTCGTATCCTCATCCGATTAGAAACCTGAAGAGATATGTATTTCATTACTTTTGACTCTAAGTCAGCTCATCAGCTGAAATTGTGATAGTGAGAGCCAATTAATGATAAGCCCGCGGAATCGTGCTGAGTCTTCGATCAAAGCTGTTTCGCCAATTTCAAATCACTCGCAAATCCCAAGTTTGCTGAACATACCGGGAGAGCTTGCTTGCTCCCTTAAGCGTATGAGGCAGGCTTGATCGGAACAATGAAACGTAAGAGAATTCGGTTGCTCATTTTTGTACTGCCTGATCGATGTCCTCAACTTGCCAAGCCGTATCACGAAGCGTGGTGGAACACCCACTCAACACTACACACATGTTAGCCTGGCCAACAACGCAGCGAATTACACCTCACGGCCACGAGCTGAATCGGGCCAACCAACGTTAGCATGGCTAGGATAGTTTCATCAACGCGCAAATCTGTCGTGAAACGTCTCGCTTGGAGCGTTCGCCAGCGCACATCCTGACCGCTAAGTCTCTTCGGGGATGTCTTGTCATACTCCCTGTTCTCCAGCTTGTCGCCAACTAACTTGAAGTGACACTCGTCATACTCAGCCTCAAAATGCCCGAGTACTTGCATGCAGTGCTTACATGTCAGCCCAAGTAAGGACACTTTGCAAAGGTCTAGGCTCATGTTTCCTAGGGTCGATTCCCGTCTGTGCTTCCCCCGTTGGATATTAGTGACTAGACAGCTATAGACAACGTTCAGCTCGCGGGTGTCGACATCCAGACACCACATTAGCCTCATTATGTTCGACATTTCACACATACGGCGTTCGCCTCTCCAAAAAGAACTAATTGATACTACTTGAACATATACAAGTGCGCTGCACGATACACGGTCCATCATGCTCGTCACATGACGGATACAATATGCGACTGACGACATGACTCTCTCGGTGTCTGACCAAGGAGTTGAGATTTGCTTCTGCGAGAAGCCGCGAAGTTCAAAGCGAATTATAGGAGTAGTGGGACGGCAAAGTGAGCTACGCTCGTGTGTTAAGCACAAACCAGGAGAAATACGATGAGTGATCTTATTGAACACAGCTCAAACAGCCTTTTTTCGTCAGCTATATGCAAGCTTCTTCAGCCTTTAGACCCGACGAATCTTAATGCAGTAGCTAGGGAAAGAAGTCACCGCTGTTCCCCATAAGGTCTGTCAGCGTTCTACGAGTCCGGGGTGATGAGAGACCGGTTCAGTTAACATTTGCCTTTGGTTCACTTAGCAAGCACCTCCAGATACGAGCTTGGCGAGAATGAGGTTTATCGTGGGCTGGATCAAAGCCCAGAACAAGTGTCGGTGACAATTTAGGGTGTCTCAAAAGCTGAAAGCGCGTCAGTCTCTTTCGTCTTGGACCTTTTTATGGGTTGCGGTCTCGTTATAAAAGGACGATGATTTCTCAACCATGGCAAGTTGAATCTCTTACTCGTCCCCAGACACTCTCATTCGCACTACCAACGCACTCTCTCACAGAGCAACTTCACTGAAGCTCAAAATGCGTGTCGCCGCTCTCATTCCCTTTGCCCTGGGCCTCGTTGCCGCAATCCCCATGGGAGGTGACACTCCTCCCTTGGACCAGGTGAGGCTAGTCGACGTGAACTACGGTGGCTCTGGTTGCCCTGCAGGGAGCGTGGCCAAGTCTTTCAGTGACACCCGCGATATTGTAACCCTCATGTTCGACCAGTACAACGTCCAGTCTGGTCCCAATATCAAGCCTGTCGAGCACCGCAAGGCGTGTCAACTCAATGTCAAGATGCACTATCCTCAAGGATACCAGTGAGTAGCACGCTGATTTTCTGCACAAGACCTAAATTGCTTCCCTAGGGATACTTCCACGTACTAATGCACAGTATAGATTCTCCATCTTCCAGTCCACGGTGCGAGGCCACGTCAACCTCGCCAAGGGTGTCGAGGGTTACTGCAAGGCGACCTACTACTTCTCTGGAGATGAGAAGACGGTGAGTCTATTAATTCTTTCACCATCAATCGCAGACAACGTATGCTTACCTTTCATAAGGCCCACCGAACTTTGTCCTTCAAGGGCCCGATCAACGATGACTACACCAAGACCGACAAGTTCAGTCTTGAGTCAATCGTCTGGTCTCCCTGTGGCACCGAAGGCATGCTCAACATCAAGACTGCCATCGAGCTCAATCCTCTGAGCAGTACAAAAGCCTCCCTCATGACTGTAAGTCTGTGACATGCTACTTTCCTACTTCAAAGCTTACTTGAACTCTACTCAAGGTCGATTCCAACGATCTTAAGGTTACCCAGAAGTACTATGTTCAGTGGCGCAAGTGCAAGGGCAATGGCCATTAAAGGCCTGCTGCAATTAATTTGCCAATCGCTGTTCATGAAAGTGCCCTCAGACTGGTATCTGAGTGAAACTTGGTTTGGGAGATGGGATGTATCCGATGTTTATTGTTGCAAATTTTGATTGGAAACAATTTGTTCTGAAGGCTTCTGGTCCTTGTAACCAAGAAGCCTCTACCACACTCATTTTATACACTCGTACTCACATATAAGTCTGAATCAAAGCATGCTTTTGACAAAATTTATGTTTACATGTGCCATAATCTCAGATTTATCTCGCAAGAGAATGATTTTCTACGGCTGTGCCGCAAGTGGTCGGATTTCATCTCTAAAAAACCTTCGGCCCTTGTGTGTGTTAAAAATGTTGAAAGGATTCTGTAGAGCTCGGTACCTCAAAAGGTTGGCTGAGTAGCATTTTCCTGGCTACAATGCTCTCGGTGTCGTTGGTCACTGGGCGAGTTGACTCCAGGGATGACAGACGACGACAGAAGCAATGAGAATGACTATACCAACGGTAAAGACAATGGGAGCAGTGTGTTTTCCTGGCTCGTTTGAAGAACGAAATCGAGAACAGAGGTAGTGAGCGGGTAAGAGAACAGCCGCCCGGCTCCACAAGGAGGGAACATGGCGTTCTTCAACCCATAGATGCTTGACATTTTATTAGGGAAAGGCTCAAGACACACCTATTGGGAAGACTTCGTATTCTGTGTAAGCAAACCAAGGGATATCGGTAATCATTGTTTGCTGTGTTAGCTGACTAGCTGTCGGACATTCGAGCAGCGGATGGCCACAAACGGCCACCTGAGATTCACTAAGGCCTTTGAGCCCTGCTGTGTTGACCTTAAGCAGAAAAGCGCGGAACATCTACACCAAATCGGTCTACGTAACCCCACTCTATACGATCCGTTCATCTTATTGTACAGATGGCCCAGGCCAGCCTACAGGAACCTCCGTGTCGAAGGATCACGGTGTTAAATACATTTCAAACGCAATGGAATTCGAATCAATGCTCTTTTGGCAGTACAATTCTTCAGTCCACTCCTTTTGGTCCTTCGCGGATTCTCACGTTCATTCATTGTCACTCTTTTGATTCCAACATGCAGTCATTCTTTCTTTCTATTGTTGCAGCGGCTGCTGCGGGCAAGGTAGCTGCGCAAGTCACTGGAGAGGCATTTGGCTTTGCAGCCGGCACCACAGGTGGTGGCGACGCAAAGCCTCAAGTTCCATCGAGCAATGAGGAGTAAGTAAATGCTTAGGACAGAGACGTTTCGCTAGATTGACTCGATTTCAAGGCTTGTCGAATGGCTCACTGACAGCCAGCCCCGTACCATCATGATTGATCGTTTGTTCGACTTCCTCGAGACCGAAGGATCCACAGACGGAACATGCTGTCGAGACGAGAAATCCTACCAATGCAAGGACTCTAGCCGTCATGGCCAGGTGTACATTGGCGACGACTGTGGTGACATGCAGAAGATCTCCTGCACCTACTGGAACGCACCGACTCGACCTATCTATGTTGCCAGCAACAAAAGCATTGTCGGTATTGGAGAAAGCGGTGTCATTCGAGGCAAGGGATTCCGCATGTCCCACGATGTCAGTAATGTCATCTTCCAAAACATCCACATCACGGAGTTGAGTAAGTAGCCCCGCCTATGCTTTGCCGTGCCAAAGGATTGATGGCGCTGACGAAGCTCATTCGCAGACCCCGAGTACATCTGGGGCGGCGACGCCATCTCCATGGATGGCACCGACAAGATCTGGATCGATCACTGCAAGACTTCCTTGATTGGCCGCCAGCACATCGTCTCCGGATGGGGCCCTGCCGGTGCTGTCACCATCTCCCACCACGAGTTTGACGGCAAGACGGACTTCTCCTGCAACCAGCAACACTACTACAATGCCCTCCTCATCGCCTCGAAGGCGAACTACACTTTCGCCTATAACTACCTTCACCATGTCTCTGGGCGCGCGCCAAACGTCGGAGGATCCGAGGAAGTCATGTTCCAGGGCGTCAACAATCTGTGGGAGGGAGACGACGACCACGCCTTTGCCATCGGAGACCATATCCAGGCCCTGCTCGAGGGCAACCATTTCGAGAATGTCTCCCGACCCATCGAGCCCAACACCTACAACAGCGCCGGAGAGATCTTCGTTGTGGAGACCTCCGCGGATGCCGCGGCCTGCCAGGATCCCATGGGACGCCTTTGCGAGCCCAACAGCGTTGGTGGCCAGTCTGGCGAACTGCTTCCCCTGAACAAGACCGTTGCTATCGACAAGCTCAAGTATGCGTCGGAGTCTCTCCTGAAGCCAATGAAGGTCTCCGAGGTCCCGGATTTTGTGAAGGCCAATGCTGGTATTGGCAAGCTTAACAGCAGTAGTCCTCCGGCATCATCCACTTCCACCGCTTTCCCAACCCTGCCGCCGAGCGTCAATGGAACTGCTGGCTTGGCGCCGACACCCACTGCCGTACCGACTTCTTCTGGTCTCTTGTCTGCTGCTGCCCATTTAGTCAATGCTACTTCTTCTGCTTCTCGGCCGGCTAAGTCGGCTTGTAAGGCTAGACGGTCTCTGCACTTCAAGCGCCTCCTTTGAGCCTAGCTTCTTGAGGCCATCTGTCAGATTTCTTTCCAACCAACACATAACGCTTTTTTCCATTCTTCTGATGTAGTTTCTAATTCTTTATCTTACCACGAGAGTTGTTCACATTCATGGCTGTTTGAACGTCTGAAACGAGTGCTGCACCCGTCTGGTCATGTTCAATAATCGTCAAAAAGCCAAAAGATGCCTCCTGTGGCCGTTACGGCGATATTTTCTTTCAGCTGAAAGGCTGTAGGGCACCTTGAGGCGTTCAGCTGAAAACATAGCGCAATTTTGGCGATGAATAACAGAGTTCTTCCCGGCTTGTAAGTCGATCTGCTGGTAGGAGGCGTTACGCTAGACTGCGATGAATTCTGCTGGCAACAAAGAGCGACCCGCCACCATCGTAAAGCCAAATTCAGCCTGGTCCAAGATCCTGGGCCTGCCAAGGCATTTAAAGCTGCTCCATTGGCAGTTTTGTCTCACGGCAATCTCACACTACTCATTTCCCCAGGTTTTGGTATCCGCGCCCAGATCTACACTACAAACATGGCAGCCCCTCAACCAGTAACTCCTCAGCAAGTCAGCCCAGAAGTCTTTTCGTCAGTACAACAGCAACAGCAGCAACAACATCATGGTCTTCCTGTCAAAACTGAAACTGTTGGCGTAACCGAGCTGCAGTCGTACCTTTCGGCGAACGAAAGCCCCGGGGAGACCGAGGAACCTCCGATTGGCTCCTGGTTCCGGCGTAATCGCCAGAAGGCCATCATATTCGGCGTTGTGTTCTTCGCTATCGTCATTATCATTGTCATCGGTGTTGCCGCTGGAGTCTCTACTCAACATTCGTCGCCGTCTGGGAGCAGCGCCTCCACGAGCAATAGCGGCAGCGGCAGCGGCAATAGTGACGGGACTACCACCACCACCACCGCGGCCGCGCACACCACAACCTCATCAAGCTCAAAATGTCATCCGGGAGGGATGCAGTGTAACTCAAGCGGGGACTGCAGCATTATTTCGGAGTTCAGCCAGTGTAAACGGGCTTGCAACGGCTTTTACTATTGCACGTGAGGACTACTTTTGGGTGGTGGACCGAAGTTGTGTACTTGGACCATGAATGAAGTTCATAGTTTTACTCTATTTCAAGCGCTGCTTTGGATATAATGAATCAAGCTTTTGAGAACGACCGCTATTTGCCCTGTGTCTCTCAATACGGTGCAACGTTTTCCGTCTTGCCTTCGAGTTGATTCTTCCTCCTCGAAAACTCGAAGGTCCTCTCAAATCTCAAACGACACCACTGGTAAACGTCAGTAAGTATGTAAAAATAAAGAAGCGCTTCAACTCACCTCTCCGCAGCTGATCGGCTCATACTTGGGCGGGTTCTTCTCATCCGCACACGTAGGCAGCACAGCGCACTGCTCATTGTGGTTGAACCCGAAAAAGAACGGCATCGAGTACCGGTCCGTCGGCGCGTAGTTGAACACCCGGTGTACAGTCGACTTGAACCGGTCGTTCGACAGCCTCTGCAGGAAGTCGCCAATGTTAATCACAAACGTGTCCGGCACAGGCGGCACCTTGATCCACTGCCCGTCCTTGGTCAGCACCTGCAGCCCGCCCACGCTGTCCTGCCACAGCAGCGTGAAGCACTGCAGATCCGTATGCGCCCCGAGCCCGACGTCGATCGTCGCGTCCTGCGGCTCCGTGTTCTTCGGGTAGTAGTTGCACACGCTGTCGCTGCCGGGGTACGTGATGACGTCGTCAAAGTAGCTCTCCGGCACGTCCAGCGCCAGCGCAAAGATGCGGATCATGCTCCGCGCCAGCGTCAGACACTCCCGCCAGTACGTGACCATGTCCTCCTTGAACCCGGGCAGGTGGCTCGTGCCCTCCCACACGAAGTCCTCGTGCTTCATCCACGGCTGCACCGCCTCCGGCACGGCCTGCGGGTCCTTGGGCTCCGGGTCGTGAGCCGGATCGTACCGGAAGCTGAAGCCCTCGCGGTGGTCCTTGGTCTCGGTCGGCGAGATCTGCGCGGCGCGCTTCTCCGTCCAGCCGTTGAAGAACTTTGACTTCTTCTGCGCGACGAGGGCCTTTTTCTCGTTGGGCTGCGAGAAGAAGGCCTGCGCCTGCTTGAAGGCTGCGTCGATCGTCGACTTGGGGATGCCGTGGTTCTTGATGTAGAAGAAGCCCGTGTTCTCGGCGGCGTCGCGGATGGTGGCAGCTAGGGCCTTGCGGTCCGCCTCGGCGCCGCGGATGTGGGAGAGGTCGATGACGGGGACCTCGGAGGGGGAGCAGTCCCGGGGCGGGGTGCGGAGGACGTCGCGGTAGACGGGGCCGTAGGCGGACATGAGCTCAAGCTTGTAGCTCTCCGGCGCCGTTTCCGTCACCGTGGTCGACATGTTGGCGGTGTTGAGTCTAAACTGCCTGTGTAGGCAAACTATGTGATGAGTTGTGGATGTGTACAGGTGAGATTGTTTCTTCTACGGCCTCGTCATCTTTCAGTAGCGATAAGACTGATTGCGAGGTTCTGGCGCACGGATAAATAGCTTCAGATGAACGGATGAGGCCGTTCAACTCCGACGACAGGGTCCCTGGCTCAGATCGTCGAACAGCTTGAGCCTCAATTGTGGTAAAGCCTCAATGAGGCTTTATTTCGATTTCCGGCGGAGTTCACCGGATCTCGCCTAACCTGCAGCTGCTGCGGGAGATTGCACGATTGGCGTAGATAATGGCGTGCGATGCGGTTTGTCGGTCCCTTATCGGTCGGAGGTCTGGGCCGACAACGGCCGTGTGGGGTACGGGGTTCACCCCGGTTTTCGGAGCGTCAGGAGTGCTTTCCCGGGGCTTGTTCTGCGGCCCATCTCGAGCCTCTGCTTGTAAGCAATGGACGATTTTATGCGGTTCAAAGACCACGTGCTGGAGATATCACGCTCTTATAAGTATAATTCGGCTTGCACCTATCAGTTACACCCCGTTCGCCTCTCGAAACCATCGCGAACACCACGTGCGCCCCGGAGAAAGCCGTCCTACGAGTCGCGCTGATCATGCCGCTGCGTGTAATCCTTGCAGGGGCAGCTTATCTCCCCCACATCCCACCGCGTCGACGGCACCCAGTATCTTGGGTTTATCATTGCCGCTGACGAAGAGACTCTGATGTGATTAGAATTTGAATCGCCATGATTTGGTATAAGTCGCTCGCACACATGTTGCCTCCCATCATGCCTGCACCACGTTCATCGAACATCGTGCTGTTCGTACAGCGGTTGGGCGGGCAACTTTAATCAACTCCCTGAACACCGGACTGAACTTCAACAAACGAGTTGACCAAGATGGGCCTGCTCAACCGCCTCCGGGTCCCCCCGGCCGCCGGCACCCTCGAGGGCCGCGACGCCCTCCTCAACAACGACGACATCCGGCCCCTCAAGCTCGTCGACCGCACCTGGACGCAATGGACCTACTTCACCTTCTGGTTCTCCGCCGTCGCCACCGTCTCGAACTGGTACGCCTCCTCGACCGCCCAGGCCCTCGGCCTCTCCATGTGGGAGTCCCTCGGCTGCGCCTTCGGCGGCCAGTGCCTCATCGCCGTCATCATCACCCTCAACGGCCGCCCCGGCGCCACCTACCACGTCGGCTTCCCCGTCTTCTGCCGCACCGCCTTCGGCGTCTACGGCGCCTGGTGGCCGACCTTCAACCGCGCCGTCATGGCCATCGTCTGGAACGGCGTCAACGCCGTCCAGGGCGGCCAGTGCATCTACGTCATGCTGCACGCCATCATCCCCGGCATCGCGGACATACCCAACACCATGGGCGAGGGCAGCGCGCTCACCACCGCGGGCATGATTGGCTTCGTCATCTTCTGGCTCATCACCTGCGCCTTCCTCGTCATCCCCGTTCCTAAGATGCGCGGCCTCGTCTACGCCAAGCTCGCCGTCTTCGTCGTCTCCGCCGTCGCGATGCTGGCGTGGACGGCGACCAAGGCCGGCGGCCTCGGGCCTGTCGTCCGCCGCGGGGGTACCGCGACCGGGTCGACCCGCGCGTGGCTGATTGTGCAGTTCTTCATGCTCGGCGCGGCCAACTGCGCGACCTTCGCGTCCAACGCGGCAGACTTCCAGCGGTACGCCCAGAAGAAGAACGATGTGATCCTGGGCAACATCTTTGGGTTCCCCGTGGCCAACTTGATCGTCGCCGCCGTGGGAAACCTCGTGTGCGCGAGCAGCGAGCTGATTTTCGGGGAGCTGGTGTGGAATCCGGTTACGCTGCTGGATAACCTGCAGACGGCGGAGTATACCGCCGCGAACCGCGCGGGTTGCTTCTTCATTGCAGGATGCTTTGCGTACTGCTGCATCTTCAGCTCGATTTTCGAGAACTCGCTGCCTGCCGGCAACGATATCGCGGCATTGTTCCCCAAGTACATCACCGTCAGGAGAGGTTTCTTCGTTTGCGCCGTCATCTCGTTTGCAATCAACCCCTGGTTTCTGCTGGTAAGTCTTGTGCCGACTGTCTCAACGAATCCTAAGAAGCTAACAAACGCAGGGCTCCGCGTCGGTGTTTGTCTCCTTCCTCTCGTCCTACCAGACTTTCCTGTCTGCCATCACCGGCGTGCTGCTTGTGAACTACTACCTCATCGGCCGCGGCCGTATCCACATTCCTGACGCCTTCACTTCGATGAAGTCAGGAGCGTATTACTATACTCACGGCTGGAATATTCGCGCCTACGTTGCCTACATCATCGGCATCATCCCTAATTTCTACGGCTTCCTCAATAACATGGGTGTTTCAGCGCCGATTGGCGTCACAAGATACTACTACTTTGCTTACTGGGTTGGACTTGCTCTGTCGGGCTTCACCTTCTGGGTGACGTGCAAGATTTGGCCGCCGCCAATCATGGAGGAGAAGTGGGTGGAGCCCAGGGACTATATGAGGCCTGAGGAAGACGGCGATGCCCAGGTTATCGAGGCTGTAACAATGCCCGAGAATGTTGACATGAAAGGCCCGGATGAGAAGGTGGCGATGAAGGTGTAGAACAGCCCGACCCTGCCATGTGCGGAGGATGAGGCACGTTGAGACTCCGTGTAAGATTGAAATAGAAAATGCCCCCTTTTGGTGGGTGAATGACGTCTAATATGTTTGCGCCGGCTCTGAATACCCCCGGCAAGTGTCTTAAAATGAGTCGCTAATGTCGTTTACATATAAATACATTTCTCTGGCCCTGTGATATTTGCCGATGGTCTAGTAAAGCGTCACGGATGTAACGTGGATGATGGCGTCGATGTATGTCCTGTTCTCGATGGAGCATGACGTGCCAAGCTTCAGTTTGAACATGCCATTCGGCCCAATCTGAAAAGGGTCTGTCATGTCCAGCTTCACCTTGACTTTGCCCACGGCGACAGAGCATATGCGCACCTTGTCCTCCTCGTCGGTCCAACGATGAGAGCCGCCAGGCTTAATAACGATGACGTTAAAAGCAATATCTTCTGAGACGCTGACGGCTTGGTTGGATGTAAGATATGCATTCGAGAATGCCACGTCTGCGAGTATGTCAATGAAAGATGCATGGCGTGACGGCTAATCATCGACTTACTCGTCGGTTCCTGGCTCTGGTCGTCGCGAACACGTCCAGGAGCGATTTCCCACTCTTCCATGTCCAAGAGCTCTGCTGGCATTGTCTGACCTGCATTGGGAGGGACGATAGCGACGGGAGCCGGTTTGGTAGAAGAGGTCGACGCAGGGGCAGAGTCGGAAGCGGTCTTTGTGGCCGCAGAATGCCTCGTAACTCGTCTCGGCGGGCTGCTTGGTCTCGACGTATTCACAGGCGTTGTACCGACGGGAGGTGTGGTGATGGCTGGGGAACGAAGAGCCGGTGAATTCACACCGGATTGGTTATCACCCGCAGGTCCTCCATAAGGAAATTTGGCGTTTTGGGGCAGGCTGTAGGATGGCGGTGCAGACGAGGGAGGGATGGCGGGAGGCGGAATAGAAGTAGGAGTTGCGGCAGGTGCAGGGGATGGTAAAGCAGTCAACGTCCGCCCTCTAAAGGCTGGCAGAAAATCGCATTGCACTTTTTGCCTTTTGTAATTGCACCGCCACTGGCAGGATGCGCATGCTTCGTTGACGGTCTCCTTCAGCCACGAAGGTGCTCTGCTGGAAAGGACGATACATGGGCGAAGAGTGTTTTCGAACGCGTCGTGATCTGGCCCATTGCATGTTGAGCATGACACAGGCGCAGGATCGCCAGTCAAAAACACCAAGAGCGAAAGTGCAGTTAGGGGCGCCAAGTTCCCAACGCCCGAGTGCTTCATCGTCCACTGGGGAGGGAAATGCCTTGCCATTGGTAGTTTCAATAGAGCCTTGAAGTCCGGTCTCTCAGCCGGGAGTCTGTAAGTCGGTGACAGTTGAGAGGTGAGGTACTCCAATAAGGTCATGGGTTTTTCAGATTGGAAATATGACGGTTGTGCCAGCTCGTGGTGGTTTGGTAGGGTCGAGTAAGGGGAAGCGTGCGAGCGTGTTGTCCTGGTCGCTGTCGTTTGTGGTTGGGGTTGTGATAGAGGTTGTGACAAAGGCTGAGATTGAGGCATCCCCGCTGCTGTTGACATCGCTTGAACCTTTGAACCATATGGCTTATAGACTGTGGTCTGCGGTTCTGGCATCGGCGGCTCGTCACCCTGAAGCGGGTTTCTAGAAACTATGACTGGTGAGGCTCGTGTTGTTCCCGGAATGTCAAAGAAGCTGACAGCGGAAACGGTGCCATCTAAGTTGTCGTTGTACATGGTGTTTCGGTGCCTTGCCTATCATGTTGTCAGCCACGGTGGCCCTATGCATACAACCTCGCAACTTACCCCGAAGTGCTTTCCGAGGCCCTGAATCGACCTGAAGATGGAGCGACACACGCGATCGGGGCAGATGAAGGGATACTCGGGATCGGAGTGCAGCGTGTATCCAGTGGGCAAAAGCACGCCGCATGACGCTTCCAGCGGGGTATTCTCCCCCTTCCACTGGCAATAGAGCCGGTCGCCATCGTTGGTAGTTGTAAGCTCATTTTCGGGTCGCCCATACAACTAACGAGGCAATCACCATTAGTATATGTTTGAAGAGATAGGACTTGGTTTCACTGACCGTTGGTAACATTTTGAACGGGCGAGGTGGAGGGTCAGCGTTTCCGCTGTCAAGCTGGACTGGAGCATCGGATTCAGAGTCAGAGTCGGAGTCGGTTGAATCATCGTCAAGCATGCCATTGTCGTCCGAGGATGATACAGATAGGGGTTGCCTTTTGATGGGGATGAATCCCGGTTTGGCACTAGACGTTGGCTCAGCAGACGTTGATGTTGGCATCGACTTTCGACTCGACCCATGTTGGGCCGTGGTATCCTCCGATCCAGATCCCACGCCATTCTCGGTCAGCCTGCGTTTGGAGTCACCGCCCGGCAAACCCGATGACTGTTTTCTCTTCGCTTGTAACGCCTGAGTCCAATTAAGAGCCGGCCTTGAAGGCTGAACATCTGCAGTGCATGTTAGATCGTGCTCTCCGAGGTTCATCCAAGCAGATTTTGGCCTCCTCAGCTATGCCAGGCTTAGCCTCGAATCATCCAAAGGCACACTCACCACCACTTGACACCCGTCTAATAACCTCCTCCGATCCCTGAGAATCCGCTGAAGTCGACTTAGCCTGCCACGACTGCTGCAATGCCTGGATCTGGGAGCTCATCGACAGCGACGGCTTGGCAGGTGTTACATCCTCCAATGGCGTGTCCTCGGGGCTGAATTCCGACTTCACGGGGCCTTCAGGATTTGGAGGCAGGATATCGCTCTCAATACGAATGGGCTCCGGGCTGTCCAGGACCATGCTGTGATCCTGAGTTGGCGGGGCAAGGTTGGGCACTGGCGGTACTAATGGTCCGGTCGAAGTTGAAGTGGAGGGCTTGGAGCTCAGAAGTGAAGCTGCCCACGGAGGCGCCTGCAGGAATGCGCCGGGCTTGACGTTCACCTTGGCACTAGTACGCTTCATCTTCCTCGCGGGGTCCTCTCCTGCGCTGGAAACCGACGATGGTGAGGCATTGCGGTTGGCGGCGGTTGAATTCAGCACCTTCGTTGCCGACGTGGCGGGAGCCGACTGAGGCGATGGTGCATGGCCGGGTACAGGGATTGGTATGGGTGTGATGCGTGGGGGGTTGGATGCCATCATCGGGTTTCTTTGTCGTCGCGAATGCGATGCCCGTTGAGCGAGCATGCGCTGCACGGGGTACCTGCTGTGGGAGCTGGCGACGTTTCTATCGACAAGCCGAAGCGCCCTCAAAGTCCCAGAGGCCTCAATATCGTGAGCGTGTCAAATCTGCGTCGAAATCGGCGCCTCCCGGCCGTTGATGGCGATCTTAATGAGCGATTCTGGATGTTGAATAGTAGGAGTGAAGTGAAGACTGACGTTTCGTGGGAGACGCGACCGGGACGCTGGACGCGACTAAAGTGGCGGGGACCAGGGCATGTACCTGCAGCGGGGATTCAGCAGTGAGATACAAGGAAGGCAAGACCCACCCCCACTTGGAATATCTCCAAGCTCATATGAAAGGGAAGGAAGAGTGAATCTCGTGGTGCAGAGACTCCTTCTAATTCTAAAGGTGAATTATCAGTGTTACCAAAAGACTTTTGTAATACTTAATTGTTTGCCCCATACTCAGTTATAGTATACCTAGGGGGTTACTGTCACTAGACGTATCGCTTCAATAACACTAACCTCAGAAGAAATTCAAAAGATGAAAGAAAAAACAATGGACTACGACCGGAGATATATAGGGCCACCTCAAGAACTCGAACCATCGACCTCTGCCGAAACCAGGCATACAATCCACCTCTAGGCCATCTTGCGACAGTCTGTTCGCCCATTGTTGGCAGTCTTGGGAAGTGAGGTGAGTTATCAAGGTAGCCGCTCCGCTACACACAGCACACAAACGCAGTGTCATGGATGGTCCGTATGATTTGTACAAGATATTCTACATCTACGCTCAAGACCTCTCAAGATCTCAGGCCGTACTACACAACCCCCCTCATCCCCTCACCAGATGCAGCCGCCCTGCCACATCACCGCTTCGCCTTCTGGGCCTTGGCCGCCTTCTTAGCAGCCTTCTGCTTCGCCTTGACGTTCTTAGCCCTGCTGGCAGCGTTCCTCTGCTCCTGAAGCCTCTTGCTCGCCGCAATGGTCCACTCGTCAATCTCCATGTCCGCAAACTTGGCCGCCGCCGCCCTCTGTCCGGTCATCATCTTCTCCTTGGCCCACCGCTTATGCCTGAACCGCGCCTTGCGGCTCATCCCGCCCGTCTTGAGCTTCACCAGCCGCCCGATGCGCCAGTTGTCCTCGCGGTACGAGTAGTCGTCGCGCAGCTTCAGCACGCGCGGCGGCTGCGTCGCCACGCCCTTGGTCGTGCGCGGCGCCGCGCGCACGACCTGCGTCGGGATGCCCGAGGCGGACACGGCGGGCGTCTCGACCGGCTTCGAGATCGGGTGCGCCGCCATGTTGAGCTTGCGCTTGCGCTCCGCGTGCGTCGGGTACGGCAGCACGTCGTCCTTGTTGAAGACGACGCCGATGTACTTGCGGTCCGGGTGCCGCGCCGGGTCGCGGTAGTACTTTACGTAGCCCGAGGCCATGGCGTGGATCGTGTGGTCGCGGCCCATGATGCAGTTCTCGCCGGGCCACCAGAGGGAGCCGCGCTGCTTGTAGATGATGTTGCCGGGGATGACATACTGGTCTGTGATGTGTGGGGAAAGGTTAGCAAAACCCAACCAAAAGGCTCAATTGCAGTCTCCCCCTCCTCCTCCGAGAGACCGTGTATTGTGTGATCACATACCACCCGTCCGCTTCGCTCCCAGCTTCTTCGGTATCGTCCTCTTCGGCTGCAGCTTGTAGGCACCCTGCGACTTGACGGAGGCGTATCGGCGTCCCGCAACGAGGGCATTCGCGGCTGCCACGACGGAGGGCTGCTGGGTCGGGAGGACCGTCGGCCGGAGGAGACCGGCGGCAGCGGCCCTCAAGGGCTGCTGCATTTGGAGTAGACGCATGAGGTGTGTTTCGAGGACGGGCTGCCCATTCGTCGTCGGATGGATTGGCTGGCTCGGCGATCGCGAATTTCGACGGACCTTGGGAGTTTGCCCAGGGAGATCGCCTGAGGATATTTTTCCGGCTGAGTCAGCGGGGTGCGATAACGATAAGGATGACCGTTGGTGGTGGTGGGTGTTCTTGGTGCATGTGTCTTTTGGACAGCTGGGCGCATTCAGATGCAGGAACAAAGACAACGAATGCACAAACAATCGCTCACCTAAAATCACTGCAAAACACGTTTACAATCGCCGAATTGCTTCTGAAACCAATTACCCACGATGCGCCTCCTCGCCTCCCTCCCCATCGTCTTGCTCTCCCTGATTAGCTCGACGCAGGCCCAGTTTGGCTTCTTTGAGCAAATGTTCGGCGGCCAGCAGCAGCAACAGCAGCCCCAGAACGTCCCCAGCGACCCATCGCAATACCAGCAACGATATGACGGATGTGAGTACTTGCCAGGAGGTTGGTTATCATAAGGATTGAAAAGCTGACGCCTTGCAGCCTACTGCGAACACTACCTATGCCCTGACACCCTCGCCTGCGTCCACTTCCCGCACCACTGCCCCTGCCCCTGGCCCGCGAACCAAGACAAAGTCGAGCTCGCCGAGGGCAACCGCATCTGCGTTTCGAGGGGCGGCTTCGCTGCTGGCGAGGCGGCAAGGAAGGTCGAGCTTGCGCGTAAGGGCATGCTCTGAGAGATGATGATTGCTAGACTAGAGAGAATGATGGGAACACCAAGCATCGCAGGCGCAGGATACCAATGGACACGTCCCCACGGGGCGGCCAGCAGAAGGTCACAATTATTATTTCACGAATGGGACAGGAGTTATTAGGCAATGGAGACTCTATTGAATATGCCATTTGCTGGCGGAAGCAAAAAGCCTACCTACTCGTGCTGATACGCTCCTGCCTGGTGGCGGTGTTGCAACCACCTGACCACCAGGACGGAGGGGCGCCTGCTGCAATACTGGTGAATCGCGACGATTACAGACACGAAGGCCCCGGAACGCCGCAAAAACCATTCGTGATAACCACCCAGAACTCCTTCGTGTGTCACCACGCCGTTGCCGGATGCTGATCTCCACCTCGACCCCAAAACAGGTAAACAATCCGTTAAAATGCTCGTAATACGTCTCCCGTGACATGTCTTCTCTCCTTGACGCGGGCGCAGCCAAACGGTGGACGAACCGCCGAGCCAGCCGGCCAAAACTCATTCGCGATGGTCGTTGATGGTGTTGGGGCTCAGGCCTGGCCGTTGGTGGCCTGACTGGGTCGTGGAAGAGCAGGGACAGGAGGCGGGTTGGCGGCGTCTTCGTCGTCCTCCTCTTCGGGTAGTTCCTCGGGGTGGCCCAACAAGTGGGCCACATCCTTCATTTCGTAGTGCTTCTTGCGCAACTGCTCGAAACGATGGTGCTTCTCCCTCTCCTCGGGGGAGAGACCAGCCAGGTCATCCTCGTCGCCGCCGTGAGAGGAGTCGGTTTCCTCGACGTGGACGGCCTTGAGGGCCTTTTCTTTTGACGACTCGCTCTCCGGGACCGCCTCTTCCGGCTCGCCAAGCGACATGACAGGGATATCATCTTCCACGCCAGGGCCAGCACGAGCCGTGCGAGGCTTGCGCTCAACGGTCGGGTCTTCCATCTCTTCGTCTTCGGAGGGGTCCTCGGTGGGGTCATAGTGCTTAGCGTAGGGGGTCTTGGGCTCATCGATCTTCATGGTCGAGGAGCGCTCCTGCTCGGTGAGGTACAGGTTCGCCTCGTCCCACTTGAGGCGCTGGGAGGACTCCAAGTCCTGCTCGTCGTCGCCGTGGGCGGAAGGGGTGTGGCTGGACTGGCGGCGGGAGCCGGAGGGGCGGGCGGCGGAAGATGAGCGACGGTGGCCGGCGTTGTACTGGGTGTTGACGATGGTGAGCTCCTTCTCGGTGAGAGGGTGCTCTTCGCTGGGCGAGGTGGGCGGAGATCTTTGAAATGAGTTCTTGAGGATTCCTGCAAACGATTTCAGTCAGTCTTGCAGCTCTATCGCGTATGGTGGGATTCGCGCCGGTCGGCAGAGGGAGAGCGAGGACTTACCCTTGGGTCGCTTCGCGTTGTGGCCCGGAGGGGAATGCGACGGGGGGCTGTGTTCGACGACGGCTGCCATTTTGAAGTAGTTCGCGGGTGGATGAACTAGGCCGGACGAGCTTAGGGTTGATGGTTTGGTGTTGTTGCTAGAGGGGAGAAGTTGCGGACGTGATGCGAACCTCGTGAGGTGTGGTGGTGTAGGTTGTGTTTTGGCTTTGGTTTACCAGCAGGGAAGTTGTGTAGTCACAGATGTGGGCAGGCAGTAGGTAAAAAATAGCGGGGTTCCGTAAATCTGGTGACGCAGGTGGTCGGTCGGTTTGCCGGGGGGGTCTTGAGGAGTTGAAGGCGACGGACAGGACTCAGGACGGAGAAGGGGGTGGTGCAGGCGAGGCCGGGGTGGTTCGTGACCTGCAGAGGGCGTTATGGGTACCTGTACCAGTACCAGTACCTGTGGAGGGATGGTGCGGGTGTGGTGCGGTTCGCTCAGTGGTGCGCTCAGCGTGGTGCAGCAGGGTGGGTGCGCCGGACCAGGGGTTGACACTGGCACTGCTAGAGACGGATGCCTCACAGAGAGACCTGAGAAAGATAGATGGAGGCTCGTGATGTTTGTGAAACAAGAGGGGAAATGCGATGGTGGATGATGGTGAGAGAGGGCGAGGGCGAGGGCGAGGGCGAGAAGACAGAGGAGGAATGTGACGAGGTTGTCGGGGCGAAGGGCGGGTGTCGGAAGAGGGGGATGGGTGATTCAGAGTTGGAGAATGCGGCACGAATAGAAAAGGAGACGAAAGACGGTGAGGTGTGATGGAGGTCACTGGTGCCCCAGAGGTGGTGATGAGGGTGGCAGGTGAGGCTTTTGGGGTATTGCTGCTGCTGGAGATGTCTTATACAATCACACTCTCGAATAAGAAGAGAACAAGATGCACGAAGCAGGTGCCGGGTGCAGGTGTAGTTAACAAGACACGTGAGGGAAGGGATGCTCTCAAATAAGTCCGTTACAGATGCCTCTCATCGACAAGTCGTCTTCTTCCTGCTTTTTTTCAACCTCATCCAACAAGATGGCTCCCTGCTTCGCGATCGAGGGTGAGGGTGTGGAGATGGAGGCTGGGGATGCCTCTCTCTGCTGGAGCGGCTTCACTGCAAAAGTCACGGTTGGAGCGTCCTAAGAACTTGACGTCGGGTGTCACTGCAGCATTAGCCTCTGCTTAGGTACTGTAGCTTACCTACCTACCTAGCTTATTAGGTACCTACCTCCCTAGCTTATGTTAAGGTACCGTGCCTCGCCCAAGATAAACTGAGGCGAGCAAGGCGCAGCAGGATGGAACTGACGGGAGGGCATCTTGGTGCCTGTTTCGACTACATTGGCCGCCAGCACCGTGAGTGCCCATGGCGGGGTTGGGCTTGCCTCAGGCTGCTTGGGCTGCCACTGCCAGCGCCCGTTGGCCGCCAGACTCTCGGACACGGCGACTGGTGGAACCTGCTGGACGAAAGGGAGCCCGGCCCGGCAAAAGTACCCGCTACTTGCTTCTTGTTACCAGTTCGCTGCCCGGATTGGACGAGGCCGGCAGGTGTGGACCCTGGAACATGCAGGACCTCCCTTCAGAGTCCAACGTCCAGGGCAGGACCTCAGCCGTTGGCCGTTCCTTCTTTTACTGTCGCTACCTACCTATTGCATGGTGACTGAGACCACTGCATCGCGATCGCCCGCATTGCCGCACTGCATCAGAAAAGCGCACCTCTAACTGACTCTGCCGTCTGCTGGAAACGAGGCGATGAGCGCTTTTTTTTGGTCGCTGCTGCCTCGTCCACCGCGCAATGCTGTGTGTGTGATTGCACCGCCCGAAAATTGTCCTATTTCCAGATCTGCATCCTGCTGCGTTCGACAAGGTAAGCAAGCTGTAATTCACCTCAAGTGCGCCACTGGCTCGCTCCTCTTCCGACTCTTTCCCTCGCCTCCGGAATCCCATCCGCACCAGGCCCGAGCCAGCTTGAAGTGACCATTTTACTTACCTACGCTTCAGCCGCGGCATTTCGAGCCCGCCCGCTCCCATTGACTGAGCTGCATCGTCAAAGTCGCTTCCTGAGTGCTGCCGCCTCCAACCTCACATTATCCGTCTTACTCCTCCCTCCCTCGCTACCCCCATCGTGACGACGTCATTCGACATGCATCACCCCTCTCACACCACCACCACCACCACCCACAAACCATACAACGCTGAGCTCAGACTCAGTCCCTTCCTCACCTTGGATTCCCCTCAATCGCATCCAGCAAACCGCGCCTGTCATCCCAAAAACATGACCTCATGCAGACACTCAAATTCAACTAGACTCTTCCCCAGACTTCATGCACTCCAGCTAAACCTAGCCCGGAAGCCCTATCCATTCTCTCTCTGTAGGGGCCTTCCTCCCAGCTAATGAAGTTAATCGATCCATTCGCCCTTCATCACTCCGTCATCGACGGACGGCTCCCGGCGCCGGCACGCAACCATCTTCGTCGTCGCCAGTCCAAAATCCGGGGTGCATCCAAGTCAGCAAGTCAACACTTGGTTGTTCTTCTTTTAATTCTGTCGCCAAAACAGTTGCCGATCCGTCCCCGCTCCGCGCTCGGCCAGTCAACTTCTGCTGCGTGCGCGCTGCCGTGGTCCCGGTGGTCAGACATTGCCTTTCTCGCTGCCACTCTCCTTCCGCCTTCGGTGTCCGTCCAATCTGTCCGACGTCTCGGAACCCCGTTGCTATGTCGCTTTGACCCTCCGACTATCATCACATGATTTCCCAAACGGCCCGCTCTCTACCGTTGTTTCTTCTTCCTCATCCGGCCGCTCATCCGCCGTGTGTTTAATCCCCGTGGGAGACCCCGTTGAACCGCCCGTCTGGGTTCCACTAGAATCCCGGATGGAATCTCCATGAAACATTCCCTGAGTTGGGAATAAACAAACATCCTGATGCGGGTCGCAAACAAACCTGTTCTAGAATGCTCAAATCGCGGTCCACTCAGCAGTGAATTTATCTGCGGCCAATACCCGTCCCTCCCATGTCCATGTTATAATATCTGTTTTTGTTTTCGTCAGTCACATTTGTGTTGTCACTTTCCTGGAACACTAGAACAGCACATATCAAGAAGATCCAACCCCTCTGCCTTGAGCCCGCAGTACCTTTGGAAACCCTTGATGGCTGGCATCTCTTGGGACTTTGGAAAAGGCTGGACCTTTAAAATGAAGCTGATAACTCCAGCTTCCGGTATTCCTTCTAGAAGGTGTTCATGCGGCTGAATACGACGACGCACAGCCTCGAAGCATCACCCATCCTCCGAGGCTATGAACGCGGGCTTATCCGTGAATCCTTCCGTTCATCAGTGATACACACTGCTGCGGTCTCCCCAGTGGCACATGTCGCACGAGCCAATTCGGGTCACTCCACCCCGTTCTTGCATGCAAAGGCCACACAAAAACTTCAGATGGCTGTTGACCAGGGCATGTAATATCATCAGCTTACGTGAAGGTGTCTGACTTGATGCAGCACTGCAGTTGTTTGCGTCCTTTGTGGAAATGAGGTCGAGGTTACTTGTGTATACGTCTTTGGCCAAATTTGATGAGGTTTCTTCCCGAGAAATACTTCCGGTCGATTGGACGTCAAGCTTCGTTTTCTATTGAAGCATGTATGATGTAGCTGAGTTGAGGCTCATGCTATGCTCGCGTACTTACATTGTAAGCTGCCACTGCTGAAAACGGCAACCGATCAAATACCACCCTGGCTGTGGACATTGTTCGCTGACAGGTTTGAGGCATGATTCTCTAATCTGCCTGAGTATTTGCATATAACTGCAGCATCTGCCAAGTACTTTTGCAAACAACATGCATACCAAAACGTGCATGTTCCTTCAAGCCAAACCGGTGGCATTGGAAATCGTATGCTCACCAGATCTCGCCTGGCCCGAAATGGGCCGAACTTCTCGAATGGGTTATATGATGATGAGAACGCCTATTTTTTCTGTGCTAGAGCGGCTACTTTTCCTATGGCTATACTCTAATCACTTTGCCACCATCGTCATCGTCGTCGCTTCTATTGTTGTCGTTGTTTTCATTTAGTCGTCCTTGTCGTCGTCCTTGTCGGCGTCCTTGTCGGCGTCCTTGTCGTCGTCCTTGTCGTCGTCCTTGTCGGCGTCCTTGTCGGCGTCCTTGTCGTCGTCCTCGCCGTCGTCCTCGTCGTCCTCGTCGTCGTCCTCATCCTTTTCGGGAAATGATGACCATTGTGATGACATAACTGCTCGATTTCAAGTATGGTCTCAAGCAGGGTCGAAGAGCTGAACGATTGGTTGCCCGAAACGCAGACGCCTTTGTGGTTTATCTGGTCAAAAATGCACGTATGTACTTCGCTTAGAGACGGTGATATGTCGTTATCAAGAAATAATCTCACCATAGAGACCAAAAAAGTGTTGAATATCATCCCGTGATTCGTGGCGGTTGGTAGTCCATTCTTTTGATATCAACATGACATTTCGTATCTGCCATGTGCTTCTTTGATGGACAGTAGAGTTATACCCCTACTTTCTGTACCACATCCTGGTGATTTTCGTTCTCCTCATCTTAGCCTGAAGCATGAAGACGCCATACATCAACGCTTCGGGCGTCGGCGGACAGCCCGGAACGAAAATGTCCACGGGGATGATGCGGTCAACCCCTCTGACCACCGAATAACTGTAATGATAGTACCCGCCACCGTTGGCGCAACTGCCCATACTGATAACCCATCTCGGCTCCGGCATTTGGTCGTAGCATTGCCGGACGGCAGGGGCCATTTTGTTGGTGACAGTGCCGGCCACGATCATCACATCAGCTTGTCTGGGAGACGCGCGAAAGATGATACCCAATCGATCTTGATCATATCTCGGCATCGAAACATGCATCATTTCGACGCCGCAGCACGCGAGACCGAAGGTCAGGGGCCAAAAGGAGCCTTGCCTGGCCCAGTTGACAATCGCATCGAGCGTCGTTCTGCCCCCCTCACATCAGTTCATGGACAATAGAAGATAGAAAGAATAATCGTTAAGGAGATGCTTACAAGGCGTATTCAACGGCATTTGAAGGTTCTTTTCTTGCCAATGCCTTTGATTTAGGTGGAATCTTGAACGGCGGTGCCCCTTTCGTTTTGGCGTCGGTGTGGTTTCGTCGATAGCGTTCTGTCTGCGCTGATGTCTGCGGAAGCAACGGAATGCCCGGACTGATTTGAGTACCAGCTTTTGCTAGAATATTTCGCGCCGCATGGCGGGAAATCGCTGTTTGTCACTTTAGAATTGCTCACTCTTGTCAAGGCTCTTATCGGGCAACTCGTTCGAACCTACCTTTTTGCAAATTTACACCGTACATCGTGGGAAAGAACAGGAGAAATTGGATCTCATGCAATGAAATTGATAGGACTTGTCAATAGCACACTCATGCGAAATATCGATTGATCAAGTGAAGACGAAGTAAACACAAGCACTGACATCCAACAATCAGATTGACGCCGCAAAAGCATCAATGTTCAACAGAAGAACCCGTTAAAAATCTAGAGAAAGACCGAAATAGGGAGAATATCTCTCTCGGAATATTCAAGGACCTCATCCGCACTCCTAATGTCCCCGATGGCCGTTCATGCCCCCATGATCTCAACTTACACGGCATGCCCAGACATCCGAATCAGGCTTAGCCCAGCCACCCGTCAGGAGTGGATCGCGCTGGATTTAAGGTGAAAACCCACCGGCGTCGCAGCCAACGACCCCGGCAGTGGGATTTGTCCGGGCCCAGGTCCAGGGTTTCACTCCGTCAAGGACAATTGCAGTCCGCCCAGTCCGCGAGATTCCGACTAGCTCGGATAAAACCCACCTCCTTTCACCATCCCCGTTGACGATTCCTTCACGCCCTTTCCGTCCAAACCCACCAACAAGCACCGGGTGATCTGTCTCGGTTCTATGCCCGATTTCGATTGATCTCCCAGTCTATCAGCGTTGGGCCTCGGGAGCCTGCTGCGACCCGAGATGCCGGAGTCTGTCGTTGGCACCGGCGGCCGCGGGTACACCTGCGCGACCTGCGGTAAGCAGTATCAGCGGAGCGCTCATTTGCGACGGCACGAATCCACACGTAAGTCTTGCGATCTGTGATCTCTTCCGTCGGCTTGTTCCGGGCGTGACGGGTAATATATCTGTCTCAATTGGGGGACTTTTGTTCTCGAGACCATGAAGCCATTCGCGAGCCCCCCTGAACGGGACCTTTTTTTTTTGCTATCCTGATGTGGTTTGGCTGCCTTCATAATTTTGTGGAGATCATTCATCCCTTGTAGCTTAGGTTCAGTCATCGACTTGCCAGCTGAAGTCGAGTGTGAACCGTTCATCTCATCTGCCATCATCTTCACATGCTATCTCGGTGTTCTTGACGCTCACACCTCTCTAGATATCGAAGGCGCAAGCTATAAGTGCCCTTACTGCGAAAAGTCGTTTGCTAGACGGTATGTTTGGCCCTCTTCTTTTAGAACCATTTTTCTAAACCAGCACAGCGACGTCTGCCGCAAGCATACTATTCACTGCCCGAACAAAAAAGACCATGAAGCCATTCCCATTCTCAAGCGCGGCCAAAAGCCCCGGGCGTGCGATGCTTGCTTCCACAGCAAACAATCATGCGACACATCCGATCCATGCGAGCGCTGCGTCTCTCGCAAGCTAGCATGTACCTACCACAGGCTCGAAGACGCGCCGTCCGTTGCGACGGATTCCTCGGCTTCGTCAACAGCCGTCGGTACTCCCACCAACAACAACGACAAGGACCGCACAAAGATCACAGTCGCCTTCCTCCTCGGCCTCACAAACCCAAACTCGGAAAACATTCTCGAATTCCTCGCTAGTGAAGCAGCCGCCAGGACTGAAGGCGACGGGCTTGATTCGAGTATGAGACCGGTGGTGCCTGCCCCGTTCCCTCCGAGCTTGTCTATCGACCAGGACTTTGCCGCCTTCCTACCGTACCCTTTCGCAACTGGTTTCGTCCCCGAGTCAATTGACTACCTTTATGCCATGTCCGGGCTCGCGGAAACGTCCGGACTGACAGCGTCGCTAATACATACACCAACTTCATCGTACGACCCGGCAATATTCGAGTCGCGGGCAGCCATGATCGTCTCTGAACTTGAAGAGCTCCACCATGCATTGAAGATCTGCGACCCGTGGTATGACGGAGCCTTTGACCGCGTTGCTGCGACTTCCGTCTTCTCGGCGGAGAATCTCTGCATGTTTGCTGCCACGTACTTCCGCGTAAGCCATATCGACTTTCCCATCCTGCACCGGCCAGACTTTGGCACGGACCGGACGACGAAAGAGCTCCTAATCGCTGTTGCTGTCTCTGGCGCCTTGAGATCACCGCCCAGCGATGACGCTCTAGCTGCACGGGCCTACCTGAGTCTCATTGAGGAGTACATCTTCAGAAGGCTCCATAGGATGATCCCGAACGGCGTGACGCCTGAGTGGACCCCTGAGCTGGAGGCGAGCCTTCAAGCAGCGGTCATGATTCATAGTGTGCAATTCTTCCGAAACGATATGGCAACGCGGCGAAAGAACCGTACGCAAAGGCTTCCGATGTTGGTCCAGGCTGTGCGTTGTCTTGGGCTGGCTCAGACGAGGCATGCGCCGCTATTTCAGTACGATGAATTTGTGCGGAACGAGTCTCGCATTAGGTAGGTCATGCTCTCTCCGACATCGTGGTTGATCTAACGATTGCAGGCTGGCAACTTGGATGGCTTTGGCAGACTGGCAACAAACCGGCATGTTCAACGTGCCGTCCATGATCTCCACCTCAGAGATAACGTGCGATCTCCCCTGTCCGCTGGAACTATGGGATGCCAGCAATGCAGAGGAGTATTATGAAACTGCCAATACCAAGGGGTTCAATCCTGCGAGGAGGATAGTATCACTTAAGCACTGCATGGATGCGTTGATGAGCGACACTTGGAACGGTATGGGGAGCTTCCCCTTTCAAGACATTAATGCGACGGACCTACAAATTCTCATATTTGGTATGTCAGCCCGGCCGTATGTGGTAATTTGAAGCTGACAATTCGCAGGTATCAATGGTATGGTGCTCACTGCAAACTTGATGGGCGTCCTGGGCCCCAGCACTCGGAATCTCTCTCGCGCCATCTCACGTTGGGAGGCAATGTGGGAGACCATACAAAGCCGCATGGATCCCACTGTATTCGAAAAGAGTGGGATGGTCAGATACAACACTGAGCTCTGCTGGGCAGCGAAGCAGATCATCAAAGTCGCCATCTCTGGGGATCGGAGTTCGGCGTACATGCAAAAAGTTGGCCACGAGTCTCTCGTGGAATTGCATGAGTTTGTGCGTCAGTACAGGGACATATAAGGGCGTTTGAGCGGTTTGCGAAGCAAAATTGTTGCATAGGTTGCCGGTTGCTTGCACTTCGGCATCGTGTATTTTTCGGTATTTGGCGGCATCACGGGATGGGAGCGTGGGATATGTTCGTCGGCTTCATGATCATGGAAGGTTCGCCACCCAACTCACTTGATACTCTGACAAATGAATAAAAGCAGAATCTCTCGCCCAAGCCTGTTCATCAGGACTGTCAGCTAGGTGTGCATGTCATCGCTGATTCTCGGCACGGCAAAGCCAAAGTTCGGCACCGAACTAGTGGGCCTTAGTCAGTTCAGCCGAGGCCGACCCCGAAATTTCTTCCCGCTCACAAACGCACCACGTTCTCGGCACCGAGGTCAAGAAGCAAACCGTCTTTTCTTCTAATCTTGTAGCAGGTCTTGCCTTTCTCTTTTCTTGCCCAAATCGAATCGCCGAAAGTCGACATGCCTATGGTCACGCCCAGTTCGCCGAATACTCGCCGAAGAAAT
Source organism: Colletotrichum chrysophilum (assembly GCF_026319265.1). Lineage (NCBI taxonomy): Eukaryota > Fungi > Ascomycota > Sordariomycetes > Glomerellales > Glomerellaceae > Colletotrichum > Colletotrichum chrysophilum. The sequence continues at coordinate 170,157 of NW_026517327.1, read as the reverse complement.
GGACGGCCGCACGCCTGCGGCCCATGTCATCGGCGCAAGGTTGCCTGCGACCGCGCTCGCCCGGTCTGCAGAAGCTGTCGAAGACGGAGAAGGCCGGGAGAGCCGTGTGACTATGAGACAGAGGATTCCGAGCCGCCTGCATCGACGACTCGGCAGCATGTTGGGCGAAGAACGAGAAGTGCGTCGCCTACTTCAGCCAGCCCCGAAGCCCGAACCCGCCGTCGCTCAATCACCGGGACTCGCGATCGTTCTGAGAAGGAACGTGAAAGTCCTCGTTCAGATAGCCCAGTCGATGCGCAATCCCCTGGGTTCCTTGGATTCACTTCCTACCTCGGCATATACGAAGAAACGCGGGACGCTCTGTCGCCTTTCCAACCCCAACTTACAAGCAGGGCACGCAGAAGCGGTATCAACACACCCAACACAGAACCAGAACACAAACGGGTGTCAGATGCAGTTTTAAAGACATGCATTTCTGTTCTCCAACGTATTCCTCGAAGAGAGGATGCGCAAGTTCTATTCGGCTCCCACTTCAACGAGTGTGACATCGCTTTCCAGCTCATTGCGCCACGTGCCCTCGACCGCTTTTATCACCACTATGGCAGGCTCTTTGAGACGATGGATCACAACGTAGGTAAGCTATCAGACTTGGCAGAGATCATTTGCATGAACACATCAAAGGTATTTGTGGAAAATGAGCCAGACGGCAACCGCTACATTGAACAATTTTCAGGAGAAAATACCCGCTGGGAAACTCTGGGCTTGCTTTTCGCGTACTGGTTTCTCGGTTCGCGGGGAGTCAAGAATACACCAAAGACAGTGAAGTCTGCAGCAGTCCTGCGGAAATGTCTCAACGATTGCGTTCTGCTCGCCAGAGCCACGACCTCGAAGGCAGGAAATACGTTGTCGGTCTACCTTCATTACAAGCGAGGAATCGTTGACTCTGTCGCTGATGGAGATGCAAGTAAGCTTTTAACGCAACCATTGTTCTTGCTGTCGAAAAGTCCAGGGAACACCATCGCTTGGGCACCAATTCTTGACAAGTTTCATGGCTGATCTACGATCGCAGGTCTTTCGTGCTGGCAATCCCACGGAGAGTGCGTGACTCTCCTGACATCTCTTGGGCTTCACATCGACGACAGCGCGCCAAACCAGCCATACGTGCCGACCCTCGCGTCTGAACTACGGCGAAGATTGTTTGGCCACGTCTTCCACAGCGACAAAGCAGGATCTACTTTCACGGGTCGTCCTCCTCTTCTGTGCGGCAAGTTTACTTCGACACCCTTGCCACTTGCTCTACGGGACGAGGACTTGTTGGCAGACGAGGATACCCGAAAAGCGGCAGCAGAGGGCCTAGACAGCTACGGGTGGAATAGAGACGGCGCCCTTCCGCCTGTAGGTAACCTGCGAGCCCGAGTGTGCTTCTCCATGATCCGCGATGACATATTTGAGATTGCTCTGGCAGTCAGACCCGTGGTAGTTCCAGCGCTACAAACTCTCATGTACGTATTATCTCGTGGGTCTTCAGAGTATGATGCTGACTGGTTTTCAGGGGTATAAAAGAGCGACAGCTGCAGGCTTATGCTCAGCTGCCGTCAGCGATGCGTTTGAACACCGCGGAGGTGAAGAATTCGACACTGAATGACGGTACGCTCTATACACTGATGGTTGTGCACCTGGAGCACCTGCAAAATCTGTTTTTCGTCGAACAATTGCTCTTTCGTGGGGGCCATACGAACAACGACGACCTGTTACGAGTGAGCTTCGAGATGGTATCGACTGCCGTCATGTTCTGGACCAACATGGATCGGTTTACCCCGTTGCATTGGGATTTCATGTGGCTGGTGAGCTCAATCTTCTCTGTACGGTTTACGAACCCTCTCTTGATGATTCTGACCTTGATCGCAGGTGATGGCGTATGCCGCTCCGGGCGGAGGTGTTTTATGCCTGGAGCTTCTCCGGCCTACACCCACCGGTGACCCTCAAAACCCCAAACCCTCCCGCTCCAATATCATTCAACAGCTCAGTCTGCTGGTCGGTTTCCTGTCCTGGGTCAAGCCCTCCGCTCCGAACGCAGACCTCTGCGCCGACTGCAAAGTCGTGATCCAGCACGTACTCGACCACGCACTGAACGATACCGGCGCCGTCGGCAATGCCATGCCTGTGGACATCTCAAGCTGGGACGTGTCTGCGCAGCTGGACTTCAACTTTGATCTCATGGACACATTTGACTGGCTGCGACCAGATTTTACTTGAATGCTGCCGTGTCCCGGATGTGGCGGCTCAAATCTCGGAGGATGTCCCGGGAGTGGCCCCCCACACTTCCGACCGGCAACACCTTTTCGGCCGGCGCTGGCATCGGCGCCCCCAAAACAGGCAGGAGCGGAAAGTCCCTACAGCGAGTTGTCTCACCAGCGGAAATTACTTTCCATTGCTACGTAGGCAGAAAAAGCCAAGCGACAGTTTCTGCTTTGTCCCTTTAATCACTCAACTGAGTTGTCAAATGTCAAGCTTCGTTGCCAACGAGGCCACCAGTCACTCGTCTCGTTCAAAGACTCAAGACCGAGTCTTCATCGCAAGCTCGCAATCGGTTAGAGCTGTAGCTGTCTCACTACAACATTGCAATCTCCCGTCTCGGCAAGACATTCCCCTAAAGAACGCGACTACAGCGTGGCTCAACCGCTGTAAAGGCCCCTGACTCGCTCCACCAGCGGTACCTGGTGTCGTTGATTGGGCGCTATTAAAAGGAGCACTATCCGGGAAGCAACAGTACGACGCGTCAAAGCCCCGCAATCAGGGGCATGTCAAAATCTTTCCAGTGCCGAAGCTGTGCCTTACAAGGCGACGTATCTCTTTCTTTGAGTTATCGTAAACTTGGATTTTTTTCGTATCCGGTTGAAGAACAATCCTCTTTGGACATGATCTTGTAAACGCCGCGCCTGCTCGGTTTCCCCCCTCACAAACCCCGAGTCAGCACACTTCAAGCAGGGGCGCTCGCCAAATCTTTGACAACCATGACGGCCCCCTGCGATAGCGGCCGCGCGGTCTCCACGATGGAGAACGCCACAAAGCGGGAGCCGTCGGTAGCTACCGCCGTTGGTTCGGCGAGCGAGGACTCAAGCGTCAAAGACGAACAAAAGGACTACGACACCGAGAAAGACACTGCGGTGGAGTCCGAGAAGGAGGAAATCGGACCGCTTCAACAGATTCTCAGCACTCGCCAACTAGTTATCTTGATCACAGTGTAACCCTTATCTCTCAACCCCAGAATTCTTTTGAATAAGCACTTTGGCTAACTCTCACCAGCGTCTGGTTCTACAACTTCACGTTGGGCTTTTCCTCTGGGATTTTCAAAGTCTTGACCCCGTATGTCACGAGCGACTTCAGCCAGCATGCTCTTACAGCAACGACGGCTGTCGTGGCCAACGTCACTAGCGGTATCATCAAGCTGCCGTATGCGAAGCTCCTGGACCTCTGGGGAAGGCCCCAGTGCATGGCCTCGATGGTGCTATTCACGACCGTCAGCGCTGTCATGATGGCCGCTTGCCAGAACGTCGAGACCTACTGTGCAGCGCAGGTCTTTTACTACATTGGCTTCTTTGGCATCCAGTTCAGCTTCACAATCCTCATCGCCGATGCCATCCCCATGCGCCACCGGGCCTTCGTCATGGGCGTCCTCGCAACCCCGTCGCTCCTGTCGATATGGGCGTGCGGTCCGGCAGCAGAGAGTGTCCTGGACACCATCGGCTTCAGGTGGGGATTCGGCATCTGGGCGATTCTGATCCCGGTTTGCTCCCTGCCTCTGCTGTACTTGATGTTCAAGTACGACAAGCAGGCGCGGGACGCCGGGCTTATTTCGAGGCCAATCCACAAGCAGACTTGGCAGGAGAACTTCATTCACTACTGCAAGGAGTTCGATGTCATCGGACTGCTGCTTCTGGCTTCGGGTCTTTGCTTCTTGTTGCTGGCAATCAGCATCTACTCGTACCAGTCCCAAGGCTGGGGTTCGCCGATGATCATCTCCTTCATCGTCATCGGCGTTCTGATGATTGTGGGATTCCTGATGTATGAGAAGTATCTCGCCCCCGTCACATTTCTCCCATGGCACCTCCTCACGGACCGGACTGTGGTGTTCACCAACTTGCTGGCCGGAACGCTGTATACGTCCGACGGCGTGGTCGCAGCATACATCTACTCCATGCTCATCGTCGAGTTCCACCAGTCTGTCACGAATGCCACCTACATCAACAACATTGAGATGGTTGGCGCCTCCGTCTCGAATCTGCTTCTCGGGGTGGCGTTGCGGTACAACGGCCGCATCAAATACTACGCTCTCCTCCTCGGAGTCCCCCTTTACATCCTCGGCGAAGGCCTCATGGTGGGCCTGCACATCCCCAATCCATCCGTCGGTGTCATGATCTTGTGCCAGATCCTTATCTCGTTTGGCAACGGCGTCATGTACCCGATCGAGCAACTGACGCTCATGGCCGTGTCGCACGCGCACACTCCGGCTCTGCTGGCGGTGGAGACGACGATCGTGGCGTGCGGCAAGGGGGCGGGCTCTGCCATCGCAACAGCGATATGGACCGGGCTGTTCCGGAAGAAGCTGGCGGCGCACCTGCCCTCGTCGGAGCTCACGAAGCTCGACAGTATTTACGGGAGTCTGGAGGTGCAGTCCTCGTACGCGGACGGAAGCGAGGCCAGGATGGCGATCGACCGGGCGTATGGAGAGACACAGCGGGTCATATTCATTGCTGGAACATCCATTCTTGCGGCTGCGTGGATTTCGGTGCTGTTCTGGCGGGATATTGACGTCAAGAAAGCCAAGGGCGGTAGGCGCAGCTGATGATTTCCAGTCCCAGTGTATGAAACCAAAGCGCCTTGAGATACCTGAGGTAGACAGCAATGTTTGGGCAAGCAGACGTGGAAGATACCTATGGATTGCAGTGCGTGCTCCTCCATGCACTCGACTCCAGCGCATCCGATGCGGCGGCCTTCCCAAGTCTACCTTACGCACCTGCCATACCGTATCTTCAGCTGCGCAGTTGGGAGGAGCGGTCCTGCTCCCGATGAGGCTTTCCTCGGACCTACCTCCTACCTGCCTCGCACCATCTGCGCCTGGAAAGTCGCTCTATCCTACCCTGCCTGCCTGGGTAAGGTACCTTAAGGAAGGCACGTAATCCCTGATTTGTGCTGCACTTCTCCCGCCCTTCTTCTCCCTCCATCGCACATCACAATATCAAACCTACAGCCGACCTCTCCAGTCCTATGAAGCAATCTCCTTGACTCTCTTCCACCGTTTGTGGTATTTTATTTCATCTTCGCCTCTACCCTAGGCCTTCCTTACTAGTATCTGCACCTGCCACCACCAACACACGCCATGGCTACAAGTGACAACACGCACCAAGAGCAAGCCGTCGGCGTTGATGGCGGTGCCCATCCCCACAGGTCCCATTCCCACAGCTCAACAGGAACATTGGCCAAGTTCCCGCCGTCATTCTGCGGCTATTCCGTGGAAGGACCAAGGGTACACCGGTGGCGACGCCGACGCGTACAGGGACACTACCTCCTGGGCCTTTCACCAGATAGGCCTCTGTTCAGTGTGCACTGCCATAATGGAACCTTTGTTCCCACAACCCACCACTATTGGACCAGCAACTTTGGAGGATCTGACAGATTTTATTTTGACCTCCATGACGGACCTCACGCACACAGCCCTTCAATGGCGATGGTTTCTGGAAGTCAGTGGGGCCCCTTGTTGTTCAAGCTCCCCCCTGCTGGGGATTTGCAAGAGTACTATCAAGAAGTCACCAGTCTCAACCGCTTCAGGCGAGACCGAGACGGCAACATCCAGTGCTTGCCGTTCAAGATGAACATCAATGGGGTGACGGAGACATTCGAATGGAGAGCGACGAAGGTCAAGGAGCGCAGGGCACGCGATTGGTGGAGACGCCAACCCGCACACGAGCTTGTTCGGATAACAAACCTCAATCCCAGTGCGGGGGGCAAGCGAAGGAACAGACCAGTCGGTCACAGCTCCGACGGCGGCGAGATCGTTGCTATGTTAAATGCGGGGCTCAAATTTACCTTCTTCGGAACAGGGCTGATTGGCGTTTTCGGGGAGAGGTGGGAAACAATGGCGGCTGTCACTGGATTCACAGTATGGTTGGTCGAACACTGGGCATACGAACATGCGGCAGCCCGCACTGCTCAAATAATTGCAAATGCGCAGGCGATTCAGAGAAGCAGTGCGCGTTCGCGTTCGTAAGCCTGTCTGTGCAAGCTCGAGTCAAACGTGTACGTCGACGTCCCATTATCATTAGGCTGGCCTTAGAATTCAGTCTACCCTAGATCACATTTGTATCATGGAACTTGCTTCCATGCCTCGCAAAAGTGAAGATGACGTGAAAATACAAAAGGAATTGACCAGCCTGGGGGTCGAACCCAGAATCTCCTGATGTCACGATCGATCGTAGTCAGACGCCTTGCCATTGGGCCAACCGGCCAGTTGCGGAAATCCCGGAGACGAGATGTCCTTGTGTTGCCATCATGCAGTGCGGGGCAACACAAGTAGTGTTTGTGCACATCCCGAACGCCGAGTCATGTCCTTCACGCAAAAAAGTGGATGGCATCTTTGTCGTCTCTCTCCGAAGCATCAAGACCAGGCAGCTTTCCACAGACGTTTCGTCTCTGTCATCGTCGTCGTCACGTGGTCATTCACCTCAGAGATGCATCATCATAACGTTTCGTACCATTACTAGTTCTAGCCATGAACATTCATAGGGCTCGGCGGCCCTTCTAGCCAAGTTTCGCTTCAGTCATCATCGGCCCATCAGAATCCAACGCGCTCCAACACGAAGGCGAACTTGAAGTCTCCTACATGCACCTTGAGATCTTCACGAACGTTAGGACCACAAGCGGCGGTGCCTACACCGGCAACGCGGGCATCAAGACGCAGGAGGGTGGCGTCCTCCTCAAAGAGATCGCACGGGTGCGCGGCGTTTTGGACAGTCTCGGTCTTGTAGTGGCTGACCTGGAAACTGAACTGGCGCCACTCCTCCTCAGACCAAAGCGCAGCATCAGCCGGGGTGGCGCGGATACCGCGGCCGTAGCCCTCGGTGAGCTTTACATAGCGGGTCTCCAGATGGTTGCCGCCCTCCTGAGGCACCTCGTAGTGCTGGTGCAGCTCCGGAACGGTCGTCTGGTATACGCCGAGGCGCTGACTGGACTTCTTGTCGGGGTATGACTCGCCGGGGCCAAGGGCGAGGTACTTGACGTTGTTAAGAGCCTTGGGCAGGCGGAGGTTGAGACCAACGCGGGGGATGTGCGTAGGCTTGATGCCTCTTGGCTTCAGGTCGACGGCAATGGTAAGACGACCGGCAGCGTCAATAGTATAGGTGGTCACAGTATTCCAGCCCCAATCCAAGATGCGAGGGCTGAGGTAGGTGGTTGCAATGATCTCCACCTTCTCAGCAGACTCGTTGATCTTGAGAGAACGCAGAGTGCTGTCGAAGGCGTTGACGCCATAGCGGACCCAGTAGGGTACATCATTGGGCTTGTCATTGTCGGTAGGGGCTCTCCAGAAGTTGGGAGAAATAGAGGCATTAGTGGACGCATCCTTCTCGAGGAGCGGCACTCCGGCGGCAGTCCAAGAGGTAAGGTAGCCGCGGGCTGTGTCAAATGTGAAGGTGAAGTCGGAACCGGAGATGGTTGCTGTTGAGCGAACTTGCTTGACCTGCAGCTTGGAGCTGAGCGTATCGTGACCGAGTTTGGGAACGAGGGCGACGCCGGACAGCTTGTGCTGAATCCAGGCAATCTCGTGAGCGGGCTCCGCCCAGTTGGTAGAGTCCTTCAGACGGAAGGTGATGGTGATGTAGACCTCCTTGTCAGATTTAATGCTCGAAAGGGAGGACGGCAGATCGACCTTGGCCGTCTCGCCAGCGGCGATCGTGGGAACCTCGAGGTTGCCAGCGGCGAGGAGAGCAGAGCTATGGTCCAATCGTTAGTACTCTGGCTTCGGTGCGTTAGGCGTAGGTAGTAGTTGACTTACTTCTCACCCAACTCCTCCACCTTGTAGGAGGCGGAGAGGTGGTCGACGCCAACGTAGTCGTACTTGTTCCAGATGACGAGCTTGTTCTCTTCAACAGAGAGGGAGAGAGGCTGGTAAGCCTTCTTCAGCTCAATCAGACCAGGGGTAGGGTCATGGGTGCTGTGAAGAAGACCATCCATGACGAAGGTTCCGTCGTGAGGACGCTCGCCAAAGTCTCCGCCATATGCGTAGTACTTCTTGCCGTCGGGATCTTCCTTCCAGATACCGTGGTTGGCCCATTCCCAGATGTAGCCACCCTGGAGACGAGGGAACTTCTCAAAAACCTCAATGTAGTCGTCCAGACCACCAGGGCCGTTGCCCATGGCGTGTCCGTACTCGCACAGAATGACTGGCTTGTCAAACTTGCCGTCTTCTTTGACTTGCTCGGTTGTGACGAGACGCGTCAAGCGGTCAATGGGAGGGTACATGTAAGAGAACATGTCGGCGGTCTCGGCATTGACATCTCCCTCGTAGTGAATCGGACGGCCGGGGTCAAACTTCTTGGCGTAGTGGTACATGACCTTATGGTTCTCGCCGTAGAATGCCTCGTTACCGAGAGACCACATGATGATGCTAGTGTGGTTCTTATCACGCTGAACCAGCTGGACCATACGGTCAAGATAGGCCTCGCGCCAGACGGGGTTCTCGCTGGTGTACTTGCCAGCCTTGGGGAAGGTGACGGCCTTGCGCTCCTCGTAGTCGGCCTCCTCCTGAACGTCCTGCGGACGAGCGATGCAGTCGTAGAAGCCGTGGCACTCGAGATCGGCCTCGTCCATGACCCACAAACCGAGCTCGTCGGCAAGCTCGAAGAGCTTGGGGTGAGGGGGGTAGTGTGAGCATCGCAGGGAGTTGATGTTGTGAGTCTTCATTAGGAGAAGATCGCGCTTGGCGTAGTCGAGGGGAACAGCGCGACCGAAGTGGGCGTGGTGCTCGTGGCGGTTGGTACCGCGGATGCGGATAGGGGTACCGTTGACAGAGATCAATCCGTTCTTGAGCTCGACCTTGCGGAAGCCAATGTTCTGGAAGACTGTATGAGAGGCGAAGGTGATCTCGGCGCTGTAGAGGTAGGGCGTCTCAGCAGTCCACTTCTTGGGGTTTGTGACGGGGATGCTGAGCTCGACCTTGGAGTCGTTGGCGTTGACTTCAGCCTCCTTGGTGACAATCACGGCGCCGCCGTTCTTGCCCAGCTCGCTGAGAGTGAGCTTGACGGTGCCCTTTTCGGCGGCCTTGACGTCAACGGTGGCGAGAAGGGTGGCATTCTCGTACTTGTCGTCTAGGTCGGTGCGAAGGAAGAAGTCTTCGATTCTGGAAGGCTCAGGCACGGCCAAGAGGGTGACATCGCGGAAGATACCTATGCCAATTGGTTAGAGGAAAGAAAGAGGACATGAGCAGGGGTAAGGGTTCCATACCGGAAAGCCACCACTGGTCCTGGTCCTCGATGTAGGTGGCGTCAGACCATTGGTAGACTCTCACAAAGACCTCGTTGGGGCCATCCCGGTTGAGCATGCTCGTGACGTCGAACTCGGAAGCGTTGCGCGAGCCCTGGGCGAAACCAATGAGGACGCCGTTGACCCAGATGTGATAGGCGCTGTCGACACCGTCGAATCTCAAGCGCAATTGAGACTTCTCGTCCCATGTGGAGGGGACGTGGAAGGTGCGTCTGTATGTGCCGGTGGGGTTCTCGCTGGGAACGTAGGGCGGGTCGACGGGGATAGGGAACTGGGTGTTGGTGTACCACGGGTAGTCATGGCCTTGGAGCTGCCAGTGTCCGGGGACGTTGATGGTTTCCCACTTGTCGTCCTTGTCGTCGGGCAACGGGGCCTCGCCAGGAGTGCCAGCGTAGTGGAAGTCCCAAACGCCATTGAGGAGTATGGAGGTCTCAGGAATGAAGTATGCGCGAGCAGGGAGGGTATTGCGACGGAACACCTCAGGGTTTTCGTAGTCGTGGACGCCCTCCTTTGCTTGGAGGGGTAAGCTTTGGGGGGCCATCGTGGCGGTTTCGGAGGAGGGGTAACGATGGCTTGGTAGACGGATTGAACGGCCAAGGGCGTGTCAGAGAGTAAGGACGACGACGACGACGACGACGACGAAGACGACAATGGAGACGACGATGAAGACGACGATGGAGACGACGGCCAAGGACGAAGAAGAGAGAGGGAGACAAACGAAGGAGGAGGAGGAGGAGGGGGAGGGCAGACAAGTCGACCGGCAGCCCACGGTCGTAGGGTTATTTATTCACGCTCAAAGCTCCACGCGAAGTAACGTGTCTGGGGAAAGGGACTGCTATCCATCCAATCTGCAAGTTTGCTCTCGTGAAGCAGCATTATCCCGCCATAGGTACCTTAAGGTATGACGAGTGAACGTGGGGCAACTGCAGGCCGGTGCAGAGTGAGTGTGAGGTCCACGGGTGCTTCTTGCAAGTTGCTGCCCCTCACTGCTCTGCTCTGTTCGGGGTAGCTCCGAGTCAGGCGGCCAGGCGGGTGGGTGGTCGGTGAAACGAGGGAAACTACCCCGAGAGAGATACCTCTTCGCAAGGCATGCAGTGGAGGTCTTCGCGTTACCCCTCCACCCCTCGTCGGAGAAGGTCCGCACCAACCTACTATGCAGTAGAGTCCAAGGCCACAAGGGGCATAGCTTCCCCGGACCGGGGGTGGTGGGCACTCCTTAGGTGGGTTCGGGGAAGTCGGGGCCGGCCCCGCACCTTCGCAGCAGAGGACCACTGGACCTCGGGGGCTAACACCGCTGCATCTGCCACACACACACACACTCACACCCCCGACCCCCCCAACCATCCATCTCACTCCCTTCCCCTGTGCCTTACCCTCCAACCCTCCGTCCATCCCATTCTGCAGACCCTGTTCGTCTAGTCTGATGTTCCAACGGACGGAAAGTTCTTTTGTCTTTTTACCCCAGATCGAATTCCGTCTAGACCCCCGGCTAATGTGGGCCGACAACTGCAAGCGCACCCGTGTTGTCGGGCTGATGGTCGGCCGTGACTCTTGACACCCCAGGTTTTCTTCTTTTTTTGTGACCTTCTTCGAATGATCTGATGGCCCGAATGCGGGGAGAGCTTGTGTCTTGAACAGGCTGGGGTTGGTCGTCGCAGCATTTAAGAGGGCCATGTCATCGCCCTCTCCATCCTTCGTCTCCATCGATGGAACCCATCCAAGACTCGATCTCTCCACGTCTCTCCACTGTTCCTGACCACTTGGTCCACTTGGTTTGAGCCCGTGTTGGTCTGCCTACGCATAGAGTGGTACTTGGTATTATCTTGCAGCTCAATCCACAATGTCCGCCGAGAAGTCCGACATGGCGGCCGGCGAACACGTCGCCGAGAGGCCCGGCCCGGCCGGTACTTCGCCAGAGGTCCATGTCGATGCCGCCGTCCAGATCGCCCACGAGTCCCAGGAAGGCCAGTACTCGCCTTGGACAAAGTCCATGTTCCGTCTTTACGGCATTCTGATCATCGGTGCGTCGTGCCATGCTTCGAATATCTCAAGGATGCGCTTTCCTAACTACCTGTACCTAGCTTACCTTGGCGGTGCTCTCAACGGCTACGATGGCTCTCTCGTGAGTGCTATCGCAAATAGCCCAAGTTCCTCAATGGTTAACACACAGTAGATGGGAGGCCTCAACGGCATGAAGTCGTACATGAATTACTTCAACAAGTCAGTAGTCCCCACCAGGACTTTCGTAAACTACCTAACGTGATTGATAGGGAGACGGTCGATCAGAGCACCGGCATCATTTTTGCCATGTACAATATCGGCAGTGTCGCCGCCGTCTTCTTCACCGGACCCACGAACGATTATCTCGGACGCAGATGGGGCATGTTTATCGGCAGCTTGATTGTCATTATCGGCACCTGCATCCAGGCCCCCACCAAGTCGTGAGAATAGGTACCCACCGACGCATTGCAATATGCAGCATACTGATGGCTTCCAGCGCCGGTCAATTCCTTGCCGGACGTTTCGTGCTAGGATTCGGCGTCAGCTTCGTTTGCGTCTCCGCTCCCACCTATGTATCCGAGATGGCCCACCCAGCGTGGAGAGGAACCATTACGGGTGTATACAACTGCACTTGGTACGTTTTGGGAGCGATCGCGTTCATTGCTGCGTACTGACTGGATGGTACCAGGTATGTCGGCTCGATCATCGCCTCTTGGACCGTTTACGGATGTTCATACATCGAACATGACGGTGGCTGGCGTATCCCGATCTGGATTCAGATGGTTGGTGCCCATTCTTCAACCCTCACCCACAGTTCCCCTAACAGAAATCCAGGTGACTTCTGGCATCATTTGCGTCGGCGTCTTCTTCATCCCCGAGTCTCCTCGATGGCTAATGGCAAACGACAAGCATGAACAAGCCGCCAAGATCCTTGCGACCTACCACGGCGAGGGCTCCATGGATCACCCTATCGTGCAGCTCCAGCTCAAGGAAATGGCACAGCAGATCCGGACCGACGCGTCTGACAAGAAGTGGTGGGACTACAGCGAGCTTTGGAACACCCACTCGGCTCGTCGCAGACTCATTTGCGTCTTGGGCATGGCTGTTTTTGGACAGGTGTCTGGCAACTCGCTGAGCTCCTACTACATGACCGCTCTGCTAGAGAACGCCGGAATCGACGACGAGAAGAAGGTTTTGGCATTGAACGCCATCAACCCCATTCTGTGCTTTGGAGCTGCCCTTGCTGGAGCCCGTATGACGGATGTCGTCGGTCGCCGGCCCCTCTTGATCTACTCCATAATCTTCTGCTCGTTCTGCTTCGCCATCATCACTGGAACCTCGAAGCTTGCCACGGAGGACGCCAGCAACGAGGCAGCTGCCAACACCACGATCGCCTTCATTTACATCTTTGGAATCGTTTTCAGTTTCGGCTGGACACCGCTCCAGAGCATGTACATTGCCGAAACCCTCAACACGGCCACCCGTGCCAAGGGCACTGCCGTCGGCAACTTTGCCAGTGCCGTCGGAAGCACCATCATCCAGTACGCCAGTGGACCCGCGTTCCTCAACATCAAGTACTACTTTTACATTGTGTTCATTGTCTGGGACTTGTTCGAGGCCGTGTTCATTGTAAGTACCCGTTCTATTGCAGCCACCCTCACGTTGCATCGCTAACTGTTCGGCCAGTACTTCTTCTTCCCCGAGACCAAGGACCGTACTCTGGAGGAATTGGAGGAGGTTTTCAGTGCTCCCAACCCTGTCAAGAAGAGTTTGGAGAAGCGGTCCGCACAGACCGTGTTGAACACCATGAACGTGGACGAGAAGTTGGCCGGTGTCTGAGGACCCACCTCGGCCCGGGTTTGGCGATGCTTGTGGGGCGATACCGGCTCGGGGCCCGGTCCGATGCCCGGGCCAATCCGCAATACCGGTTCACATGCCTCTTATCGCAGCTAGCGTACACATAAATAATAATACTTCCAGTGCTCTATGTTGTCCAGACATTTCTTGAAATCATCTTTCTCACGAAATAACTGAGATTGACATGTCGGCCGAGTTCTTGTGTGCTGGTGGATAATTGGATAATTGGGGTAACCTTGCCCGCCTAGGCTTCGTGATTGGAGCGGCACGGCCCTCCTGCAAGAGTGAGACCAGACTCTAGGACGGCACCATCATGACCAACAACAGCAAAACTCCCGTACCGAGTTCCATGTCACAACCGATGAAGAAGAGAACATCTGATCACTTTATAACGTCAGGCAATTTCGCCAAGCGGTGCCATCACATGCGTTTTCTCCAATTCGTCCAGCCCGCCTTTCCTCGAACGGCTACATCCCCGGACAGTTCCCCAGCGACAGCATCGTCCAATGTCACCTTCACCGCGTGAAAGCAGTCGGGGAATGGCGGAGCGAGGCAGCGCGTAATTAGCTTCCCCTCAAGGCTTCCCTCCTGGGCCAAGCCCGTCCAATTTCTCCAATTCTCTCACCCACCCCCTTCTCCACAGCGTGTCTCCCCCGCACCACACGTGGGTTTGCATATGTATCCAATGCATTTCCTCCCCCCTCTGCCAGGATTCTTCGTTTGCCCCCCCTTGTGCATCCATTCTTTTTTTTTTTTTTTCCACTTGCAAACTCCAGTGCCTTCTGCACTCGGTCCGCTTCGGATCGAAGGACCTCCAACGGCCGAATTGGGTGCTACGCCATGCCTGCCACCCCGTGATTGCGACTGATTCAATGGAGACGATGGATAATGAGTCGATTACTGAGCCGTCGAGGAAGAGGTTGAGGACGAGCCATGCCGTAAGTTGTATTTAATCGTCTCGTCTGATGTTCAGTAATTGTCTTTTGTGGTGTTCATGACCAAGCGTTGTCGCTACGGGCCGTGTTCGGGGGAGAGACAAAATGCGCAGCACAGACTCGGGTGTAGACCACCACCAAAGACCAAGAATGCCAGGTTTTTCACGATGTTCCAATTCCACTCGGAATGGCATGCGCACAACGGCGCTTATCCTCGACTTTGTCATCCCCATGATCTGCCACTTGTGGAGAATGCCATCCATCCTGCTAGCAGCAGCCGCAATGGCACCTCCCCTGGCACCGAGCGGCAATCTCTCCGAAGAACCATGAAGCTGACCGACGTCACGTCCCGCAGTGCGATACATGCCGCGCCAGGAAGATCAGGTACGTGCGGCACGGCCAAGGCCAAGCAACCAGGCCCAGGTCGTCCCAGACTCTCGGGTCCGCGCCATCTGCAGGAAAACAAGAGAAGATTAACGATGTCTCGCCCAGATGCAACGGCAACACGCCATGCGCCTCGTGCTCTGCATCGCAGCAGGAATGCACCTATGGATCCGAGGCGAACTCGTAAGTCCCGCCCGGCTGTCGGCGCCGTGATCCCCGGCGGGCGAATCAAGCCCACCCGGGGACTCGCGCAAAGAGAAGAGACAAAGGAGACCAAGCTCTGACCATTAATGTGCTGCATGTCATCAGACGTGGGAAGAGCGACCTCATCCTCGAGGGCGTACTGAGGGTGGAGAAGTTCCTCCACGAGATGAAGGCCACCATCGTCAGTCCCGCCGCCTCCTCGTTCCACTTTTCACCGAATCCGTCTCACGATGGGGTCTTCAAGGGCGCGCCGCCGTTCACCGACAGTCGCCCGGCCGTGGTCTCGCCGGCTCTCCGCTCGGCCTCGCGCGGGTCCTTCTCCGGCTCGCCCCTGAACGAGATCCACCACCCGCAGCGCACCCCCATCTCCGAGCCGCTGTACCAGAACAACTACGAGAACGCCGTGCTGGACTCCATGCACACGAGCACCACCGAGTCCATCCTCCAATGGCCGCACTTCGAGGCCTTCCCGAGCATGAAGGATGACTACGTCTCCATCTTCCACCTCGAGCAGTCGCGGCCCGTGGTCAAGACACGCTCAACGGTCATGTACCCTTACGTGACCGCCGAGGAGATTGATGGCATCATCGAGTCGTTCGAGCTCACCATCAACTTCTGGTACCCGACCATGTCCTGCGGTCAGCTCGCGCAAGTGCGGAAGCTGATTTCAGATGGGATCCCTGAAGAAGACAGCATCCTCGTATGCCTGGCACTCCTGACGATGGCACTCGGCTGTGCGGGTCAAGTAACTGCCGGCCTGACCACCGGGACGACGCTGAGCGAGGAGGAGCGGAAACGGAGGCTCGCCAGACGGGCTATGGGCGACATGTACTTTGACAGCGTGCTGAAGAAGCTGCATGTCGTACACACTAATGTGGGCAGCACTGCAACCCATTGTCTCTTCTTTACAGCGTAAGCGCCCATCCCGTTTATGGCGAAAATCTCATGCAGGAACTGACCCGATTGGTCTCACAGTATGTACTTTGCCTTTCTCCGTCGGCCGCTACAGGCATGGGAGTACATCAATGCAGCCTCCGCCAAGTGTCTCCTACTGCTGTCTTATCCTCCGGAATCAGAATCAGAAGAAGACCAGGAACGCATTCGCAGGATCTTCTGGTCGTGCTACATTCTGGAGAGGTAATAACCATCCTTACGGCCTTGCCTCTGCCAAATTTGACTGACGAAATCCAGCGACTACCTCGCGGAGCTCAATGGCCTGCCCCAATCAGGCATTGCCCGCATCGAATCTTCCACGGCCCTGCCGGGCCAATACAACACCCATCGTGACAGCAAAGTCGAAGAGAAGTCTTCATTGTACTTCCTCGCCTGCATCTCCATGCGCCGCCTCCTCAATCGCGTCCACCAGCTCCTCTACGCACGCGACACCGGCACCGCCCTCGACCACACCCGCTTCCCCTATGTTGTGGCCGAGCTGAACCACCAACTCGATGAGTGGCGCGACGTCCTCCCGGCCGCCTTCAAGTTTGAGGTGGGCTTCAATCACATCGGCAATCAGAGCACTCCGACAGAACACGGCGGTTTCTTACGGCAGAGATACCTCACCTGCCGGAGTGTGATATACCGGCCATATCTGATGTGGATGCTGAGCGGTAGGGCTGGCCGTGGTGAGGCGAATTCTGAACTTCTCATCAATCAAGACTCTTTGAATAATTGCAAGGCTTGTCTGGATGCTTGTTTGTTGCACATCCTCAACCTCAGGGGGTTTGGACAGACGGTTCTGGTAGATACGTGGATCTGCTCGCTCTCGTAAGCACTCATACCTCATACGGATAAATCCAGCTAATAAGGTGTCGCGCGTGTAGGATGGCCGGTGCAATGCTAGTTTTGCTTGCAGCCTGCCGCATCCCGCAACTTAAAGACATGATCCCCTCTGATGTGCTTGGAGCTGGTGATCATTTAAAGCAGCTTCTGCAGAGCTGGCAGTCCGTCATGGGAGATCCGACCTCCCCAAGCGTGGACCAGAGCATCAGGATGATTAGCGATGCAGATCGATTCATACAGGAGGTGTACCACGCAGGAGACTCGTTCTCTATGAGGAGGCGTTAGAAGTCTGTGCTTGGCTCGCACAGGCAGACTGAATGGGTGATCGAGAGTGACTTGAGTGAATGACTTATGAGTGAGAGCGATGTTAAGGGCGTTGGGGGCCACAAAATAGCATTATCTAAAAGCGAAAACATAGGCAATCTCACTATTGATTTTCTGAATGGCATGCTTAGACCGATTGCATTATCCTCTTTCTTATTACATGATGTAACTTCAATTATTTCCCCTCGCTTCATCTCACTCAATCTCATTCTTATCTTCCGCCGAGTCTCAGATCTCAATGAGCTATTCTCACTCACTCACTCTTCACTGGGATATATCACTGACAGCCCAAAGTCTCGACCTCTAGCTCATCCCACCTGTGTTTCACGTCATTGCCAAAGCCAATAGTGTGGAATAAAGTTTCGGGAATTTAATCAACTCAAAGAAACAGCGCCCATTCTTCCTCCTGTAAGCTGTCAATCAGACCCCATAACGGCTCTCCCCTTCATCTCTCTGTTTGATCTCCACGTGCCCGGCACGGGCCATGTACAAGAGGTTTTGTAACGCGCTCCAAACGCGCCACGAGACCCCTGCGACGGGCTCGATGTCGCCCCAGCGTGCCAAATTACTCATCATTTCGCTTTAATGATTTGGCGCGACCTTTTTGAAAAGGGGGCATTGGCAGGCATGGGCTTTGATATCCCGACTTGTCACGAGTTATCCCAAGCCTTTTTTTTTACCCTCCCCTCGCGAGTAAGGCAAGGAAGGCACTGTGTACGTGCGACTGCTTCGGACTTTTGGCATTTTCACGACATCCAATTCAAACTCGCTGCTCCACCCGTCATCGAGGAAGCGGATCTCTGTTGCTACTCTGCGCTTTGCTTTGCTTTTCTTTTTTTCTTCGCCTTGCAATCAAGCTTGTCTCCTTGCTGCACGTCGACTCCACACAAACCTGTCGAGCAGGGCTTTGACGGGAGCACATCGGTGCGGTGCGACACGAACACGCTGCCCAGCAAGGTCACAGCAACCTTGAATGACCTCCGCCTTCTTCGTCGTCCCCCTCGACTGAGTTCATGTCCATCATCCGCCGCCAGTGTAACAGGCGACGGTGTAGATTCGGTTTCACGGCCAGCGCTGCCGACAGACGTTGCTCTCGACCAGGTCGACGCAGTACTATTACTACCACTACCACTACCACCACCACCACCACTACAGTAACTACCACCTGCAATCATCAGCCGCCATGGAGTCTCCGGCGCCGTCTCATCGCAAGGGACACAAGCCCTCATCGTCCTTCGGCTCCCTGTACGAGGTCCTGGCCGACCTCGACGACAACCAACTGCAGTATCTCATCCAGGAGATGAACCATACTGGCCATCAAAATGTCCCCGTTTCCAAGGCAGTGTCGGCATTCGAGACCAAGACCCCGGACTCCCTCAGCTCCCTGAGGAGAATGAGCATGATGCCCGCTGCACAACCTGTGTCTGCATCGGATGCATCTTCACCAGCGGTGCCCGGGCTCGGCGTACAACGACAGCTCTCCAAGTCTCAACGAGGGCAGCTTCGTCTGCAGTCGGCATTCCAAAGGTCGCCGTCATTGCGCCAACGCTCACGCCCGGAGAGCCCTGCCACGCATCAACCCTTATATAGCTCGCCTCTCAAGACCCCGGAACCCCAGTCTCTCACCCAACCGCTCAGCCCCCGACCTGAGCAGAAGCCGTCGCCGTCCCCCGAGCCAAGGCCGGCTCAGCAGAATGACAAGCGGGCTTCCGACTTCTCATTATTCGACTTCGGGTTCTCCGGCAATGGAACCCGCGATTCGGTGGCTCAGCCGAAGACTGAGCCCGAGGTCGCACCGGAGGTCAGGCCCGTAAGACGGACGGACACCATCGACTTCCAGCCCCCACAGAAGCGAGACACCTTTGGCAACCAGCCCAATGACCCTGCTTTTGACTTTGGGTTCGCCGGCGACGTCCCGAGTCTGCCGGATGAACCGGGCGATCGCCGGCCCAGCTACGCGAGCTTCACCACCTTCGCCGGCGGTGACGCCCGCCGGCCGAGTTACGCAAGTGATGCGCGCCGGCCTAGTTGTGCAAGCGAAGTTCGTCGACCAAGCGAGCCGGACGTCCCGGTCCCCGTACCCCGGGGAAGGCCGGAAGGCTTGGCTGTTGAGACCGGCTCTCTCCAGCCGCCCAAGAACAGGAGCAGGACGAAGTCTGTCGCATACAAGCGCATTCCTCGGCCGGACTTCAGCCTTCCTGATGGTGTCACTGTTACAGACCTTCTCATGCTTCTCGAGCTGGAGTACCAGTCGTCGACTACCCAGCAGCCTCTACTACGAACTCCCAGCTTCTCTTCCATCCCGTCTTCGAACCACCTTTCTCCCGTCTCTCTCCCTTTGCCTCGCCCAAACTCGGCCAGGCGAGCCATGACCCAAACGCCTAGTTGGCCCGGGTCTCGACCTCTTCGGCGGCATTCTTCCAGACTGGACATGATGCTTGACGCTGAGCGCAATGCCTCCGGCGCCGAAGAGATTGGCCTGGGCATGCTTGAACCCCGGCCGCGGGCGTCGTCGTCGGTAGGGACGAGATCAATCTCGCTGGGCAATTCCGTCGCCACGACTCCCATCCTGTCGATGGACTCCTTCTCATTTGATAAGCCCATCAGGGCCGACACGACGCCACCTGTCATGGAGGGTATCTTTGATGTTTTGGAGAACCAATAGAGCGCCACTTTACCGTCAAGGTTGGAATCTAAGCTTGTGTATATATACCTTTTGCTCACTCATGCGTACTCCCCCCATGTTTGGAAGTGGGAGGCAAGATTGTATTTTGTCGTATTCTGTATTAATACTTGAAGGATGAGATACCTGAGATATTTTGGCAACATTTGGTACATAGTCTGGTTGCTACGATCCTATCGTGGATTGAAAGAGAACGTCTCCAACAAGATTGAAAAGCGCTCACATGTGATCATCAAGTTTCAATCGAGGTTCTCAGCCTTCAGGTTGGTGATTTGTAATTATCTCTCACTTCATCATGGCTCTCATAAGCTGCTCTTTCAACTCTCTTTACACCCATTGTTTCATTATTTCCACTTTTGAGCCTTGCCAGACCAAGTACAATGGACACATGCCGAATTCCCCTTCCACGACTTCAAAACACACCACCAAAACTTCGCCAGCTTCATTTGAAGAACTGTTTTACAGTCTGGCCATCAAATGACAGCCTTTAAAGATCGACCTTGACCGCCACGACGGCGCTCGAGTAGAAGCCAGTAACAAAAAGCCACGCCTTCTTCTTGTTGTTCTCCTTGGCCGGGTCAATGCCCACCAAGACTGCGCCGGCAGCTGAACGAATTCTGGTTCCATCATCCTCAAACAGAGCGCGCTTCTCCCAGCATTCGGCCTTGGCACTGTCGCAATTCGCGATCGGCTTCGCATACCAGACAATGGATCCGATGTTAGAGGTAGGATCGCCAATCTGCTTCACAATATCAATGGGCCGGATGAGACCTGGCAGGATGAAGCCGCTGGCATCCTGGGTCTCGGACTTGTACGGGTCGTTGAAATAGCTGGGGTTATCGATGTAGGAGTCAAAATGGACGGAATCTTCGATATCGATGGTGACGTTCTTCGGATCCGAAGACAGCTTGCCAATGTGCATCGCGGCGCCGGAACAATCGTCAATCAGGATGTACCCAGGCTTGTAGTGACCCAGGCCGTTGTTATTTCTCATTCCCTCGTAGGCAACCTGCGCCGTGACGCCGTCTGTGGGCTTCAGCGCAGAAAGCTTGTCGATGGTGACGTGGATAGTGTCTGTCCAAGATGCTCCAGGCCACAGGTCCTCAATGAGGCGCATCGTTCCCTCGCGGTAGAAGTGGTCATTGGTAACGTAAAAGGAGTGCGGGTCCTTGATGAAAATGTCGTTGGGCGTCTTGACAAGCGGGTGCTGGACTGACCGCACATGCCTGATGGTGGATGAGCCCAGGATGTGATGGAAGATTTCAATCCGAGATTGGGCCTTGTCCAACACCTTCTGGTCGCCTTGGCCACCAGCCTTGGTTGCGAGGTACTCGGCGTGGGGAACATGGTTGACGGCAAACACATAGACGGCGTCAGTCTTTTCCGGGTCGGAAATGACATCGATGCCGTGAGTAATGAAAGTGCTGTCAAATTTCTCGAACTTGAGGCGCTTAGTGGTCATGTCCTGGCGGGCTGTCAGTTGACTTGCGCATTACACTCCAGCCACATTGAACTTACCTTGGGGTCAATGATATGAATAGAGCCTGTAGACTTGCTTGCCTTGACCGGGTCTTCAAAAGTTCCAAGCGGCGGAAACCATGCCTTGCGCGTCTCTGTGTCATCTTCGCACGCGGTGAAAAGGAGCCCACTCGGCTCATGGTGGTGAATGTCCTCGCAATGGATCGTGTCGCCGATGTAGACAAGGTCGCCGCCGTGCTCGACAGGTGTGTTATTGACGGTCCGCGATACTCCGAGAACCGTCGCCGTTTGCTTGATGGCTGGGCCGTAGGTGTAGCCACCAAAGACGGCCAGACCAGCCACAAGAACTGGCACCAACGCCGCCATTTTGAGTTGCTGACGGTTTGGCGGGTGCTGCGTGAGTGTCTCAGTTGTGTTCTATTCGTGAGAACGCCTAGGTATTAGTGAGACAAGAAGCTCTCAATGTCTTCGTCTGAGTTTCTGAACCAGGCGGGTGTAAGTTCGATAGTGTTAAGATGAGTTCCTAATAGTCCTCTTGCGAAATAATTCTTCTGCTGACTTCAGCCTCAGCAGAATATATGTTGAGATGAGGGGTCAGGTCCCGAGTTTGGAGTCCTGCGGGGATGGCGTTCGGTAGTGTCCTCGGTTCCGCAAAACATAGTTCAGGGCCGCCGCTGTGGAGGTTCTCAAACGGATTTACGTCATGCGCGGAGAGGAGCTGCTTATGCGCTTGCAGGATGCATTCAAGGGTCGACAGCCAATGAACTATTCACGAACGTTACAAAAGATCATCCTTTGAGTGAATCCACTCCGGTCGGACCAAATTCAAGCGACGGAGACGATGCCGACTCCGACGGGATTCAGGCTGGTGAGGGTCTCCGCCAAGAGATGAATTTCCGGCCGTGTCGCGGCCGCGGGGACCGGAGGTGGGTTTTGTCGGGCCTGAGCCATGATGTTCTGGGACTTGAAGATGGGTTCATGGGTTTATCCCGATGGGAAAGATGGCGGGAAGAGATAAAAGGAGCTAAATATGACTGAACCTGCGGTTCTGGACAGACGAATACCACTTTCAAGTTCGGTTTTGAGTTGATCTCGAAATTGGGCTTCTCGTCTTGACAGGACAGGAAAGAAACAAATTCTCAGTTCACGACGAGCATGACTATGCACCACAAGAGCCAACCAACTCTGTCACTTGTCATAATTGTCAATCGCGATACATTGCGCCCCCAAACAGTCACTGCCGAGGTCCTACATATGAAAGAGGCCAAGCCCACTTGATCAAAGGCGAGTCCTTGGTGCAATCCTGGGGCCAGGACCTAGTGCCCAGCCCATACATACCCCAGATTGATGAAGCTCTCTAGAAGGACGCCAGCGCTGTTGGCCGTTCGTCTCCCGTCATTTTAGCTGATCATGCAAGGATCCTCCCCTGTATCTGCAATGGAAATGCAACTCTGCTAGCGCCCTCCATTAAGCTCATCCGCTCGTCCGTTTTCCAGCAATCCAGAACCAACGGGTCGGACCTGTGATCAAGTTAACACACAATGGCATGTGTCTCTTGCAGCTCAATCGACGAAACACCCAACGAGACTTTGGGACCCCTGGCATGTGCTTGAGCTTCCCACGCTACAGGCATCAGATCTTACCGTATTAGGAGCATGGAAAACAACCTCGGCACTCGGGCCAGCACTGCCGACCCCCGACGCCAGCCGGACCTCCTTTCAGCTGTCCGGGTGACGCGCATTGTCTCCCCATGTACGGATACAAGAAGTCTCTCTCATCAAAGACCATCGTGTGAAACTGCCATCTCATTTTTTGCCTGATCTGTTCTATCTTAACTCAATTCGAATTTGGGCAGAATAACTCAAAAGGAAAATGGTCACTACTGTGAAGAATGCGCCACGTGGCGCGATACCCGCTCCGCGCCAGTCTCTCACTGTCGTCGACAACCGCACCGGAAAGTCTTACGAGCTGCCCATCACTCACAACTCCGTCCAGGCTACGGACATCAAGAAGATCAAGGCCGCGAGAGGCAACGACCGCGCCGAGGATGAGACGGACCAGGGTCTCCGCGTGTACGACCCGGCATACATGAACACCGCCGTCGTGCAGAGCAACATCACATACATCAACGGCCAGGATGGAATCCTCCGGTACCGCGGGTACCCCATCCAGCAGCTGGTGAACAAGTCGCACTTCCTCGAGAGCGCGTTCCTCCTCATTTACGGCGAGCTGCCGACGTCGACGCAGTACAGCAAGTGGCAGGATGAGATCATGCACCACACCTACATCCACAGCGACATCGAGGGCATGTTCAAGTCGTTCCGTTACGACACGCATCCCATGGCCATGCTGCAGTCCTCCTTCTCCGCCCTCGGTGCCTTCGCGCCGGAGTCGAACCCCAGCTTGCAGGGTCAGAAGCTCTACACCAACGCCGCGTCAGGCGACCCGGAAGCCCTCAAGATGCTCGACAAGCAGATCCTCCGCATCATCGGCAAGGCTCCCACGCTCGCGGCCGCTTCCTACCGCATGCGCCAGGGCAGACCGTTCAACCGTCCCGCCCAGGGCCTTAGCTACACCGGCAACTTCCTCTACCTCCTCGACCACCTCAGCGGACACGAGTACCAGCCCCACCCGGTGCTCGAGAAGGCCCTGGACGCGCTCTTCATCATCCACGCCGACCACGAGGTGAACTGCTCCACGGCGACCGTCCTCCAGGTCGGCTCCAGTCTCGTCGACCCGTACAGCGTCGTCTCCGCGGGCTGCGCCGCGCTCTACGGCCCCAGCCACGGCGGCGCCAGCGAGAGCGCCATCCGCATGCTGATGGAGATCGGCAGCCCCGAGAACGTGCCCGCCTTCATGGCCAAGGTCGAGAAGCGCGAGCGCGTGCTCGTCGGCTTCGGCCACCGCGTGTACAAGAACGTCGACCCGCGCTCGACGGCCATCCGGCAGCTGGCCGAGGAGGTCTTCGCCGTCACGGGCCGCAACCAGCTGCTCGACACGGCGCTCGAGCTCGCAAAGTACGCGCGCGAGAGCGAGTTCATGAAGAAGCGCAACCTGTACCCCAACGTCGACTTCTACTCCGGCCTCATCTACCAGGCCATGGGCTTCCCGCTCGACTTCTACCCGGTGCTGTTCGCCGTGCCGCGCTGCGTGGGCTGGCTGGCGCACTGGAGGCAGCAGATGCTGCAGAAGGGCGGCGTCAAGATCTGGCGCCCGAGGCAGCTGTACATTGGCGAGGGAGAGCGGGAGTACGTCGACGCCGCGCAGAGGAAGGAGAGGGAGAACAAGTCCGTGTTTGACGAGCCGGTGCAGGTCAGCCACGGCGGAGACAGCAAGCGTAACGAGCTTGCGACGTACAAGGATGAGATGGGTCAACCTTGGAGGGGTCGCGCGAAGCTCTGAGTGAGTCGGGCTAGGTGGGTGGTGTACACGGCGTACGGTTATTAGATTGACTGGTAGAGGCGACAAATGTTTTGTTTAAATAGCATGTTAGATTATGGACACATTTCGCTCTTCCCATAATGATTGGAGTCGCCATGAGCCGGGCCAAAGTGAGGAAGCGTGCTTGCTTCTCAGTGTTCTTGAAGAATGGTGCAAAAATGCAAAATGAAACGTTCCGAAACCGAGAATCGAACTCGGGGCTATGCCTAACCTCTCACAGAGATGAGAGGGCATCATGTTGGCCACTACACCATATCGGATGTTGTTGAAATTTCTGCGCACAATGTGATAATTATCGCGGGGGACGTTGTGGAGTTGAGCGTAGGTGCAGCAAGGGTGGGACCGACTTGAGGGCTTCCGTGACCTGGATGTTCCCAGAAGCCAGCTCCAAGGCGAACGATCACATGTCATCATTCGTTTTAAGGCAAAAGACGCGCCAAGCGTATTAGATCATACCTGGATTTATTGATTCGATGCTTGCGGCCGGTCCTACTGAAGCTCTCGACAAAGCAGGAACTTTTCATTCTCGGTTGATGTAACCCGTCTCTATACTAGCAAACCGGCGTGAATCGTGCTCATGAGGTATCGTCATCTGACAAGCGCCTCTTTTCGTCTCCTCTCCACCCCCTATTCCTCTTCCAGGATTCGCCTACAGCTAGAATCACTTTTGTTCAAATAGACGGTAACATCACCGGCTACCCGCGCTCGAGTACCCATTGCCACCCTTCTCCCGCATCTCCTTCTCGTTGGTCATGGTCCTGCTGCCCAGAGTCGGCGAAGACTCGAGCTCGACGCCACCAATAGTGTAGTAGTGACCGAAGACACGACTCTCGAGATCCGGGTTGGCGCCATGCTGCTTGTGCGACTGGCGACGGAAGTAGATGCGCTTGGCCCACTTCCAGGCCTCGATACCGGCAAAGAACAAAACGGCGCACACGAAAACGATGCCCCACTCCCAGGTGATGGGAGCATGCTTGAACACCTTGGTGTTGAGGACGGGAATGTAGGTGAGCGGGAAGATGGTCACGAAGCCGATGATAATGGCGAAGAACAGGAGCTTGTTGCGCCAGGTGTCCCAGAACCATTGCGTAAAATACTTCTTGCTCTTAGGCTGCATGCGGAAGAAGGATCGTCGCATGTTGACCATCTCCCAGGCGAGGAAGAGTGCGAACCAGGTGAGTGCGGCGAAACAGGTAGCGCGGGCGCGGAATACAGTGTCGCAGCGTTCGGAATATTCGTTGTTGCAGTTGACGCCAAAGTCACCATTGCCCCAGCCGAACATGACGAGAACAAAGGACGCAAGGCAGAGGGCGGCGGTCCAGAGACCATAGACGAGCATGTCGAGCATAAGCTCCCAGGTGAAGACGCCAATCTTCATCTGTTTGAGTTGTCAGCATTGATTCGACAGATAACGGGTTGTGAGCACCACTTACGTCTTGCGGCGGTCGATCCATGATATCAGGTGCAGCGACTTCAAAACCGAGCGCCATGTCAGGAAGACCGGAAGTGATCATGATAATCCACATAACCTCCACAGGAGCCAGTGGGAAAACGGACAAACCACTCTCATCCTTGAATGCTAGACCAATGAGCAGAGTGCAAGCCTGGGCGACGTTACAGGCCAACACGTGCAAAACGAATTTCTGGATGTTGTCGAACATACGACGACCTTCCTCGACAGCGTTAAGAATCGAGGCAAAGTTATCGTCCGTGAGAATAATATCAGATGCCTCCTTAGCAACATCAGAGCCACTCTCGCCCATCGCGATACCGACATCCGCGCGCTTCAGACTAGGGGAGTCATTGACACCGTCACCAGTCATGGCCACGAAGCGCCTGCGTCGGTGGAGGGCCTCAATCATGCGCACCTTGGTCTGGGGCGCACAGCGTGCGACGACAAGAGGAAGACGGGGCAGCTTGTCAATCTCATCATCTGAGAGCTTGTCAAAGTCGCTAGCAGCCATCACCATAGTCCTTGCGACATCGGAAGAGATCTCGTTCATGCGGGTGGGAAGGATTCCGACTTCCAGAGCGATTGCGCGGGCAGTTTCGGGGTGGTCGCCAGTCAACATGTGGACGCTGACACCAGCCTGGTGGAATTGCTTGACAGAAGGCGCAGACTCAGGGCGAGGAGGGTCGTAAAGACCGATGAGGCCACGGAAGGTAAGGTCCTTCTCAAAGTTTGCGCGGTCCAAGTTTTCGTGGTTGTCAACAGTACCAATGTCAGACTTGCTAGCAAAGGCAAGGACACGAAGACCGAGGCGAGCAAGCGCCTCCATGTTCCTCAAGATATCGTTCTCAATGTCCTTGGTGAGGTCGACAACCTCGTCGCCCATTTGGATTTTGGGGCAGGAAGAGATGACGCGCTCAACGGCACCCTTGGTGAAAAGCCAGGTCTTGCTCTCCTTCCCATCACTGCCAGCCTCAGTGTCCTCGAAGATTACGGACATCTTCTTGACGTCGGAGTCAAAGGGGAACTCGGCGATTTGGCGCCATCGGCTGTTCTCGCCGGAGAAGCGGAGGCGGTTCCAGTTGAAGCGGGAGGCGAAGACCTGGATAGCAATTTCGGTCGGGTCGCCACGTGCATGCCACTCGCCCTCGGCGGTCTTGTGAACGTTGGCCAGGTTGGCAAGCGAGGCGATGTTGAAGTAGTCAATGAGAACTCTGCTCTGGAGGACCATCTCTTCGGGGCCAGAGATCTGCTCGCCCTCACCATCCTGGCCTTGGAAGTCAATGTCCTTGGGCTGTGCCGGCCGAAGACCGAGGTCGCCAACGGTAGGGTTGAAGGGCTCCTTAGTATTGCTGACAGAGAAGGTTCCCTTTCCGGGAATCCAGGCCTTGCGAACAACCATCTTGCCTTGGGTCAGAGTGCCTGTCTTATCAGAGCAAATGTCTGGAAAGTATTAGCAGCGAAACATGGAAATCTGCGCAGTAGACTAACTCGTGACACCACCAAGAGCCTCCAAACTCTTCAGTTGGCGGACAATGACATGGCGCTGGACCATTCTCTTCGTACCAGCAGCCATGGTGATAGTCAAAACGACGACCAAGGATGCGGGGATCATTGAGAGACCAGTAGCGACAGCATAGATGACAACTTCTTGTGTCGTGTTGAAGTCGTTAGCACCCAAAACGATTAGGGCGCAGACGACAGCAGTGCCGAAAAGCAGGATAGCAAGCTTAGACAATTTTTTCTGCAGAGGCGTTCCGACATTCACTCCAAGGAAGCGTCCAACAGCGTCGGAGAGGGTAAGCCCCCATGCCTGGACGTAGCGGGCAAAAGAGGCGGAGCCGTCTTCCTTGCGCTTGACGTCGCGGCGACGAGAGTTCTTGCCTCTGAGGGCGGCGGCGATCTGACCAATTTCGGTGTACATTCCAGTAGCGAAAACGATGCCGCGAGCGCGTCCCTTTGTGACCGTTGAAGAGCTGTAAGCGACGTTGAGGCGGTCACCGGGGCCGGTGTCGTCCTCGAATGTCTGTGCAGCCTCCTTGCGGATGGGAAGTGACTCTCCCGTCAAAAGGGCCTCATTAGTCTCGAAGTTGACGGCTTCAACGATGCGCACATCGGCAGGGATTGTGTCACCAGTCTTGAGCTCAACCATATCGCCAGGAACAATCTCGACGGTAGGGACTGTGACATTTCTGCCCTCGCGGACCGCCTGGGCCGTTGGTGAGCTGAGAGAACGGAGGGAATCCATGGTCTTTGCGGCCTTAAACTCTTGGTGAAAGCCGACGACGATGTTGAGTGTGATGACGCCTGCTACGACGGCACCTTCGATCCAAGATTTGATTCCAAAAGAAGCACCCATGGCCAGGATGAGGACCTAGTCGAGCCAGTTAGCCAGTTTCAAACGAGACTACCAAGCGTGGTTCTTACCAAAGTCATGGCATTGGCAATTTGTCCGATGAGGATTTTGATGGGTTGGACGCCTTTGTCAGCGCCAAATTCGTTGCGGCCATACTCGTCGAGACGAGTCTTGGCCTCTTCTGGGGTCAGACCATCATCAGGGTTGGCTCTGAGCTCCCGGATTACTTCTTCAGTAGACAGGGCATGTGCCGGACGAGATAGTGGCTTGTTAGACTGGCCAGAGATGTGGTTGGCCATTGCCTCGGCCTCGGGATCCTTCTTGCCCATGTTAAATGTTTTTCAACTCAAGTATGGGTAGTCCAGACCAAGGTGGTTAAGGGGCGGTGTCGTGCGATCCTCAACTAGATCTCCGGGCGGTGCCAAGACTCGACGTCGGATCCAATCGGAGGGTTGGGAGTTTATTTGGCTCTTGACGAATGCGGCATGGAACGGGCAAAAGTGTGAGTGCTCTTATCCAGGTTCAAGCACTTTTACCCCCTTCAGATCAAGAGAACAGGCGAGCATAGGAAGAAAGAGGAAGATAGAGAGGTGGCCGAGGAGAAGAGACGATGTCTGTTGATATCGAGAGTTGGAGGAAACACAAGCCCAAAATATTCGGGGGGCTTGGAGAAGATGTAGTCTTGGTCCGCCGGGAGAGGCGCCCACACGACTCTCGGCGTTATGACTTCATAACGATAGGCAAGCAAAGGATACGGAAGAACGCGCCCCCATCTTTCTGCGTATCTTACCCCTCGAAGCCGCAACGTTCTTCGAAGAGTGAGTGTCCGTTGGGTACATGCTCCTTCAGCCTTGGCGGCTCTTCGCGGGGCTCTGCCTGGGTCTGCCTGGGGTAAGGACCCCGGGCTCGCTTTCCATGGCGTTGGAGCTGCAAAGTCCAAAAGTTGCTCGAGGACACGCGAGCTATTCACGAGCACGCCATCCAGATTTCGGTGGAAACTCTACGCTCCTGCCTGCCATGTTTGGCCGCCGAGAGTCTGGGCAGCGGGCCTCATTCTGGGCATTTTGTATTCGGAGAGGTCGTGGGCGAGCCTGGGCGTCGTAATTCGCTCTTGATTGTGTATCAGTAACTACTCCGCCAGATGCTAGACTGCCCCGAGACATGGGAAAGGAGGGGGTGGATGCTGTGGTGATGTTTTCGGTGATCAAAATGGCCGCGCCCAGAAAGATAGGAACGATACTTTGGGTTTTCTCCACTACGCCCTCGGCCAGTTAGCACACGAGTATGCCTTCCAAGGAACGCCCGGTGCGGGGGACCACTCCTTCTAGAAGGCTACCAGGGTGCTACCAGGTCTGCAGTAGTGTGCCTCAAGATATTATGTGTATCGATGTCTGTCTGCATGCAAGCCTTATTGGATACGTATGGCGGCGTAGCTTCCGTAGCGCGGCAGGGTTGAAGTCTGTCCAAGGTCAGTCAGTCCAGTCCTCAAGTCTCTGTCTGCATGCACTGCGCCTGGCGGACACGCGGGGAGATGGATCTCGTTCTCCATCTCACTTCAGTGAACTGGTCAATTTGGCCGAACTGATTCCCGGGGAGACCTGGACGTTGAGGACCACAAACAACAGAAGTCCACGTTTAGTGTAAGAGGATGAATGTGAAGACGCCGGCGGCGGTGATTGCGGCGGGTGCAAGGGCTCTGGACGGCCAAGATAATGCCCAGAGGCTCTTTCCTGTCGGCGCGGGTTGGAGTCCGCTCGACGAGACTTGCGTTCCTGCGCCAGGGTCTTGTAGAGCCGAGAGGAGAAGAGGACCCCGGACATGCAGTTGGGAATGAACCACGTCTCGGCGCCATCCCTCCACCCGGCGCAACCCCTGCGTTTTGTTGCCGACGTCCGACTTGTTGCGTTCTACACAACCTTACGGGGCCTCTCACAACAGGAACCCAGGCCGGTGCTAACGTCCCAAGTAAGTGTCGCTGTGAGCAAGTGACGTACGCACCATACGACGCGCGCACCATGTACTCAGGTGCTTAGGAGGCCTCTGGCAGTGCTGCGCAAGTATAAAGCGCCGTGTTTGGTCCGGCCCTTGGGGTGGCGACTGGGGGCTTTGAGAAGGGCCGTCAACTTCGAAGACAACACCACAGCCAAAGACAATCGAGACCTCCGAGAAGCTCATCCGGGCACCCAACATGGCAACCGTGAAAATCCGAAATCGAATGAGATCGGGAGCCTCAGTCTCTCCCTCTGCCCGAACATCAGCGCTCCGTCACACCATCTCTGCACTGCAGAGCATCAATCGTGGTCTCTGATAGTACCGTTTCTCGACTCCAATGCCGGTCAGGCTTGCTTTTGACCCCCTGCACACGAGAAAGCCTGCCCAGAGAGGCGCCCAGATTGTCGCTGCGAGCCCCGTGGAGAAGTAGAGAGGAGGAACCGGGATACTGTCCCGGTGTAAGCGATACACGACGTCCCGGGCGCGATACGGGCGGGGGAGGACGGGTCCGCCGAGAAACACAGCCACCCCGAGTGAGACGCCCAGATGCTCGGCGGCGGAAGAGACTGGAGGAGCAGAGAAGGGGCCCGGTTTTGGGGACTCATGGAAATGTGTCGAAGTTATCGTGGGATCCTCAGATAGGATGATGCTCGGTGTCATGGCGGGATGGTCCCAAGAAGACCAAGACCAAGACCGTCACTAACCAGCTGTAGCCATGCCAGAACTGCGTATCATGATGCTGCAATGCTTGCGGGATGCTCGGGGGAGATTACTTCGGGTCCTCTCCGCCAATGTCTCCCAGCATGCCAGCCATCCTTCTTTCGGCGTTTCGAGGGTAGGCTGACGATGGTATTGGGCAGCGGACGTCTTGGCCGCCCCGGCGGTGGGACATCGGATGGGGGCCAGCTGGATCTTGGATGGCCAGCCAAGGGTTTTTGGGCAACTTGGCGGTTGCTTGGCATTTGGCACGTCAACTGAAAATTCCTGAGCTGGGCGCCGCCGCCGCTCGTCGGGAGTCCACTTTCCTCTCCTCCAGCGGCGCCGTCGGTCGGCGGTTCTGGTCATTCCGTCTCTTCATCTTGAGGGTGATAACTCAAACTCCGGGGCCAAGATTCCATTCTTTTGATTCTCAACTCCAATCATCCATGGATACGACCATCTGGGAGCTCGCGGGCTGTTGTTTGGGGGGCGATGGAGGGGCGCTCCCTGGTGAGGTCATGAAGAACAACCCTTGTCACCCCAGCATTTCCCCCGCCCATCCACTGATAAGTTAGCATACACCTCCAGCTCCTTCGATGTTTTGTTTCTTCCTCTGTGTCGTTACCGATTGTCTGTGCCCTTTGCCCAGAAATCCAGACTCACCTGGCCTGTATCTTTCGCAGAGAAGACCGGCTTCGTTGACCTATCGTGGGATGCGTAGGAAACCCCCCGCTTACCAAGGATACCAAGACCTGTGTCACCAACAAACTTTACGTCACAAGAAAAATAGTCTTCTCTTGTGCACTCACTGGATCTGCGGTTCAATGCACACCTGAGTCGTTGCAATTTGCAGCCAAGGCTCTTGGCTCGAAGTAGAGGAGTTGTTGCTAGGATTGGAGCTTCAACAGAGTCGACAGTGGAACCAGCGACGACGACATAGACGAAGAAGACGGAACGAAAGGAGACCGGGAGCAGAGACAACGACGGCAGAGTCACAGAAGACACGGCCATTGCAACATATTTAGTCGCCTCGCAATGTGTTTTGGGTTTGTGAGCGTACCGGTATGTAAGATAGTGTGCGGGGGAGCTCTTGATTTACTGCTTGGCTCGACGAGTGATTGAAGTGCCGTACCTGCCGCGTACGTTATCTGCTGTCGACCACAGGTAACATTGGCGGTCATCTGACCAACAAGCTCCTCTTCAGCTGTCCTGCCTCTATTAAATGCTTGCTCAGATCGCTTCTGCAGCAATTGGTCAACTGCTATTCTGTTGAAGCTGCAAAACTGTGAACCATTGCACGTCGTCGCATCGGGAAATTGTTAAAAGCTCCATCAAAGAGCTCGAGATCATTATAAAATAGTCGTGGGAAGCTGCGATGCTCCACGCAGCGCTACAGGCGACGGGATGGACGAAGTCGGCATAATCTTGCTCACGCTGTTCCTCTTCCTCCTCGTCCTGGGTCCACTGTACAGACCGTGCTGAAGCCTTGAGTTCCCCGCAAACACAGGGCGACGAGAGCTGACATGCCCCTCTCGAGTAGAATCTGCGTCACATATTCGCGAGTCAAGGACCACCGAAGATTCAATCCTAAATCGTCCAGGGTTAGAGATGCTCGTCGAAAGCTGAGCACTGTATCGGAATGCACGACAATCAGCCCGGAAAAGCTGGACATGGAGTCGAGTCTTAATCAACACGACTCAGCGCCCGAGTGGTGAGTACTCGCCGTATTTTCTCCAGCCCGGCGTGGGACACTAGGATGGGCCTGTCTCTGCGAGATGGCAGGCAGGGAGCTGGTCAGCACCTCGCATGCCGTTGCTGTCGCTGACTGTTGTTGCTGACAGTCCCATATGCATCGGGCCACTGTTCGTCCCAAGCAACATCCATACGACTGGCTCAAGCCCGATGCAGGCAGTGCCCTCGCATGCTTCGGGCTCGGGCGGGGGCAGCGATGTTCCAGAAGAAAGTGAAGGGCGACAAACGCATAGGGGTTTTGGCATTCGCAGTGTCCGGGAGAAGCTTGCAGCGAGCAATTGCAACTGGCGTGTGATGCAGCTGTGGGACGAGAAGACGGGCAACTCGCAGGGCGACTCGGGCGATGACGATATCCTGACGCTCAAGAGCTGCCACCACGCATTTCACGCCAAGTGTCTTTCATCGTGGTTCTTGATTGAGCGGTACGACTGTCCCGTCTGCCGGAGCCCGTACTGGCAGACGCGGGAAATGAGGGCCCGGGCGGCATCCGCACCACCGGGAGCCGGTGGAGGTCACAATGCCGGAATTGCGAGTCCGGCACCTGCAAGGGTTCGCGGGCTCACGGTTGAGCGACTAAGCGTGCCAAATTTTTGATGTGAGGACTGGGTGATGATTGGTTTGTCATTGGCTTGTCAATTGGTGATTTCGTTGTTTTTCTTTTGCAGATGATACCCGGCGGAGGAGCGCAGAAGAAACGTGACTGTCATTCTTGATCAGCGACTGAGATAGCGCAATTGAATTTTCTGCGACGATGCAGAGGGACCGAGATCGACGAGTGCCGTGACACCGCAGCAGCGCCGGTGGAATCGAGATCGCGTCGTCATGGGCGGAGGTTTTGCTCAGCTAGGCCGGCGCTTTAGACTTGGGGGGCGCAGGGCGTTGCACCGTAGCTCAGAGCCAGAGCACGGTATCGATGGCGATCTGCAGTGAGGTCCTGCATTGACTTGGGTCAGGTGTCGTGGTATCGCCGGAGCATTAATAGATATGCTGGGCTGGGTTCGGTGAGCTCGTCAACGGCCAGAGCCGAAGTCCATGTTGGACCAGGGGATGAGGCATCTGGATCCAATGCGAAAGGTGACGGGTTGACGGGCTGGCGGAGCTTGTGTTCCTGAGGTGGGTGAGTGTGGCCATCGAGCTTCATCGAAGAGCAGTATTGCGGCTGATGGGAGGTGTCTGGAACGGGGCAAGTGCAGTGGCCGGGTGCTCGGTGAGACACATCCGCTAGGGCAGGCGGGACGCGGAAGGAGTGAACCACAGTTCTCGTCGGGTCGCTGCTGTCATCGTGGCGTAACGCTGTGAAATCCGCGTCCAGGCCCAACGGACCAGACATTGTGCCCCACTGTCCAAACGAGCCGCATTGCAATGTGACACTGCACTCGCTGCAGTGGATGACTGAAGCGAGGTCAGAATTCGCTCCTATCCTCTTCTCGGGTCAAGGTAAGTAAAGGTAAGGAGAGATGAGGCTGGTAGGTCAAGTACATAATGCCGTGGCGGTGGTTGGTCGACGGGTGGCGTTGTACGTGCATTGGACTTTCCCAGTGACGTCGAAGCTCCTGCCGACGATTCGTTTGGGGACCAATGACGCAGGTGAAATGGACCAAGCTCCTCCCCACAATCCACCTCGCACCTTCCACTTGCCTTCCACCTGCCACCGGCGCACCTGCCTTCTGTCTCTCTTTCGCGTTCCACCTCCCTTCCCATAGGACAGGTCCACGGGTGACTTCATCGTGCCTTCCATTGTTCGTATGTTCCTTCCGAAGCGAAGGCAGGTACCTGGCCAGAAAAAGAAAAGCAAAAGGAAAGACCTACCCTTGCCGCGTGCCTGACCCGTGTCTGAGAAGGCGAGGGGCGAAACCTCCAGAAGGAAACCGCCATCCCGTCCCATCAGCTTGATACCTACCTGCCTTTCCTCGCCTTCCGTGCTTCCCACCTACCTCGCCTAAGAATTTGCATTACTTTGTGTGCCCGTTTCTCAGGGCAGGAGGGCAGGCAGGCATGAGGGGACGAGCGCGTGGCTCATCGATGCGGCCTTTCCTTATCGAGATCGAAATGCCTATTCGCCATTGCACTAGACCCATCACAAAGAAGAATTGCATAGCGTCGCCGGCAGGCATTACATCTTCCATCTCACCTCCTGCCTACGCACCTACGGTACCTTACCTACCTCGTTGCCATCCATGCCCGTCTTCAGGCCTCCTGACGACATCCAGTCTCCTCTGCCTCTCCTTCCGCGCTAACATGCCCTCGTCTTGTCTTCCCGGCTCTCTCTCACGCTCTCTCTCACGCTCTCTCTCTCTCTCTTCCTCCTGTCCACAATCCTCTCTTCCCGACTACCTCTCCTCTTCTGACCCTTCCCGTCCTCAATAGCTTCTCGCCCGTGCCTGCTATCCGTCGCAAGAAGTCCATGTAAGGCAAGGTACAATCTGACACCCAGGGGATACATGCCTCAGACAGTGCCCACCAGCACAAACACAGACACACAAACACCCACTCTCGAGCATAATCCATCCCCCCAACGGCCCAGACACACTCATACATCACTCATCCCAATCCATCGTCTTCTACTTCCATCCGTACCTCCCCGGTCTTTGACTGCATGAGGAGCTTTTCGTCCGCCACAGCCAATCAACGGCTTTGCGCAAAGCGTCTTCTCCGTAACACCACACCCGTGCCGTCACCTGTCCCGCCCCTGAGCTCATCACTTGCCCGCTCATTCAGCCTTTCCCTATTGCCTGTGGACTACACTTACAACTCTCCGCTACTTAACTCTCTCGTCATGGCTGCTCCCAAGCGAAGAAAGTCTACCACTGCTGCTGCTGCTGCTGCTGCTGCTGTTGCCGACACCGCCATCAAACCTGAGGAGACTACCAATCCAGAAAAGGCCCCCCCTGCCCCCCGGAGGTCCAGTCGCCGCATTCACGACGTCAAGAAAGTCACCGAGCCCGGCGCCGGCATGCGCCCCACCCCTTCCGACCTAGACAAAGAGCCACCTGCCAAGCGTCGCCAGCTCAGTCGTAAGATGCTCAAATCCCACGATGGCGTTCGACATGCCATGAGAGAGCTCAGTGAGATGGAACACCGTCTCCAAAATTCCACCAGGAATCAGCGTCTTGCCGTTGAAACCAGCCACGTCGTTGGCGGCAATAAGAAACGTCCCGAGGATCAGTCTTGGCGTCCTGTTGTCAAAACGGAGCTGTCCAATCCTGAAGAGCGCGCCCGTGAGGTGGAAGAGCAACGATCCGGGACCCCGGACTTGGATGTCGCCCCTATCGAGGGCCCTGAGGCTGAGGGTGCCATTGCAGACGTTGAAGACGATAAGCTTCGAGAAGAAGACGCCCCAGAGCGGGGCGCAGCGAGAGCACCACCAGTGAATAGTGACTATCTTCCACTGCCTTGGACAGGACGTCTAGGTTATGTAAGTGCTTCATGGCTTCGTTCTTGTATCAATCGTGCTGATGTCGTCAAAGGCGTGTCTTAACACATACCTACGAGCCGCCAACCCGCCGGTCTTTAGCTCAAGGACATGTCGCATTGCATCTATCATACAGCATCGGCATCCTCTCGCTGATCCAAGTCAGCCTGAGCATGCCACAAAGAACCGACCCGATGACACACAGCCTGCTGACATCAAGCTGGGCCAAAAATACGTCCAAGAGTTGGGATTAGCAAATGCTCGAGATATTGTCAAGATGCTTCAGTGGAACGACAAGTATGGTATCAAGTTCATGCGCCTCAGCTCAGAGATGTTTCCTTTCGCCAGCCACGAGGAATACGGTTATCGACTCGCAACATTTGCTGCAGATGCTCTTGCCGAGGCTGGCAAGGTTGCTGCTCAACTTGGTCATCGACTAACAACACACCCTGGCCAGTTTACACAGCTTGGGTCCCCACGTAAGGAGGTCATAGCCAACGCTGTGCGCGACTTGGAGTATCACGATGAGCTGCTCTCGCTTCTGCGTCTTCCCGAACAGCAGAACAAGGATGCGATTATGATTCTTCATATGGGAGGTACATACGGCGACAAGCCCGCCACTGTGGATCGATTTCGAACCAACTATGCGAAGCTCAGTCAGTCTATCAAGAATCGTCTCGTCTTGGAAAATGACGACGTTTCCTGGTCGGTGCACGATCTGTTGCCCATTTGCGAGGAACTAAACATTCCTATGGTACTCGACTTCCATCATCATAACATCATATTCGACGCGAATGAATTGCGTGAGGGCACAGAGGATATCAGACAAGTTTTTGATCGTATCCGCGCGACATGGACTCGCAAGGGAATCAGGCAGAAGATGCACTACAGCGAATCGTGTCCGGGTGCTGTCACACCACGAGACCGGAGGAAGCACTCACCACGCGTGAAAACACTACCTCCCTGTCTGCCCGATATGGATCTCATGATTGAGGCCAAGGACAAGGAGCAAGCCGTCTTCGAGCTCATGCGCACATTCAAGTTACCTGGTTATGACCTTTTCAACGACGTCGTGCCTTACGAACGGGAGGATGAATATCGAGCAAACAAGAACGGGGCTGCTAAGAAGAAGCCGAGAAAGCCGAAGAAGAAGAAGAAGGACGATGATGGCGATGAAGAAATGGAGGAGGGGGTAGGCGAGGCTGGCCCAACCGAGGCCGAAGCAAAGACAATCCCTCCAGAGGAATTTGCTATGGGCGGCCCAACACGGCGGGTGTATTGGCCCGAAGGCATGGAAGAGTGGCTGAAGCCTAAGAAGAGGGAGGTCAAGCGGAAGTCGACGGTTGTCAAGGACGAGTCATGAGAGGTCGTCATATGTATCACCTGTATAACCTGTATCATAGCCATTTCAAACAATCAATATGTCTCACTACGAAGAAACGAGCTTCGACCGGCGTTCATCCATGGAGTAGGTCAAAAGATGAAATTGTATAGAATTCACTCAGTCAGCGTTGTGGGCCTGGTGATGATCATATGGTGTATTTGTGGACTGAGATCGCCAGGTCGGCGATTGGGTGGCGAGTGGCCCAACTTTTCGGGCCCAGGAACTGACGTATACGTATGGGGTCACGGGTTTTGACAGGCATTATCGATCTGGCGAGGTCTTTTTCTGCTAGACGCAACTGAGGGCCGAGTGAACAATTCTTTTAGAATGGAGCAGTCTTATGCAGCATGCGGTGCAACCACAACACTGACAGAAACATCAACAGAGTTGCAACAATGACAACAGGCTTGCGTCCATATTTTCGCGACATGAAACTTGCGCTTGTAGGTATCTGAACCACAGAAGAGGAGATGATGAAGAATCTGAACTCCATCTCAATAATAGAGTACCGCTCGGTTTGTTCATTGGCAGTCCATCCGCATCATATTCGTTGATGAAGACCCGACCAAGTGGGATGAGAAGCAAAGGGATTGAGTTTCCAATAGGATGAAAATGGGCACAACTGCCCACATCACGTATCTGGTCTCGCCTGTCCTAGCCGACTCCCGAGATATCGAAATGCCAAACTGCCGAGAATCCGTTGCAGATGGGGCATGCCTTATCACAGCCATCTCGAAATGGAACCAACATCGAAGCTTCCCACCCCTTGATCCGATGTATGACGATAAGATAGAGTTCTGACCTGCCAAACAAGCACCAACAGCAATCGCTAGCCCCATCACCTCACGCACATCGCTCGAGGTATCGTCGATGATACCGTCGCTTAGCACATATTCCTCGAATCAAAACCCCAACCGCTGTCATCGTCACGCGGGGGGAGGGCTACAGCGCGCCGTGGCACCTTATCTAGGTTCCATCGCCTTCAGGGGTGCCACAAAGCTTAGCTCGGGACGACGTCAAGGACGCCCCGGCATATCTCTTCCAACACGCCAGTCGATATCGCGGGGGGTTTCGAACCGCGGCGTAGATGGTAAGTGGTGGGCTCTGTTATCCGGGACGGTCGCACCCGGCGGGCACTCTGATTAAAAGCACTCGGATGAACCGCCATCACACCACGTATGATTGTAGGAAACATAAAGACCGTAGTCCATCCCTTCTCTTTGGGGTAATTCGTGTGACATTCCGCCGGTAGAACTATACTGGTTCGCCCCTATGACATCGTGCGCCTGAAGTCGTCCCGTCTCTGAGACACCTGGAGCAACCATGCCCGGCCACCCGGTCGCGCCCACGGTCACGGACGGCAGCCAAGAAGCTGGAGACCTGTCTATTTCACAGCTTAAGCACGAGAAATCCAACTCGCGGTCTAGCGGGTGCGGTAACGGACATGTAGTCGACATCATGCAGGAGACGCCAAACATCCACGACCCGAACGTGACGTTCGAGGAGTACCTGTACTGGGCGAGCATCACTCGCGCGGAAGAGCAAGAGGCGAATGCCAGATACGTCCAAGCCAGAGGGCCTGTTACCATCAAGAGCGTGATCAAGGACAGGTTCAGGAAGGGTGACGAGCACGGGCAGTATGAGAGCAGCGGCGGCGCTCCGGACACGAGGGAGAAAAGCATCGGGAGCGACAAGACCTTGGTTCCTCCCGGCGAAGGGGTTGTGGGAAGCGTAACGCAGGAAGAATGGAAGAGGGCTAGCAGGGCGATGAGAACAGCCGGCTGGGGTGCCATATTCTATCTCATCACGACGGATATCCTGGGACCCTTCTCAACGCCGTGAGTATTCATCTCTCCAGCTTTATCACAACTTCAGACTGACGGGTTCTAGATGGGCCTTTGCGCAAATGGGATATGGCCCAGGCGTGGCTCTCTACACCGTCTTCGGCATCATGTCCTTGTAGTAAGTCCTCCTCATCTCTCGGTCGAGCACCCACGCAGACTGCTCACAGAACCAGTTCGGGCTGGATCCTCTACAAATCCTTCCTCGGCCTCGACTCCGACCGGTACCCTCTGAAAGGCTACGGTGACCTGTACTTCCGCGTATTTGGGACCTGGGCGCGGCATGCCATCAACTTTGCGCAGGGCCTGCAGCTCATGCTCTTTGTCGCGGTCCTCATCCTCGGTAACGGACAGTCGATCTCGCAGATTTCCAAGGGACCCAACGGTGACGCGGGGATTTGTTTCGTTGCATGCCTTATCATCTTCATGGCGGCAGGGTTCATTCTGGGACAGATTAGGACGCTGCAGCGGTTCTCGTGGATCGCAAACCTGGCTGTTTGGGTGAACCTGTTGATCATCTTCATCTGGTGAGTGCAGTCGCGCAGTCAAGCCAGACTCTTGCACCCTGGCGCAATGTCCCCTGAATGTACTGACCATGACATAGCATGGGCGTCGTGGCACACTCCCCTCCGAACTTCGCAGCGACCAGAGCCTCCTTCGGCGACGCCTTCGGTCCCGGGCCAATCCACACGTACGCCGGCACCCCGCCCAACGGCATGGCATCGGGCGGCTCCGGCTTCTCGGCCTCTCTCAACGGCCTGAACCAGGCAGTCTACTCCTACGGCGGCTGCCTCATCTTCGCCGCCTTCATGTCCGAGATGCGGCACCCGATGGACTTCTGGAAGGCGCTCCTCCTCGGGGAGGTCTTCATCTACTCCATCTACCTCATGTTCGGCATCTACGTGTACTCGTTCCAGGGCCAGTACAGCTTCAACCCCGTCATCCAGGGCCTATCGCCCTACGCGTGGCAGACGGCCACGAACGTCCTCAGCCTCATCACGGGGCTCATCGCGGCCGGGCTGTACGGCAACATCGGGATGAAGGTGCTCTACGTCGAGTTCCTGCAGGGCGTCTTCGGGGCGCCGCCGCTGACGGCATCGGCGGGGAAGATGCTCTGGGCGGCCGTGATCCCGGTGTACTGGGTCATCGCCTTCATTGTCGGCGCCGCGGTGCCGCAGTTCTCGCTCGTCTCTGGCTTCATCGGCGCGCTTTTCATCCTGTCCTTCACTTACACGCTGCCGGCGTTGCTTGGGCTCGGGTACTGGATCCGGAAGGACGCGATGTTGCCTGGGGAGGAACGGTTTGACCCCGCGACGGGTATTTATCACTACGTCGATGGCGGGTTCTGGCGGTACTGGAGGGGCTTCATGAGGAAGCCGCTCTTCAACTCCTGGAATATCTTCTACATGCTTGGCGGCATGGTCACGACGGCGCTGGGGATGTACTCGTCCATTGAGGGGCTGATTGAGGCATTCAACGGCAAGTCGCAGGCCACGAGTTTCGGTTGTGCGAGTCCGGTGTAGGCTGGAGACGAGAGGTTAGCGGCTTGGCTATCGACATTTCTCACCTTTCAATTCTGTAATTTCTCAATTTCGAATACAATTGCCCACGGAACTGAA
The DNA here is from genome assembly GCF_026319265.1 of Colletotrichum chrysophilum. Lineage (NCBI taxonomy): Eukaryota > Fungi > Ascomycota > Sordariomycetes > Glomerellales > Glomerellaceae > Colletotrichum > Colletotrichum chrysophilum. The sequence goes on along the minus strand of NW_026517327.1, from coordinate 129,025 downwards.
TGCGGAGGACAGAGCTCCACGTGGACCTCGCAGCCCACACCAATACGGCTCTAAACGGGCATCATGCAGGCAGAAAAATGACTCGGATGTAGCCCGCCCCTCTTGGGACCACAGTCCGGCCTTCCGAGCATCTCACCAAGAGAGGCTTAGCCCCTAATATCTCCCCTTGGTGTAGTTGGTTCATCACGTTCGACTGTAATGGTTACATTGTCATCGAAAGGTCTCTAGTTCGATTCTGGAAGGGGAGAACCAATTCTTTTTGCGCTTTCTGCTCCGTGGTGTGGATATAGTGTTGTAACGTCTTTTGCTAACCGTGCCAAAAGTTTCCGCTGCACTTCGATCAGTTTTGTTCTGTTTCGTTTGGCCTCCTGCAGACAGCTTGACCCTACTGCAGACCATTTGGCCTGCAGATGCATCGGCCTCCTGCATACGCAGGGAGACGTGACCGCTTCGACGTTCGAGCACAAAGACAGAATAGTATGCCGGTAGATGCAGGCTAGTAGTTGCGGTGGCTGAAAGTAAGCAAGCAAGCCAACGGCCGGCAACTCCTTGTTCAATTGTATCTGCGCTCCGTGTTGAAAAAACAAAGTGCATGCGTGCGCTGTTGAAACAAAAATTTTAAACCCAGAACGAGCGTTGAGCTCCCTTCTCATGAAATCTACCCTCAGAAATATCGCCAATGCTTGACCCAATGTTGAAAAGATGGTCTCTCCCATTCGTAATGCATGACCCTGTAAACCAAAACGCCGTAGTAATAGTAGCATGCACCCAAAGCCGCCACACTCATGCCCCTCACTTCGGAGGGAGGAGGGGTTGTCTCAGGCAGGGTGATTTTCTCTGAATGCGCCTCTATGTCTTCAGACCCACCAGGCTGAGGAACTCGTTCCTGGTCTTCTCCTTCTTTTCGAATGCGCCGAGCACGCAGCTGGTAATTGTGCTGGTGGTCGTCTTCTGCACTCCGCGCATGACCATGCACAGGTGGCTGGACTCCATGACAACAGCAACACCCTGAGGCTTCAGGATCTCCATGATAGCGTTGGCCACCTCCTTGGTCAAGCGCTCCTGAATCTGGAGACGTCTGGCAAACATCTCGGCAATGCGCGGGATCTTGGACAGGCCAATGACTTGGTTCTTGGGGATGTAGGCAATGTGCATCTGTGGTGTTCCCAGTCAGCTTTTACGTCCAGTCAGTCATGCGACGCGGTTCTACATACCTTGCCTGTGAAGGGAACGAGATGGTGCTCGCATTGACTGAAGATCTCAATATCCTTGACAATGACCATCTCATTGTGGCCCTCCTGGAAAATGGCGTTGTTGACAATGTCGCGAACGTTTTGCTGGTAGCCCTTGGTGAAGAAGAGCATGGCCTCGGCGTAGCGTCTCGGGGTGTCGAGGATACCGGGCCGGTCGGGGTCTTCGCCGACGCATTCGAGAATGGTGCGGACGGCGCCCTTGAGCTTCTCAAGTCTCGCGGCGGCCTGCTCCGGGCTCTCCTCAAGTCGCTCGCGAGTTCCAATGCCTTGTGAGGGCAAAAGAGTTAGTCAATGGCGGGCGCGGGGCGGGGCAATGGTGTGATCTTACTCGGGCGACTCAGGCCATCAAAGTCAATAACGGGGCTGGGTGACCTCGTCACGGCGCCCTCGTTCTTGGGCTTCTTCACCTTCTTGGAGGAGGAGGATGTGGTATCCCTGGGATCGCGAGCCGGACGGCTCAAGCTGGGACGACGATGTTTCTTGGAGTTGCCGTTGAGCTCGGCGTCGTCGCCCTCGCGCTTGCGCTTCGACTTGTCTTTCTTGCCCCGCTTGCTGCTGCTGGCCTGGCTCGCGGTCTCGGCATCGCTTCCGTCGCTGGATCCGCTGAGACCGTTGGGGTGGCTGTGCTTGGTCTTCTTGCCCTTCTTGAGCTCGGCGCCCTCGGATTGTGTCATTTTTGGAGGTATTAGGAGGGCGGATTGGTGATGCGGAGGGGATTGAGAGGTGTAAGTGGGAGGAGGATGATGGAGCTCCCGCGCAAGAAACCAGGACCAAGACACTCGGGAAGCGACCCGCTGAGAGTCATTCGCCTGGAGCTAAATCGGAGAAGAAAATTCGGTTATGGGCGGCGTGCAGCGTTATCTTATCGCGACGTAGCACCAAAAGTTCCTTCTTGAGGTGCAGCACCTTTGCACCCCAGCTTTTCTGGCGTCAGGGTCCAGTCCAGTGGAACTTTCGGCTTAGTCACCTTGCACTCGCCAGCCATGTGGCTTACCCGCCAAGGTTGACTGGCTCATTGGACCAGTGCACCTTGAGCTAGAAGTACGCAGTACCTCCGTACCTGCCCAAAGCAAGGTGGTCATGTGATCTGCCTTCACCTTAGTCAGCTTGTACCTTCCTGCGCCTGGCATTTGGGTAGCTTCCTTCCTCAAGTCGCGCCTCACTTCCAGTTTGGTCTGCCAATCGTGAATTTCGACTCCACGCCAACGTTCCCGACTTCTGCCTTCCAACAACACCCCCGAGCTTCTGAGGAACAACGGGAAGCTCCTTCTCGAGATAGATCCACGACAAAAACTCTCTAGAAACGTCCGACAGTCACTCTCGACTGCGCAGGCGTAGCTTCTACAGGACGGCCCAGACCAACCTCGACCGACTTCGATAGCCGCTACGATGGCTTCTCCTCCGTACGCAAACTCGCCGACCGCTCTGTCTCCCCCATATCCCACATCGGCCCCGCTCCCAACAACGAACAAGAAGCGCGCCTCCGAAGGCGGATCCCAGCCCTCTCTCAAGCGCCGCAAGGCCTCTACCCTTTCAGTCACCTCCGCAGCCTCCGCCCATCCTCTCCGTCAAACTTCCTTCCCTCCCGATGGAGCTGGATCTCCCTTCCCGCGATCACCGTCAGCCGATACCATGAGCGTGGTCAGTGGCAGCCAGGTTAGCGCGCCTCCTAAGAAGAAGCGCGGCCGGAAGCCCAAGAACCAGACGAACGTGGAAACCAGAGAGCAGACACCCTCGCTAGTTGGCGGTCGCGCACCGACGACGGTCAGTGGCACAGGCGCAGGAGCTGAGGGACAAGAGGATGGCGGTAACGACGATGACGACGACAACGATATGCGCATGGCCTTGGTGGACACTACAGCCAGAACGCAAGAGCAAAAGCAGGAAGAGATCAGACTTCGTGCCATGTTGGTCGAGTCATTCGACCCAGCACAATACGACCGCTACGAACTCTGGCGCGCCGCGAAGCTTACGGAGTCCGTGGTCAAGAGAGTAAGTTTGCTCCCATCTTGCCGCTGCTTTTGACGGCCTGTCATCCGCCGTCCACGCTATACCATACTCACAATGCCCAGGTCGTCAACGCAACCGTATCGCAATCCGTTCCGCCCAACGTCGCACTCGCCGTCAAGTCAGTCTCAAAACTATTCATCGGCGAGCTCATCGAAAGAGCTCGAGACGTGCAAGGAGAGTGGATCAAGGCAACTGGCGAGAAGCAATCGGAGCTGCCGACACCACCGCCCGTCTCAAAAGACGGAGAAGGCGAGGCCAGTCAGGCCGCCAAGGAAGACAAGCGAGGTCCTTTGCGGCCGGATCATCTCCGTGAGGCATGGCGGCGGTACAAAATGTCAGGCGACGGCGGCTGGGTTGGTATCCAGGGTCTGTGGCACGAACAGCAGTCCAGTGGTGTTGAAAGATTCCCTGTGCGCACCGGCGGCAGACGAATCTTCAAGTGATGAGCGAGGGTCTCGTTTGCGTTGGTCAAAAAAAAGGGGATAGTACAGGGGATGACTAAGGGGAAGAAGGGCTTGGAGGATTCGCATGATACCCATCTAACCTATGAGTTAGCATTATTATGGATGACACGCACGTCAACTTTTGACGTGCCTATCAGAACACTGCTCAGCACCCCGCGTTCTCAGTTCTTACGGATAGATGCCTTACCGTATATCTGAGAGTCTGTTCCGCGGTATCAACGTCCCAGCGCAGTCCGCGCAAACCGCCGCTCTGCCGCGGCCCGGGCGGCAGAGGAATCATAGCGACTGCGGGAATAAGTGAGGATACTATATCTTTGTCGCCTCTCGCTTTCAAGATGTGTGTCCAGGCCACGTCCAGGCAGGAGAATCAGCTGAAGGGTTCGTCTGGAGTTGATTGTCTCATGCAACTCGAAATCAGCTGCCAATGGCTGTTGCAGCATGGAAACATAGCAATTCGCCGTCCCATGATTCTTCATCCAAAAACACAAATGGCGAGACCGAGACTGGGAAGTCGACGGGCATGTAAGAAACCAGAAACGGATAGAAGCCGGAGGTCCTGTCGCCATTGGTGAGAACGACACTATGGGGTTCCCTTTTTGGCCGTCCCGATGCGAAGGGCACGCGGAGCCGAGGCCGAGTCTCTGCATTCCGTGCAGTAGCATGTTTGGAAACTGACAAGCGATGTGGCACCTACACTTTGACGCGCCGTGCGACGGTGCGGTCGTACCGGGCCAATCAGTTTCGTCTGGCGTTTCTGCGCGGCAGAGTCGGCCGAAGGTCGGAAGCTTGCCCTCCCCTCGAGACTCTCTGGCGATACATTGGCTGCCCGCGTCTCCGCCGCGGTCTAAGCTGTACCTTTTTCCGTTTCACCTGGACTCTGATACTCGCAGCAAGAATCTTGCTCTAGAGCTTCAGAGGCAACAGGAGCAACTCAGCCGACTCTGAGACGTTGGTACAGTCGGCTACGATTCAACCCTCGTCAAACTCTCACTCTCTCAGCCACCCCCACGGTCGATGGTTCAGGTCTCCCATCACACCCACTGGCAGCCACGGGGTTGGCGTGCTAAAGACCGGTCCATACCATACGGCACACCAAACACTGGTTGGATTCGGCAAGAGTTCGTGGGAGTGGTTCCTCGGCTTCACGCGCCATGTTTCTTGGGGTTGACTCAGACCGCCGCCCTTTGAGTTGCGGGAAGTCCGCCTGCAATTCATGTCAGGCAAGCTCCTTCATCGGCATCTCGTTGACAGGTGGCCATGCATGCTCGAAGGCCTTCAGCACCGGCCAACGAAGCCATCGTCGGTGGCCGCACAGAGACTGCAAGACATGGAAATGTCGCAAGGCCCGGACTCTGCGTCGATTTTCAATCAACTGAAAGCTCATGAGTTTAAGAACTTGCGATATCCCACGTCTGCTATGCCCGGGGATCGTCGAATCCCTCTACCCCGTTTGGTAGGACCCCTGGGCCAAGACCCTTCGTACATTGAAGAGACACGGCCAAGACGAAAGGGTCGAGAGGAGCTCGCGCCAGGTCGTGGTCTGATTCTCGGGCTCAACCTGCCGTGATTTTCGATGGATTTGTCGAGCCGACTTGGGTCGGCCTGACAAAACGAGCCAGCAATCAATCTGAAAGGAGCTCTCGATTCCCCAATAAGAGAACTCTGGAGCGAGAAAATCCACAGCAGAGCCGTGGAATACAGCCGTGGGGCTGTGGGGGATCGCCAGATCTCCTGGGCTCGGGGAGAGTTGAGCAGGGATCTGTCCGCACGTTTCACGTTTCACTTCGGCGAGGCACTTCGTATCATGCTGGAGGGCGGGGCGATGGGGTTGGAGCGTACCTTGCCGCTGCCTTACAACAGTTAACCCCCAACTTGCTTCGGGGACAGTTCCGTTTGATGTTTTAAAATAACTCCGTCGGTGGTTGTGCTGGTCGCCGTGTGTGTAAGTGGTGGTTGTTCAGGCGATACACAGAGGCTTGGCCAGCAAGATGGAAAGAACTTGAGCCGCAGCAGCCAGGAGTCATTCTTCAGGATGAGCAGAGTTGCCACCTTCAGGATCATCAAAAGTGAAGCGAACGCTTAATCATCTTGACTTCTTTTTCGGCGGATCGTAGTATGGATGAGAGCGGGGGAGGGAGGAAGCACCGTCAGTGGACTACCCGTCGAGCTTGTGTGGAATAAGCACCTTACCTTGAGCAGGGTTGAGGCACCCAGGTCGACGATCGCCCCAGGAAGACTGATCCATCGATACTGCCGTAGAAGTCTCACGATTCGTGCGATGCGAGTGGCTCAGCAAGCACTCACTCTCCTTCTCGCGTTCCCGCCTGGAAGGCCAGCCGGGGCTGGGCTCCCTAACTGATCCATGCATTGACGTCAGGTAGCGAAGACAGCAAGTCAATGCGATTGCGGACGGGAGGCCTGCCCCGGTTCGAAGAAGCGCCGTCGAAGCAGTTTCCCCCCTCCTCTGCTTGTTCAAAACCATATGTGGTGGTGTTGGGCTACGAGGGTGAACCGTGGGCTACATGTGAGACGGATTACGCTTTTGGGAAAGTGATGAGCTGAGATTCCAGATAATGTTACCGTCTGTGCGATGAAGGTTGTTTTGCCCCCTCCTCTGTCTGTTCTGGGTGTGGGTGTCTCTCATGTCTTCGAATCTTGGGTCCCGGATCCAGTCTGTGCCATACGTATAAGCCTTTGAGAGCCCTCTTTCCTTTCCGTCGATTTTTCTTTGATCCCCCACGATTGCTGGTCAAACACGGAACAAAGAGATACCTTCGGACTTATACCCCCTCTCTAAACCTACACACCTAATCCTACGCTACACCTCTTCGAAGGAACATCAACCGTCAAAAAAAAAAAAGAAAAAAGTCACGATGAAGTTCACCACCGAGATCACCCTCCTTACCCTGGCTGCCGGCGCCTTCGCCGAGATGCCCACAAGGGTGCAGCGCGACGTCCCCTCCGTAGTCGAGCGCGACCTGGCCACCATCTCCGGTGTCATCCAGCAGGTCGACAACCAGCTCAAGTCCCTCAACACGGCCGTCCAGGGCTTCAACGGCGACATCAACGGCCTGGCCACGGCGGCCGGCAGCCTCGTCAGCACCCTGCAGCAGGGCACAACGCAGGTCGACGCCACGAGCGAGATCACCCTCAACGAGGCCCTCAACCTCCAGCAGTTCGTCTCGGGCCTGCAGTCCGACGGCAACGCCCTCATCAAGGGCCTCAACGACAAGAAGCCCGAGTTCGAGAAGGCCAACCTGTGCAACGTCATCGTCACACAGATCGACCAGACCGGCACCAGCGCGCAGAAGCTCATTGATGCCGTTGTCAAGAAGGTGCCGCAGAGCGTTCAGTCCGTCGCCAGCCAGCTGGCCGGTTCTTTCGCCAAGTCTCTGAGCGACTCCAAGGACAACTTCTCCCCTGGCAAGTGCAACAACGCCAACGGCATGGGTGGTGGCATGCCCAGCAACGGCACAATGAACGGCCCCAAGACATCTTCTCCTGCGAAGGCCGGCGCCAGCGCTGTTTCCATTAGCATCGGTGCCATCGCTGCGGCGGCATTCGCTACCCTGTTGCTGTAAGCGCGTACGCAGAGATTTAGATCGTAACAACAAGCAGAATGGAGGAAAGCGTTTGGGAGGAGTTTCATTTCATTTTCCTTTTTTTTTTCTTCCAGGAACGAGGCACAAGGTGGTACTTGGAGAAGAAAACTTTCAAATTTGTCTATGGCGGACCTTCTTTATGTGTGTCGGCATGCTGGAAGAATGGCGATGCGCTGTATCATACGAGTTCAGGTAGACAATGCGGAGCTTGCTTCGTTGGACTGAATTCATCTTGACTCCTCAACAGAGCCGATTCTCAGTCTGTGTTATCAGTTTGACTGGCGCGAGACGTGATAGCCCTGGAGCGAAGGCCAGGCTCCTCGCCAGAAGCGGTGCGAAAGACGGATGTTGAAGAGGGCATATCGTGCAGTGCAATTCCATTGCCTGCCGAAACGTCGTCTGCATGGTTTGAGTTCACTTCCGCGGGACTGGGACGTCCGGCATCCTCCTTCGCAAGCATTTTCTTCCGGAACCACGGCAAAAAGTTGTAGTATCCACCGCAGGCGAACACGCCGCACCAGAGTACGAATTCGGTGGCGTAGATAATGACACCGAGTATGTCAACGGAAGGCTGGAAGAAGATTGACGCAAGCGAGAAGACGTCTCCAGCGGCGTCGATCGCGACGAAGATGAACGAGATGCCGCGGACGGTGCGGTGGACGTAGATGTCCCAATAATGCCGCAGCACGCCGGCGGCGAGGAGGGCCGCGGAGAGCACGGCCATGACGATCATCGGCCACTCGGTGCCGCGGGACTTGGGGATGCGCAGAGCGAAGACGAGAGCTGCCTGGATCCCGGCCATGACGGCCGCGATGGGAGTCACGACCGCGAGGGAACGGAGGACGGACCAGTTCTGGTCATGTCAGCTGTCCGAGACGAAGAGCGCGGGATTCGGAATGCCTACCCGTTCGTAGTAGCAGCACTGGATCCAGGTTGCCAGACTTAGGAACGTCAGAATCTGGGGCTGGATGCGAAGGGCGATGTTGAAGTCCTCGACAATGTTGTAGACACCCAACGGCACACCGGCCCAGGCCCAGAGCATCATCATGGAGGGTTGCAGGCCGGTCGCATTGTGGCGACGGTAGTTGATGATGATTTGCGGGATGAGCTGGTTACTAGTCAGACGGGCGATGGTGGGTGGAGATAAGAGATGCAACGGACCTGGATTGACCAGCAGACCTGCGATGTGTAAGTTTGGCTTCATGTTTTGGTGGTTGTGAAATTCTTACTGCGCCCAGTGTGCCCAGGGCGTTAGCGGCAGCTGGGACATCCATTGCAAATGCGTTTGGTGACTTTTCTAATTGAGGGGCTTCTTCATGAGTAGTGCAGATGGACGAGTAATAAGGCAGTCCAGCTTCTCTCATCAGTCTGCTGAAGCAATAAAAAGGAGACAGCCGGCATCGGCAAGGAAAGCTCGACAAAAGTCAAAAAGGATGGTTCTCCCCTTCCAGAATCGAACTAGAGACCTTTCGATGACAATGGAACCATTACAGTCGAACGTGATAAACCAACTACACCAAGGGGAGTAACGGGGCTGAGCCCCGCTTGGTGATCTGTTGGAGGAAATCCTAGCGAGCCGTACTAAGTAGGGCTTACTGCGGGGCATCTTCGTTTTGGTGCTCTCACCTCCGTTGTCGAGGACCAGTGATGTGTTATCTCTCACTTTCAAGTAATTCTGCCTCGTGGAGATACCTCTGCGGCGTTCTCAGCCAAGACCACTGTGCTTCCCAGGCGGGAAGTGTTCCCACCCGTGTAGTGCATGGCAGAGTGGTCTCGTTGAACTGCCCTGTATTAGAGGCGCATTGCCCTGTTCTGCTTTATGATATTCATCCTCTCCGTGATATTGAATGCTTGATCGCACTCTTGTATCATCACCAGAGACTTCCTCGCGCCCTCACCTCATTATGACACCGTTCTCGGGGTATCGCCAAACTCACCCTTCTCAACCGCTTCGAGCCTAGGGCCGACCTTTGTCCAGATTTCCTCCGCGACCTCCTCGACACTAGCACCGGCATCAACGACAACCAGGTCCTCCTTCTCCTGGCGGAAATCGGCATCCTCGCGGTCCTCCTCTCCCAACGTGCCATCAGGCCCAATCCGACCACGATGAAGACCCCAGAACAGCTCACGCACCCGGCGCTGGAACTCAGCCTTCTCATACACCTCGCCTCCCCAGCCCCCACGCTCCTTGGCGACCGACTCATCGAGGTCCAGGAATAGGGTAAGGTCGGGCCTCGGCAGGCCCAGCTCCGGCGCGCGGGCCCAATGCAGGTTGAGCGAGGGATTCTGCTTGGCGGCGCTGTAGACGATGCCCGAGAGGTAGTATCTATCGCAGAGGACTGTCGTTCCTGATGCGAGGAGAGATTTGATGTTTTCTCTGGTTGATATCAGCAAGAAATCCTCCTGTACAAGTTTGATGACGGGTACGAGACTTACACAGCCTCCCACCTGTTAGCGCTGAATAGCAAGTGAATAACGTGGTCCTCCATCTCCAAATTGCTCTTGAGATACTGATCAATCATGTTCCCGGTAGGAGATGTCCTGTCTGTTGCCTCAATCCCATCAGCCCAACCCCAACCCAAAGGGCCCAGACAGCCAAGACTCACCAGGGAAGCGCATGGCCTTCGTCTTCCTTCCCAGCTCGACCAATCTCTGCTCGAGAAGCTTTACTTGTGTCGTCTTACCACTGCGGTCGAGACCCTCGAACACAATGAAGGCGCCACGGGTGACGCCGGCGGGAGGGGCTCCGCCGTCCTCCGCAGGAGCTCCCGTTGCGGTGGACGAGGCTATGGCCGCCGTGGCCAGGTCGTTGATGGAAGCCATTGGTCCGGCGGGTAAAGACAAGAAGGTCGACAGGTGATTGGGTTTTCTGTTTTCTAGTCCTGAACTGTGAGGGATATTGGACGTTGCAAACGGACCACCTTAATGCTGTGGATTTTGACGTTGTGAAGTTCGCAGCTGTCGTTGAGTGGTGCGGTACCTTCAGACGGTGCCACAGCGCCAACCCACTGTAGCTGTCAATGCTACCTTACCTTAGTGGTGTTGGATCGGCGGCAAGAGCAGTGGAGGCCCCGCCCGGGTTACCTGCCGCCTCAGCGCGTTGAAGCCATCGGGCCGCGCAAGTCGCGTCACGTGGAGCGCGACGGCCGACGTCTTTGGGCGTGCGGTTTGGATGGACCTTGCGATGCGCCGGAGCATCGCAATCTTTGGATTCTGATCGCATACCCAGGGGTGTCTTATATACTGAATCGCATCACGCCTGCGCCTCGTCACGTTGCGGTGCAATTACTCCTAGACATCACCGACATAGCTGCAAGACAGTTCAAACGCTAACGCACTCTATTGATGGGGATATCAATAATGCAAACAGCGAAAAGACGACAGTACTCCGATTCCACCTTTGTACACCCGTAAATCCTACACCAAAAGTGTCCCGGGTCCCTATCGCTTGTCGGCCGTCCAGTCCCATCCGAGTACCCTTGAAAAACAATAACCTAACCAACACCGCATGAATCATGGTCCCGTAATTAAAAGGATGGTGAATAGTTGGAAGCGAAGCAGAGGAAAGCCAATCGACCCAATTCGAACCGCGAGGAAACATCAGCACTCCGAAGTAGCAGCAACTACTTCCGCGTCATCTTTTGCGCTCCCGCTCTCCCAGAGCTCAAAACTCTCCCCGGTGCCTTCTATAGGCTCAAGAACAGCTGCATTGGCTGCTGGCTCAGTAGACTTGCCCATCAGGTCATCGACATCTCTGGACTCAACGACGGGCTCGTCCGACTCGGCCTGGACTTCAGGCGGGCAGTCGTGCACCTCGGGAACTGGGGCGGAAGCAGCAGGCTCCTCCTCTTCGTCCTCATCAGCTGGGATGATAATGACCGATGACTCGTCGCAGCCGAGAGCGTAGAACTCGCTGGCGTCCATCTCGCCCAGTGCTGTCCTCTCCTTTTCAAAGATCATTTCGTCCTCGCTTGCGCGGCGGGCGGAGCGTCTGGCCGAGGTTTGGCTGACATCATCTGATGGCGGCACATTCTCCTTATCACGACCTTCGGCGCGATCCAGGCTGAGCTTGCGCTCGCTCTCCTCATCGGAGCTAATGTCGAGGACGCAGGTACCGTGCTGAAGCATGTTGGTCATCTCCTGCTCGGGAGTGTCCTCGTGAATGTCAAAGAACCATGAAGACTTCATCTCGGGCTCAAGCAGCTCTTTGGGCGCGCTGCGCGAAGACGAGGCGACAGACGAACGGGCGGCATAGCTAGGGATGGTGCCCTTGAGGGCGGCATCAAGACTGAAAGGAGCAGCACCAGAAGACGTAGACGACAGGTTGAACATGGGCGGGTCTACACGGGTGTAGGGGCCGGCAGTCCGGCGGCGGCTGGAGAGGAGGCCAGAGCGCTTGCCACGGGTCGGCGAGCGGCCGGCGGGCGCGGAGAGCGGGGACGACTTGACAATGCCGGCGTTGATTCTGGCAGCGGGCGACTTGGGCTGCAGCAGACTGCGAGGGCGGGGGAGAGTCGGCTTCGAGCTGGTCAACGCGGGGCTTTCGGCCAGAGGCGCGGCCTTTTTCAGGATAAAGGAAGACGGCTTGAGGGAGTCCTTGGAGGGGAAGAAGCTGTCGAGGCCCTTGGATCGCTTAGAAAACACGGATGGATCGACATTTTCGAAGTCGTCGGTTTCTACGTCGGAGGCCTTGCGCTTGGCGCCGGAAGCAGGAGAAATGGCTAAAAACGCAGCGTTAGTTGGGGTTCCTTTCCTGAGCGAAGTTTTTTGATTTCGTGTGTTTTTGGGGGTTGTTGCTTAAGCTGGCAAGTTGGGCGCATCCTTTCAGGTGGTATGACGGATCATCTCACAAGGCCACATTGGGCGACAAGATTTGGGTTTGCATTTGCAGGACATGGGATGACATGACACTGGTGGATGGAGAGGAAGGGGAATGATGTGTTTGGTCGTGATGTGATCAAACATACCATTCTGTCTATTTTTGATGCTCGTCAGGTTCTGCAGTCTTGCTCCATCGAGGGGCGCGAAGGGTTGGCGGGAGATGGTAGCCATCGTGTGGATCGTCAGCGGTGTTGTCCTTTGGGCGCGACGAGTGGATGTGAGCGCAAGTGCGCAGCGGTGCGGTGTTGTGCGGTGGTGTTGTTGTGCGTCGGCAAGATTGAGTCGATGCCCGACTACAGTACAGAGACTCCTCTCCTGATCGACGGACGAGACTCGATTCGTGGGGAACGGGGACCACGGGGGTGTAAGGCGGGGGGGACTGGCAGGTTGAAGCGGTGTCCCGTCGATACACCAGTCTCTCCCCAGTGAAGCAAGTCGGTGCCAGACAGACGTTGGTTGGGGCTATAGGATTGGAGGGCGGCGGTGGGCGTGATGGGGTAAGGAGCGTATTTGTTTATTTGTTGTTCTCGTCCACGCAGAGGAATCGAGGTGTGTTTTGGAGCTTCTTGCAGGAAGTGGATGAGAGAGCGGAAGAGTGACAGAAACGGAGTTTGAGGAGGAGCTGGCGTGGGGTGGGAAGGGGGGGATAGAGGGAGAGAAGAGTGTGAGAGGCCGCGAGAATCGGTAGGGAGCAGGGATCAGCGTCTCTCTGTCTCTCTCTCTCTCTCTCTCTCTTTGGCGGGATGTCGTTCTCTTTTCGCGCGCGCACGGGGCCAGGGAATCGATGGGCGGGCGTGTAAGGTAAGGTAAGGTCAGGTCGGGTCGGGTCTGAGTCGGCCAGTGATTGAGGGGGATCGTCTTGGATGGGTAACAGGCGGTGTTGGTCGATTAATGCGAGGCCCTGGGTGTACGTGCTTGGAGAAGCTACTGTCTGTACCGCCGAGGGCAACGACGAAAGAAAGACGACGGTGTGCGTTTGTGGTGTGTGTGGTGTGAGGTGTGAGGTGTGGGAAGCAAGCGTGTCTGAGTAGTCGCCTTGTCAGTGGGAGGAGAAGAGTACAAACGCGGTGGCCGTTTAAGAGACGGGATGACGGGTACCTTGCTCTAAAAAAGACGGACACGCCAAAACACCATCGGCGGCTTTCGGTGGAGACGTGGACCAGACCAGGGGGGCCAGCTAAGGTGGGTAGGCATTCGTAGGGAAGCAAGGGAGGGGACAATCACTGGCAGGGCTCGCTCAGGCCTCAGACGGCACCCTAAGAAATATGGACTGCCCTGGCTTCATTGGGATGCAGGCTGGCTGCAGCTACGAAATTGGGTAAAGACCAAGGCAGGACCAAGGCAGGACTGGAGGACGTGGTGAAAACGTGTGACTTTCGTGATGAGTGCCAATCAGGTCCAGGAGAGGACGCAGGTGAGAGACATGACACCCAGAGGGAAAGAGAGGAGGAGAGAGACAGACAGAGACAGAGGCAGAGGCAGGTTGCTTCCTTCCCACTCGACAGTGGTGAGTGTCACTGCCAGTTGAGGTGAGTGGTTCCTTCCTTCACTTAGGTTCCTTCCAAGTCAAGTGGAACCGCTGCAAAACGAACTTCATGCGACGGGCACTTGCCGCTTCTCATTGGCAGGCGCGAGGGCGGTGCTACTGCAGCGTCGTGGTGCAGCCGTCAGACGCCCAATCAAACGCGTCGTGGTTTAAGTGGGCACCTGCGACACGGCCGTCGAATCGTGTCGCCAAAAATCACGTCGTGTTCCCATTTCGGGCAAGCGCAGATCATTCAGCGCTCTTCCCCTCAGCTTCCCTCCCGGTCTCTTTAATCTTCAGCCAAGGGAGGAGGCAGAGCCGACATTCGACACTCGACAAAAGACGGAAAGACGTCGGGATACGCGTTGATAAAGTCCACCTTCCCCCCTCGCATCCGTCCATCCACGTCTCCATCGGCAATCGCGACCTGACGCGAAATGACATTCGCCCACATCTGCAACCACTGCCGCCCATCCTGGATCTGTATCTGTATCTGTATTTGTACTCCCGTCTGCCTTCGTAAGGAGTTCAGATGCCAATCTGCGAACATACGTACCACGCCTCAACTTTATGCACCGGTCCAAGCTCCAAGCTACCCATACCTCTGACTGGCAGCAATCATCCATGGATGCGTCTTTCCACTTCCTACTTACGCATCAAGAGAGATTCCCGTACCGAACATCCAGGGAATTCCCTCCAAACCACAACCATTCAGAATCATGACGGTCACCGCTCGCTCTGGTCTCTCCAACCTCATCAGGACGTCTAACTCACCCCTCATTCCATTCATCCAATGGCCACACCTCAGCACCACGCCAGCTGGACTCCGCCAGTTGGCTTAGCCGCCCTCACTTGTCCGTCCAAGACAGCCCGGCCCGTCAAGATGCAGGGGAGATGAGCTGCCCTTGAATCCCTCCTCGTATCTGTACTTCGCCCTCCACTTCCCCGCTCGAGGCATTCAAGGCCAAGTGACTTGACTTGACTTGACATGACATGACATGCCCTGCTTTGCCTTCCCCATTGGAAGCTCCGGTCCATCGCTTGATTATAGCACTTCGTCCTACTTGATTACCTCTCAGTGATACCACAACCACGGCACGCCAGGTCTGTCATCGCGGCCTCCCACCACGGATGGCCAACCGGTCCATGGCCTCTCGCCTCCCGCGGTCCGGGTCTGTTGGATCGCGGGCCTCCGCGCCGTCCACAAAGTTGAGAATCTCAACCATTACTACTCACCTCCCGTCATGCGTAACCCCATCATTGGCTCTCTGTCTCCTCGAGATGACGCCAGCCTTGGTCCATCTCTCGCTTTCGCCGGACGATCTTGTAGGTCACGGCCGTCTACGAGCGTTGCCATTCGCCCCTTGCCCCCATCCGCTCATTGTTGGCCGTTTGCCGCGGCCACAATCGCCACACGCCAACCATGAATGTGGTGGGATATGACTATTGAGCATCAATGCCACAATGCCTGGGTACTTTGGTCTTATTGTACTACTGCAGATATTTTGAGCCGCCAGACTGTCTTGCCTAGCTTATGATATCACTCAGCCCAGACCGAATCTTTATCTACCTGGTATGCAAGGCCCATCAACTTGGGTCCAGCCAGCGCTGCCAGTCGTGCCGCACATATCCTGATGCGAAACGGACACCACCAGCGCAGGTCATTCCAGTAAAGCCAACGGCTCGGATGCAGAATGCACTGCCAATCTCATTTCAGACTCCAACACACCTGAACTGCCCTGATCGTTCCATTGGGCATGCAGCCAGTCGACTGTTACCCTCGCTAACACAGTTCATGCATGCATAGTCATGGACGGCGACTCGCGCCACGTCGCCAAACCCATCATCTCACACATCACACACACACAATCTCTTCTGCATAAGGGCAGCCCGCCCTGACGCAGACCACAAGACAGGATTCTCATGTGAGGCTCTGACGCTTCTCCTTCATCATGATGCAAATCATCTACGTGATGCAGTAGCTCAGTACGACTTACACAGCCCAGTCTAGCCTGGAGGCTGGTCTTCGACGCTTCACCTGGCGAGACGGTCTTCGAACGGCTGAGTTGCGTGTTTCGACTGCTGCAAGTCAGCGTTCCATCTGCAAGGATCGAATAACGGCCCACCAAAAGCAAAATGTGTTCATCAGTTGCTGAGATCTTTTCGGGCGCCCGCGCCGGCCAACGGTAAGAGGAAACCAACCATACATCATCCGTTGGATATCCGCGCGGATAGAGGCTCTGTCTCACTGAAGCCTTCACTCTTATAACTAAGGGCTGCATAACAATGGCCCTCGAGCATTCACCTCCTCCACACATGCAATTCTTTGTCCTGGTGTAAGAAATCAATCTTCGATCCCGTCGTCATCGGCATAGGAAGCAAAGGTTGGCGCAATCTCCTGATCCAGGTTGAGACATCTGGTTCATGCTAGCCGGCTCCTTCTACCGCTGGCAAACGATCCAGGAGGTTGGCTCATGTAATACATACCCAATAATAGACAATCCCTTTCTTTTTCACTTCCTTCCATCGTCTTCACTACTGCCCGCTGAACCCGATGATCATCGTCCCCCGCCGAGCCATCGGAGAAGGGTGTGGAGCCACCCGGTGCTAGCGGGCACGCCGCAGCGTGCATGGACGCCGGGCGTTTCAGACGACATCTCGGCCGATAAACTATCAATAGGCAAAAATTGAGGAGGTTGGGGAAAGACTCAATTTTTCCCTCTTTCAGGCGAAACCAGCAGGGATTCCTACCAGCCTCGCGAATTTTCTCATAGAGTGGCAACGTGCGAGACATGAGCGGAAGTGCTTGCAGCTCAAGCGGGGTCAAATAAATTTCGTCGGATGCAGGTTTCCACGCGGGCTTCGATGCTCCCTTGCAGACCGACCGGCAGCGGACGAAGCTACGGCAAACCGGTTTGGTGCCTTTCGGCTAGGGACATTGCGATTGAATGCATTGTTTGAGGGAGCGATGAATGTCACGTCTGTGAGTGCGCCCATTGAGATTGACACGTGGCTAGCTTGTCTTTGGGTTTTGCCGCTGCACTGGATTCAATGCCGTACGGATGGACCTGTGCTTTGGAGGGCTTGAGGCTGCTTGCTTTACCCCAGTTTGAATGGCAAACGAATGCAGATTAAGAGGACCAGCCGCGAACGAATCGGTGGTCATTTGATCAATCGATAAGCATGGTTTATTAGATTTGGTGGCACTTTGGCTGTGAGGCTCTCGTCTCCTCATTGCACCTCATTGCACCAAACAAAACTTGTTAGATATCTTTTCCCAGCTACTAAGAAGCATGGCGAAATCAAATAGCAAAACAATGTTGTTACTGGATGCCAATCAGAGTGTCAAAAGTTTCACCGGCAACCTTGACTACGGCATAAAGCCGATGCCGAACAAAGCCGATGATCGTCTTCTCCAATCACGTCATCCAACTGGTGAAGCGGACTACTCCGTGCCTGCTCCATGCATTTGAGCCTCTTCTAAGAGCAAAATGACTCCAATTATCTTCTTCCATACTTCTCAAAATCCGGTTTCAGAACGAGGGGAGACAAGTAACAAAACCTCCACGCCGAGGAAGAAAGAAGAAATCTCAAATTTGACCACTCACGTTTGAGCCCATCGAATCAAAGCTAAATGCTATGGCAGGCCATTCCGCAATGCCAGAATCGTACCGAGATTTGGAAACGGGCGGCGACGGCAGATCAGTTATGAGGGATGTCGACGATTCTCGCACCAAAAACGGAAACGAGGACAATCAAGCAAGATTCAGCAACGAGGTAGCTGAGAACGCCGCAGATGCCAATATCCACCCTCAGCCTGGGACCTCAAAGACGTCGGCTCCGCATCAACTCGATATTGACGACGGTGAAGACAGAGATCCCGATCTCCATGAGCAAGCACCGTATGAAGTTTATGCCCGTTTCTCGACTCGACACAAGGTGATCATCGTTGCCGTCGTTTCTTTTTGCGGCCTGATCACTCAAGTCTCGAGCACAACAATCTTGTCAGCCATACCAGAGGTAGCAAGGACGTATAACACCAACGGAGATGTGATAGCGTTATCCAACGCGCTATACTTAGTATTCATGGGATTGAGCCCCTGTTTCTGGGGCCCATTGAGTCAAGTATATGGTCGACGTAAGGTAATACATCCCGGTTTATCTACGTCTTTCTGGATGAAAGCATCAAAGCCAACTGAACCTGTTTCGCTTACCTTATCCAGATTTGTCTGTTGACTCTTGTCTTTACAATGGCTTGTTCAATCGGCACCGCCCTCGCCCCCAAACTTTCTGCCTTTTTCATCTTCCGCATGTTTACGGCCTTTTTCGGAACCTCCTTTATGGTTACCGGCCCAGCAGTGATTGGCGATATCTATCACCCGACAGCTCGAGGAGCGGCACTGAGCTGGTTCATGACAGGCACTGTCTTTGGTCCGTCCGTTGGTCCCATGATTGGAGGTGTGATAATCACATTCCGCAGCTGGCAAGTCATCTTCTGGCTGCAGACAGCGCTGGCCGGCGCTGCTTTGCTAGCTGCATCCCTCAGCTTGCCTGAGACGCTTCTGGTGCTCAAGATTGATCAGTTCAAGAGTCTTCCTTGCCGTCAACGCACTGCGAAGATACTAGAGCATGTGAACCCTCTACGAGTGGTTTGGCTCCTGATCCGATACCCCAATCTTATGCTTGCTGCGGTTAGTAGCGGGACGTTGATTTGGAACATGTACGGATTGCTCACGCCCATCCGTTACGTTCTTAATCCCCGATTCTCCCTGACATCACCGACCCAATCAGGGCTTTTCTATCTTGCCCCAGGCGTTGGATGTCTGTTGGGCGCGCAACTTGGGGGACGGTGGGCTGATAAAACTGTTCAGCGCTGGATAAGACGCCGTAACGGTACCAGAATACCGGAAGATCGATTGCGCTCCTGCCTACCATTCTTGGGCGTGGCCTTACCTGCCTGCATGTTGGTTTATGGTTGGACCATAGATCAACGCGTCGGCGGTGCTGCGGTCCCCATTGTAGCCATGGTCCTGAGCGGCGTAGGTCAGTTCTTCTGCTATCCCAGTCTCAATGCGTACTGCTTGGATGTGAATAGCGATAGAGCCGCAGAGGTTGTTGCGGGAAACTTTATGGCCCGTTACTTCCTGGGTGCGGCTGCGTCAGCTCTCGTTTTACCAGCCATCAGGGGCATTGGTGTAGGTTGGTTCAATACTGTATCGGCTGCATTTCTGTTCGGCGGGGCCGTAGGTGTTTGGGCGGTCGTGCGTTGGGGGAAAGCTTGGAGAATCAGAATATCAGACAAAAGGTCGAGGAGGGAACAACATGAGTGACGGTATATCCAGTCTTGCATGGATGCAGCGTTCATTTGGTGTTGAATTAGTAGAACATCGTTAAAGGTACTGCCAAATTCAATATTCCAAGACGGCTCTCTAATGACGGCTCTCGAACAATATGGCAAACATCATTCGTAGTGCTTCGATCACAATCTTCTGGTTGTATTGCAGTCTAGAGAGTGCCATATGGGGTGTGATCATCGATGGCACACACGCTGGAAGCAGCTAGACGAGCTCGACATGTCTGGACAAGTCATCGGGACAACTAATGACAACTCTGAAGATATTAACTTGTGCAGTAATCACATGGGATGTGAGTTTGTCTCAATTGCTGTATTTAAAATCGCCAGATGCAAGCCATATTATGATTATATCAGCCACCCCAAACGCTCGAGTCTCGATAGTTCTCACGATATGGCTGGGGTAGGTTAAGGATAGTCGTCAAAGTGAAAATTCCATCGCAATCTAACTCCTTGCTCGATGTTGTGTCGACGACGTTGGCAAACTCAAGAAGCAGGGAATCATCCATCCGCTAATCCTCAAGCTTATTCCAATTTGGACTTGATCCAGTCCAAGGCGCGCTTGTAGGTACCATAGCCGGCATAGATTCCGTAGTTGGTAGGTTGGGGAGGGGGAGGAGGCGCGTTGCCGTAGTCGCCGTAGCTTGCGTACTTCTCGTAGGTGTACTTTCCGTAGTCGGCGTAGGCATCAACGGCAGCAGGGACGGGAGTAGGATCCGCGGGAGCGGAGGCCGGTGCGGCGAGGACGGCCGAGGCGGCAGTGAGCATGAGGATGGCGGTGACCTTCATTTTGATGATTTGGAGAAAGGAAGTTGGATAGAGTAGATTGAGCTTGTCTGGGTGACCTTGACGACTGGTTCTTTGATGAAGATGGAGGATGGTGATGCTGATGGTGAGAGTAAGGTTAATGGGAGGGCGGACAGAGGGCTACTTATGGAAAATCTGAAAAGGCAGAGCAGGCTCGGAGGGTATGTCGTTGGCCCAGTAAGTTCTTTGCAAGTGAGCTTGAATGGAGATCACACACGGATTCAGCAATCTATCCAACGATGGCAAGGAATTCCGCTGAGAGGCCAACCCCAACCTGGCAAATATTCCACCGTTCCAGGGTCTCCAAGCTAAAGCAGAACGGCGACAAGGGATGCCACGAGAGGCGTATCTCAGCAGACGAGGGGTATAGAGAGATACTTGCTGAATGCGGTGTTTGACGAATGGAGACATGCAAGACGATGAACATGAGCGGCTGACTGGGCTTCACATGGGCGTCATAAATTGGGCCGAATGCATCCCGAAAGGGCATTGAGAGCTTCACGGTGTCTGGGAATAATTCAGCCATGTAGACGAGGTGTCATTCAACACCAACACACCGCTGGAAAGAGACGTTGAATTGACCAGGGGATCGACACCGTGTTTTTTCGATACGATGGTGTCAGAGCTGCAGACGTGAAAGGCCCGAAAGATTACATGCAACAGGAGACGTCAGCCAGGGCGAAGCAGTCTCGGTACGAATCCTCCCTCCACGGACGTGGGATCAAGATGAAAGTGTCAAATCTTGAGACGGGATGCTATATCGAGTGTCTTGCTGCCCGGCCACAGGCTACTTTGGAGAAGCAAATTTGGCCGCGAAATTCGGTTTGCGCGAAGCCACGAGGTACCGGTGACTGACACCCGGTGTTGCCCAAGGTAGGACAGATGGTACCGTCCCTGTGGCTACCGGGCTGAGCCTTTAACGTGCGTGTACACATGGCAACTGTCGTGGGACTTGATCAAGCATGGATGCTAATCATGGAGTAGTCTCAACTCGTGTAAAAGCAATATGACCTTGAGGAGGGGAGGTTACTCAAACGGGAGCTTCTCCGGGCCAATCCCGGGATGGGGGATCAGCCCTACTAACGCGGAATTGGCTGCGGGAACATGGCGTTAGAGTTAGCGTCCATCCCGAGCCCAAAGACCCCTGCAACTTTTGCTTTTTTGCAGCGGAAAGATCGCTGAAGCTTGAACCTGGCAGAGCTGGCAAGCTGGGACAGCTGCATGTTTGACAGCAGAGATGTCTGCCGTGAGAAACAGCAACAGCTCGGCATGTCTCTGTATTCAACACCGTTACCATCGAAGCACCTCCTGGTGATCGGCAATTTTCTTCAAGTCTCCTTCCGCCAGGGATCCGAAGTCAGTGTCAGTCAGCCGTCTATCAGTCGAAACATCTTGGCGAGGGTGCCTCGTGCTCATCTTGGGCATGAGATTTCCGGATTGCCCGGATTGGAGGTCGCTTGGAAGCGGCAGCACGGAGACAGAGGCGGAGGCGGTAGAGTCTTTTTACAGAGGTTATTTCGGGCGCCTCTGGCTAAGCCTAATCCTAGTAAACTCCGAATACCTAAGTTGGCATTTGGCGTCATCTTAGCGGGTTCGTTGCAACAGAAGCTACACATGAAGGATGCGAATGCTGATACGCCGGCATCAGCCTGCTGTACTTTGGGGATCCTGGGCATGCAGCACTTGTCAAAGTGGCATGGAGGCTGAGTCCTTCAGATGCTTCTGTGGCAGTTCCTCTTTGGTTGCTAGGATGAGCAGAGTATTACGGGCTTGGGTAAGATGGGATTCTGTGTTCTAGATGTCAGCCACGAGTCGGGATGAACCTGCGATGGATACCAGTCTCCCATAAGCTTCATCAGCGTCATAACAAGGGAGGAGAGACATGAGTCCAAACGGCCACGACCACCAGCGACTGCAACACATTCAATCTTCAACACGAGGAGCAAAAGTTCCCGGCCGAGATGTTTCAATCGATCAGCATCGCACAGATACGAGATCTCGCAACCCCAGACCGTCAATCTCGATATCACGCAAGCTTACAAGGCGCCCTCCCTTCGTGTTGGAAGACACCCAGGAACCTTTGCGATTGGTGCCCGCAGCCGTCAACCTGGTCAAGCTTGTCACTTTCCCCAGCTAGCAGGATGATCTGCCACTTCTGTAATCCTTCGCGGAGCCAGAGACCGCAGACAAGCACTGGCTGTGCCGCGCAGTCACTGCTGTCTCCGCGGACACATGGGATTTGCCCAACACCTTTCCCGCCCATCAGCCGCATGCGCTGTCTCAATCAGCTGCAGACAACACCACCACCGGGCGACATTCCTGCCGCGAGCTTCGTGTTCTGATGGTGGCGGCAGCTGTGGGTGGGCGACGGTGAATTTCGGTCGTTGGGCATTCCAGCTGAATGCGGACTTGCGCGTGGGAATCGGGGCGATGATTTGCAACGCCTCGTAGTATGTGGTACCATTTCTGACTACTCCATAGAGAGCCCTTCTCGTGCCCCGAGACTCGGCGGGTGGGCATTCCAGAGGTCAGACAATTTTGGTCGTTGTGGTGCCCTCTCCCTTTCCTCGATCGCGCTTCTCTCTGCGTTTCTCTTACCCGCCCCTCCCTCGTTCGTGAAGCTCAAAGAAAACATCAGGCCATGTCGCGGAAATCTTTTCTTTTTCATCCTTGATTTAACCTCTGGTGATCTTCGAACATCTCGATATCGCAACATCGAGTCCCTTCATCGACGATGATGCAGTCAAAGGAGTCCGAATCCTACACGAGACCGCTCGCCGAGCGAGTGGACGAGGCCGAGGAGGACCTCGAGTCCCTCGAATCGAATCCCAGATTCTGGGAACACAGGGACGGAAAGAAAAAGATTTGGATGTACGCTACAGCAGCAGCCATCCTCATCGTGACCAACTTCATCTCGGCGCGTATCGGTGCACATTTCGCCTCAGGGAAGGCGAATCTCGATGGCGCTTGTGCCGAGCATACTACACAATGGTCGCCTCTTCTGAAGGATGTGGACGTCAAGTATGAATGGAAAGAATTTAATGGGTCGTTTCTGCAGGAGGATGTCTACCGGAAAGAAGGCTCACCGGAGGTTGACGCCGCGTGGGAAGCTTTGGGAGTAGACTGCAAGTCTTTATTCTTTTATTTCATAGGGACCGGGACGCTGACAGAAGTAGATCGTGCCGGTGTGATTTCGATCGAGGACGGCCTCAAGAGCGGCATGGACATGTCGTTCGTTCAGAGATCCGAGAAGTACGGCGCAGGCTTCTTCGTCAACGTGGAAGGAATGCATCACCTCCATTGTCTGGTGAGCTGCTCCCCAAATCAGAACCTGATGAGGATCGAAGACTAATCGTTGATGCAGAACTTGGTACGAAAAGCGCTTTACTACAATTATGGCTACTACAAGGGGATGGGAACCCATGCATTTGCGAACGACGACAACATTGTCAAGCTACATGTCTGTGAGTGGTTTTCGAGTTCCCTGCAGGATGCACATTGATAGATGATTTACTAATCTGTGGCAGCACATTGTCTTGATGCCGTCCGCCAGGTTCTCATGTGCAACTTCGACACCGGCGTCCTCGGCCAGGTCTGGGCGAACAACCCGCCTGCCCCATTCCCCGACTTTCACACGAAGCACAAGTGCAAAAACTACGAGGCTATTAGAGAGTGGTCTGAGAAGCTTCAGGTAAGCAACGATTTCTCGTTATTGACAAGAATTAGACTGACGTTGTGAAGGCACCTCCGGTGGATGAACTCCCAGGGGACTACACTACCCCCCCGAAGCCAAGCGACATTGTTCCTCAAACCCCATGAGAATGTAGAACAAAGTATTCATAAATAATCAAAAACAAATTTAATTATAATGTGGCTTATATAGGTGATGGTCAGAACTGACGTTGGCCGGTACCCATCTTCAGTGATTCTTGTGGCTTACTCCGGCAGCTCGTCTTCATGTGCGTGAACTACTCATACTTGAACTCTTCACCAACTAGCTTCTCGCTCAATTTCCACAGCCTGTCTGCGTCGATCTTGTCCGTCGCCCAAGGATGCACCTCCTCGTTGTACTGGTCGGCGAGGCGGCAGTCATTAAAGTACTTGCCGTTCAACCCTACATGCCTTCGTCAGCTACGGTACTTATGCAAACAGGACTCCGTCCTGGTATCTTTCTCACCTTTGAGGTCGGGGCTGAAAGCCGTGTAGATGTGCGTCGCGACTCCTTGATCCGGCGTCTTGGGTTTGAACTCGGCCCACATGAGCTTGCTTCCAACGTTGACATCTTGTTCTCCTGCGGCGACTAGTCAGCTAAATCAATCTGTCAAAGCCGCGGGATTCGGTTAAACGCACTCAATGAATCAAAATTCTCTAGATGAGTCCCGAGGTTGGTGAAAATGACACCAGGATGGAGACTGAAGCTCAAGAGGCCCTTGCTACCCAACTTTTCGGCAAGTGATATGGCCATGAGGCAGTTGGCCGTCTTGGACTGTCCATAAGCGTGCCACTGATTGTAGTGTTTGCCATTCTGATGGTCAAGTCAGTCCAATCCCGGAACAACATGTCTAGCAAGCAGCGTTGAACATACGTTGAAGTTGTAATCCGACCATCGAATATGACCCAGCCGGTGCCCATCACTGCTGACCGTCACAACTCTCGGCTCCGCAGCAGCCAGCACCTTTCCCATGATCAAATTCGTAAACAGGAACGGGCCCAGGTGGTTCGTGCCAAAGTGGCTCTCAAACCCATCCCCTGTCAACGAGAACGGCACGGCCATGATGCCCGCATTGTTCACCAACACATCGATGTGCGGAACATCTTCCCATGCATTGACTGTCTCGGCTGCTTTGCGGACATTCTTCAAGAAACCGAGGTCGAGCTCCAGAGTCTTGATGCGGACAGATGGGTTTGCTGCGGTGATGGCGTCTGCTGTCTGCTGGACTTTGGTGGTGTTGCGGCCGGCGAGGATCAGTGTTGCCGGTGAGGCGGCGGCGACTGTTTCTGCGAAGGTGGCGCCTAGTCCTCCAGGCGAAACACCTGTCACGAGAATCGTCTTGCCCTTGATATGGTCTGCGTATGCGGTGACGAGATCGCTGCCGTTGGTATCCTTGCTGAGTTGAGGGGCCATGTTGTGTGGTAGTATTACGTCGTTGGTTATTGGGAATTTGGGAGCGTGCTATATGAGGTCCAGCTTGTTGTGATGCAATCAATGGATCTATCTGAGGTGGATTCAAGTTTTATATCCTTTGTAGTGGCACATCGTAATTTTGGGCTGCAATGTAGGATCCTTAAACATGAACAAAGATGATGATGATACGCCTCATCGTCATCAAGTGGCTTACAACAACGCCATCTACAAGAAATCGACAATCCGAGCCATGTGTAAGCAAGCCATGCTGTCAGATCATAGACCTCGCAAACGACTTTGAAATCACGGCTCGAACGGTTTTAGCCGGAGGTAATGTGCAATCCGCAAGGCTCTCGATCCCCTTGTGTTTGATATTGTTGATGGCGCATGCCTTGCAGGATCAACTTGTCAACTAGCGTTGAGTAGAACGACGCAGGCTATCGGCGTTAGGCGCCGTTGGACGTTGGTGTGATTCAAAGGATTCAAGGGCATTCACGACGTTTGCAGGCAGTTGGCTCGCCTATCGCCGATCGCCTGCTGCACTACCACGTCGGACTTTGAAGCCTGAATTATTAATTCAAGCGTCGAAACCGCCCCTCGCGCATGTTCCTACAGCAGTGTCTGAGTGACTGCAGTGTTCTCTGGCCGGACTTTGGAGATAGTTTGGCTTCCAGCCGGCCATTTATTTCCTATGTAGGCCAGTGCAGCCTGAATATTAGAAAGCAACATTTGAAAGGAAGGTAGGCTGCCACCGCCCACTCACATCGCAGTTGACGTCTGCATGGCATGGTACCTGAGTAGGTAGAGTAAAAAGCAATCCCTGAGGGCTCAGCGCCGCCATCATCGAATTCCCACTTCAAGCCCTGACACTCGTTATCAGCAACCGCTAAACTGCAACGTCACAACCTGCTTTCCCCTGCCGACTCCCGGACGCCGGCGGTCGACACATCGGGACAGGCGCCCCAGTAAAGTGGAGGACGCCCGCCGGCACTTATCTTGGCATTGCTGGACGCTGCCGGGATAGGTACTGATGCTCTCGTCTTCAGAACCCCCACACTCCCGTTACTGTCCCGAGCACTACTTACCCAAGCTGAAGCTGAGACATTTGATGATTGCGAAGCTCGTCGCGCAAGTGGCAGTCCAGTGCGACGTACGCGTGGCCGGCCAAGTAGCGACCACTCATAGGGGACCCCAATCATAAGTAATTCGACGGTGGGAAAATCTTCTGGGCGTCAGCCTGTGCCGTAGCCAAGATTATTGGCAGCCAACAATCCGGGCGCAATTGAGGGATCCTACCGCTGAGGCTCGCCCCATAACTTGCATGGTCCTCTAAACACCATGGGCCCCTCAGCAAGACAGGCATGTTGGAACCAACAAAACGTGATCTTGAACGAGCAATTATTGGCCATCGCAGTCGAGAATCAGTTTCCGAGGAGGGCCCATCGGCCCCCTATCGTCTTGCAGGTATTATTCTGGGTCTTGGCAGGGATCCGGGCACCGCGGGAGGCGGGATGGCCAATGAAGCCTCCATCTCGGACCCGGCGGCTTCGTCGCACTTGGACTAATTGACGTGCCACGCTGCGCCGTCGTACCCAGACGGCTTGACCCGGTCTTGCCGTCCATAAAACAACGTCCTCCCGTCTGTGTCGCCCTTCGTGTGTGCGTGTTTTTCTTCCTTTCCTTGGTTTTGCTCCCGCTTCCCGTCGAAATTGTGCCACTTGCTTCCTGAATCTTGTCTCGGGTGGGGGATTCACCATGCGCTCTAAACGACCGACGTCCACCAAAGATGTGGAATTGAACAGAGAAAAAAGTCTCATTGTGGTATGCCTATGTTGGCTCTACGAGTCTCATAAGTTTGTACAAAGGGAAAACGAATGTCTACAATGACACGTCCACCCAAACGCCGATATGCAACCCAAACGCCCAATCGATCGCCGATACTGCCCGTCTACTGTTCTCTCGTGCAAAGGGACTCGATCCAGCGCGCCAGCTGTACGCTCTTGACGTCGATTGTCCTCCAGAAGAGATCGCTGCCAATGATTGTGGGAACTCCGAGGACAATGATTCCGACCAGCCAGGCAAACAGCCGCCCAAACATGCCCGCAGTGTCCCTACCACCGACGATAGCCCAAATGTACGGCATCCAGCGGTGGGAGAAGACGTCCAAGACGGGTCCATGAACGAGGTAGAGTGCATAGCTGATATCGGCGAGATACTGCGCCAGTGGCGTCACGAAGAGGTTTTGCAGCATCTTGATCTGCTGCAGAGCGACGACGATTTGGATTGCGCCAAGCGCGTACCAGGGGAAGGAGACGAGATCGCCACCCATGCCGAAGAAGGGCTCCATGGTGTTGTGCCAGAGTCTCGACATGCCTGGTGTAACATCGGCATGCTGATTCGGCCACCCCGCGACGAAGAGGGCAAAGACAAGGTTGCCGAGGAGGAAAGACTTGAAAACGAGGGATCCGATGGTGTTTGATGTTGACTCGGACGACACGGATGCTTCCATGTCAGACGCCTCCTTGTCTTGCACAACGGTTGCGGCGCGCTCGCGGCGTGCCTCTTGGATGAGACCGATCTCAGCAATGCCCATGCCGCCGACGAACTCGAAGGCTGCCCAGTGGCCGCACTTGAGGGAGTAAACCATGATGGCCAGAACCGAGGCCAGTCGCAAGTACGTCTTCATGCGGCTCAGCCCAGTCAAAACCACAAAGAGCAGCAGTGAGTTGGAGAATTCGATGGGGATGGTCCAGAGATGAACGTCGTAGGGCAAGAATTGGGTGATGTCCCACTTCCAGCTAAAGGTAATCTGCCAGACCGCATTCTTCCAGTCAATCAGCTGCTCCCATAGTGTGGGAAGCGGCTTTCCTGTCCATCCCAATCGGATCATAATCATGATGATGAATGTGGAGGCAGTCGTGGGGAGGAACAGGCGAAAGCCACGGCGGAATACGCTGCTGGACAGTGTACGATGTAGTCCATCGAAGTCATGTTTCCTTGCCTGTTTCAGGGCCTTGAGGGAGAGGACGAAGCCGGAGATGACGAAGAAGATGTGGACCATGGGCCTGCCACAGTAGAGGACGCGCAGGAACGGAAGCTGCATGGGTGACGATGTGGCATGGTCGTCCTCTTCCCTGATGCCGTAAGACTGAGAGTACCAGCCCACATGCTTCTCTGTGAAGTGACAGAAGAAGACAATCAGGGAGGCGACACCGCGCAGGCCATCAAGCCATGAGGTGGGGTATAAGCGTCGGTGCTTGAAATCGTTCGGTCGGAGTCGGCGCTGGACGAAGGACGGCAGGAGGAAGAAGAGTATGGCAGTTAGCCTAGCCAAGAAGGATTGCGACTGCGCGGGCGAACTGTTGGAGCCACCAGGCGATGATGGCTCTGAGTTGGAGGTGGTCAAGAGGGAGTAGGAGTGGGAGCTTGGCGAGTAGCGGGCGACGGCGCCGCGAATGGAACGAATAACCAAGGGAATCATTGCGATTGCATGCCCGTCGAAGGATGGCGGCGTGAGACGTTGTAGGCGGTGGGATCGGTTGCGGCGTTGCGACTTTTGTTATCCTCTTCCGGCTGGTCACCGCCTATGAATACCGCCGTCAAGGAGGGACAGGAGAGTTCTCGCGCCGCTTCGTTTCGGTAGTACGAGTGTCGCAAGTGTCGTGGCTTGTGGACGAAGAGCGGCTCGGGAGCAACGCCAACAACACAGAAGCACGTCGGGATCCGGCGGGCGAAGGCAGCCGAGGGGAGGACGAGGAGCGACGAGCGGGTGGACGCAGACGGGTCGGGGAATGTAGAGGTTTTTTTCAGTTTGGGGATACTTGTCGAGGCACGCAGCGATGGGCGAGCAATTTGAGGGTGAATTCAGCCGGCGCGTGGTTGCTGGTTGACGGATTGTCTCTTGGGCGCTAGTTTCAGAGCGGGAAAGGGGGTGACAAGCTAAGATGCGGTTGGCGTGATGCAGGTTGCTTCTTCGGGAGAAGGTTCGGTTGATTGGCGTTTGTCGTGGTTTGTGTGTGGCGGAAGTATTGAAGTCCCAACGAGGAGGGGAAGGGAGGGGACGCAGGGAAGAGGAGGAGGCGTTCGATGGCTTGCAGCTCCCAGTTCGCACGAGACTCGATTCGACGCGAGATAAGGTAGGTAGGTAGGTGGACAATGTCGAGTCGAGGTGAGCAGGTGTGTGCAGGTGAAGACACAGTTATGCAGGTGAAGGACAAACGGTAGAGAAGAGTCAGGTAAGGTCAGCGATACGAAGGGTGTCGGGTCGAGGACACGAATACGCGACGGACTGTCTGCAGTTGCTGAATCAGATGAGACGCAACACGAACAAGACGAGAGATGCGCGACGGCAAGTGCGAGGACGACAAGAGCAGGAGAGCAGGTGCAAGTGCAAATGCAACTGCATCATGGGGCAAGCAAGAACAATCACAATCAATCAATGCAAATTGGCATCCTCCTTCCTTACTTTCTTCCTTCCTTCCTTCCTGCCGCCCCCCCCTTGCTGCCCTGCAATCCAACCTAAACGTAAGGTAGAAGGTGCTGCCCTTGGGTTGTTCCTTCCTTTCCCGCCTCAGACCAAAACATAAGGAAAGAGCGACGGCAACTTCCTCCTCCCTTCCTTCCCGTTTTCCCTTAAATCCCCCCTTCCTCCTTCCCCAGACACAGCCAGGCCACAGCAAGGCAAGAGGTACCCAGTTAGGTGCAACATGGGACTCTCCTTCCCTGCTAATACTGAACCTAATACCTTAGGTACGCACCTATCCAGATGCATACTGCGACCTAGCGACCCAAGAACGAGGGTCCTTGGGGTCTTGAATTCGGTTTGGGGTTCCAGGTTGAGCTAAAAAGGAAAATAACGGGAGCCATGCCATGCGTCTTAGCACTGCGACCCTGAAGCTCGGGTCCGGCTAGGGAGGCGCCTGTCACGGCGACTTTGCAAACTGTATTCCGCCTGTATTTTCGCACTCTGCGTGTCTTCCACTCACAGCTGCGGATGCCACCGTCTGTCCACAGAGCAGGCCCCAGTCTGATAATTCATCATTTCTCTGCGACGCGCTGCCAAACTCAATCTGCTGTGGCAGCCGGTTCTGACATTAATCATTGACGTGCTCATCGCCATCTTCACCGTCCTTCTGAAGCCAATCTCGCCATCCGCCAAGCGGATCTCACTAGCACGGTTTGAGGAATGTCAATCTCTCCTTAGCGCTCCCCAGAGATCTTGTCCGTTGTGTGCCTGAAGTCCCTAAGAAAACTAATGCACAAGGGACTTAGACTTACTAAGCCTGGGGCAGACACTTATCAACGGTTCTACGGCTCAAGACAGCGCGGACTGTGATGGCGGACTCAATTGCCATATTGAATGCACCGCAGTCTCAGCTCACAGTGCTCCGAGTCAAAGTCGGGCTTCTCCATGGTGGATAATTGTATTTGCAAACTCTTCATTATTAATTATCCACGCAAACTTTGTTCGACACTGACCACGCGTCTCGTCTCGAATTCCGGCTCGGCATCCACCCCCTTAAACCCTTTTCCATGCCTTAAAGCCGACAGCAAGAGCTTGGCGCAAGACACACTTGAGAGACAACAAACACTGCGGGCGCATTTCCCCCCTTGCTTCAAATCTCAGGAGAGCAAACAAAAACAAACAGTCTTAGACTACTCTTGCAAGCTGCAACAGACTGCATGGCCCGGCTCTGTCTGCTGGAGGAGTCCGGAAACACCTGCAATGGCGAAGCACTCCCGTGGGACGCAGACCAGACGTGTCTTGTTCGAGGACGCCTACAACGGCAAACACATCAGCCTGCCGACGTCATTTTCACGTTTGGGGCGCACGACCGCCGGGACCTGAGAGTGTCGAGACGCATCACCTGTGTGTTTATTTTCAGCATCCGGGAACCATGCGTCATCCCAACTCTAGTTCTATCCGTACTCATCCTTCTTTCTAAGCTTGAAGACGCTCAGAGGTGCAGAAGCTGCCATGTTGTCGCCCGATATCCACTGAAAGCCCCATCTCTCACCTAATACTTCGCTGTTGAAACCAGGCAAAAACACTAGACTAGGCCTTTTGCGATATACCGGTCAGGCACAACGAACGTGTGTCAACTCAGGTTAGCCACATCAGCCTCCCGCATGCTCCAACTGTTTGTGGCGTTCACGGCATGTTTTCTCTTCCCTACAATCATCTGCATTTACACGCCTTTGGAGGAAAGAGCTCGAGCGGACCTTCCCTTATCCACCCGCCGCTATGTGACACTTCTCATTCGATATCTCAGCAAGTTCAGGAACAAACACAATTTCAGACCACAGGCCGTGCCACCGCCCTCACCTAAGACGACGCCAAGCGATGAAATTGGCCAATGATCACAGATTCTGCGCACAAACCTTGGTTGTTACTCCAGCGCTTGCGCAGTAAGCTGACTGCGCGGGGTTGGAGGACGCCAGTCACAATACTGTATTAACATACTCGCACACACCACTGCTTCCCTGAAGCTCCAGGGACTATGGGGATGGAGAACCAACATCTCTCAGCCCTACACTCCGGAACCCTCGCTAGCGGCCGTAACACTGACATGCTTCACCGGTGCAAATCGAGATGCAAGAGACCGGCCATGCTAGTCAGCGATTTACCTCGCCAAACCTACTAGTCATCGTCAGCAATGCAAGCCGGGTACACCGAGTTGTTGTGTCTCTTCACGGAGCTGTCAGCTGTGTGTCTCGGGGGACGGGTACACGGCTTCTGATCGCATCGTAGAGGCTGGCTGACTGGCTGGCGCTTTGCTCGACAACTCAAAGGTGTGGCCGAGGCTGAATCGAGGCTGAACTCGACCTCAACTACGAGATCAGCAAGGACTTGCTCTTTCTTTCCCCGGAGCCCCCAAGGCCCCCATTCCCATTGAAGCCATCCCAAGACCCTGAGCGCGGTGAACCACTTTGTCTCGGACCCCGCATCCAAGGCCACGGAACTGTGCTCCGCCCACTAACAACATGAGTTTTGGTATTATTCCCAAGGCATGCCACCTCATCTCAATGGCAAATTGCGCAGATGCGAATTACAATTGAGGCGACCTGAGTTGACGACGCGGACGACGAGGCAAGATGGGGCGAGACGAGAGGCCGGGGACACGGCAGGCAGCGGCCCTATCCGGTGAATGGAGGTCGCTGCAGCCTGCAGGGCCTCACTTGCGCGTCAGAAAGGCCCTCGGCTCGTTCGATCGAAACCGGACAGCGGCCAGTGACGGTCAGCAATGACACTCTGCAGAAAAGCCCCCCGGCGCCACGCCCGCTGCACAGCCCAGCGGCACGGAAAGGCGACCGGTCAGATGGGCCCGGCGAGAGGGCCCGAACCGATCATCACTGCACGAGGAGGAGACCACTGAAAGAGTGCGGTCCTCTCTTCTGCAGCCACTACACACAGCCTCTCCCGCGAGGTGTGTGTGACGCATTTACAGAGTGCTGACGGGCCAAGAAGCTGACTGATATGATGAGAGACATGGCCGGCTTCAACCTCGAGCCACTCTTCCGCGATTGTAACATGCATGTTGGTGCAGAGTTACAATTCGCATCACATCAGAGGGGGCCTCAGTGAAACCTCCCTACCTAGCACGGTGCTGAGCTGCCGACTCAGAGCCTGCAATACTGACAAGTGAGAGAAACATCGGACTTTGGTCACGTCCACCACGACGACCACCAACAGCAACAACAAATATCACATCAGGCTGTCATTTACCTGGGGTCCGTCTCCATTACACTGCAGTCGGTAAGGCCCCCAGCCCCAGGTACGGACGCCATCTACACAAATCAACAACGGCCCGAAGTCCGCCAATCCGAACCATGCCGGAATTGGGCGGTACCAGACCCCATAGGCTTGCATGCGCTGGGGGGCCATCATGAAGAATACGATGCCCTACAACGCCTTGCTGGGAATGGCGTATGCCTAGAAGCAGCCTCTCGACCGCGGACTTCAGTTGCTACCGAGTATCTCCATATCCGTTACGACGACGGTCAAGAATGAAGTCACAAGCCTTGCTGCCTCTGTCGGACACGGCAATCACATGTGTGTTTAGCAACCGGGGGAAAGAAAGATCGACTCATATTGCGCAAATGCGTCCTCATTTTCCCACAGTTCCTCGGACACGCGAGAGACACTCACCGAAAGCCCCCCATCTGAGACAGAGTCATCGAATCGCTCTGGTGGTGCAGATAGTTCGGCCAACAGGGATGGACGGAACGCAGATGGAGACTTGCGCAGTGAGGGTGAGGTTTAAGGCAACCCGGCGAGGTACGAGAAGGCGCCAACGATTGGCCCTCGTTGCATCTCGTCAGCGACCTCAGGAACTCATTGTCTTCAGCCGCTCGCTCCCCAGCGCAGCATCCTAATCATCCTAACCCAACAGGTGTGTCATGCGCGGTGCGTTGCCCGCTTTCGTTCTATCTGCCCCTCCAAATCTGGCAATGAGGGACATTTCAAACAAATCAACATCGGCTGCTTCTATTGCGACCTCATTGCTCTTCTCCTTCGGCCCCAGCGGCGCAAATAGGCAGACGGACAGGCACGCAGGGTACGTTCAGCTGCGCCTTAGCAGCCCCCACGATGCAGGAGATGCGCTGCGATATCGTCCATTATTGGCTCGGCCACGCACGATAGACAGGGGGCCCGTTGGTCCCTCGCGTCGCACCCCGTCCAATGGCTGCCTGCGTTTTACCAACTGCATCTTTCTTCACCAATCTTGGGGCCTTTTGGGGCTGCTTCTTCCGGTCAAGACCGACGAGCGATTGACATGCCTCGGAAACTACGCACTTGCGCAGCTTGACAAGACTAATGGCGGGAACCCTAGAGGCCGGGCTCCCTGGCAGGACTCTAGTTCGCAAATGGATCATCGTCTAGGTACGGCGTAGTTCCAATGATCGAGCTAGCAACACCCATGACACCTTTGTGGACCTCCAACATCTGACCTCAGCGCCAACCTGAAGCTACCGTCTACCTCGTGCAGAGCCTGATCCTCAACGTCAGTTAGTTCGGTAGCATTTGTTCCTCGAGGCCCATTCATCCGCGCCTCGTTCTCGTCCTCGTCCTCGTGGCTATGGAGAGGAGGGTACCCGTATCCCCATGTTCGCCCTAAATTGGGGTGGATTTGTCCCGCAACCGTACTTGTAGTCCAAAGGCTATGTTCCTGTCTGTCTATATATGAAGGAAGCAGCCATCCCAACAGTAGATCAGAATTTCTGCTCCTTCTTGTTCTTAGACATCGCTCCTTACCTGTTCCTCTGTGAACTGATCTATCGACAACATGTCTCAACAGTCACATACTGAGCAGTTCCCCAAGAACCAGCCGCCCCTGGCTGAGAGGTTGGCATCAGCCCGCCAGCTTGTCACCAAGGCCATTTCAGCAGTGCCTCCTCATCCAGAGCCTCTTCCCAGCCCAAATTCCGACCAGGGTGAGCCTAGCAACTTGCTCCAAGATGTCAAGAAGCTGGGCTTCGATGACTTTGATACCCTCGTACACTTCTTTTCTTCGGCCGTCGAGGGCCAGATCAACGACAACGAGTTATTGCTCGAGAACCTCATCCAGCTCTTTGCCAAGCTGCCCCAGAACTCAGTCAAGGGCAAGAGGCTAGAGAACGGCTTGATCAACCAGCTATGGAACGGCATCGACCACCCTCCCATGACGACGCTTGGAGAGGACCACAAATACCGCGCCGCCGATGGCTCCGGCAACGCCATTCATGATCCCAAGATGGGTGCGGCGGGACAGCCGTACGCCCGCTCAACACCAGCCAAGAGCTACCAGAACCCTAACCAGCCCGAGCCGGAGATGATCTTTGACATGCTCTTTGCCCGCGGTGGTGAATTCAAGCCTCACCCCAACAAGATCTCCAGCTTCATGTTCTACCTGGCTACCATCATCACCCACGACATTTTCCAGACTGTAAGATCTTCAAATGTCGAGAATACCAGAGCAGTGCTAACAACATGGCTACAGAAGAATGGAACTTCACCTATTAACCAGACTTCCTCGTACCTGGACCTCGCTCCTCTGTACGGTCGCAACCAAGCCGAACAGGACCTCATGAGGACGAAGAAGAACGGTCTGCTCAAGCCGGACACATTTTCTTCCAAGAGAGTTCTGGGATTCCCTCCTGGCGTTGGTACTCTTTTGATCATGTTTAACCGTTACCACAACTACGTCGCTACCAACTTGGCAACGTGAGTTTCTCGAGTTCTGTGTACTTGCGTTCAATGCTAACAATCGGCAGAATCAACGAGGGTGGCCGATTCCAGAAGCCAACTGGCGACGACCCGGAGAAGACGGCAAAGTATGACAACGACTTGTTCCAGACTGCTCGCCTCATCACTTGCGGTCTTTACGTCAGCATCATTCTCCGCGACTATGTCCGCACTATTCTGGGTATGAACCGCACTGCATCAAGCTGGGCCTTGGATCCCCGCACCAACGAGGGCAAGAGCATTCTCAGCCAGCAGACCCCTGAGGGTACTGGAAACCAAGTGTCTGTCGAGTTCAACCTCATCTACAGGTGGCACAACACAATCTCCCCCAAGGATGAGCAGTGGACAAAGGATGTTATGAAGAAGGTTCTCGGAAAGGACCCCACAGAAATGTCGCTGATGGAATTCGGCCATGCGATGAGAGACTGGGAGCAAGAGATCCCTGACGACCCCGCGCAAAGAGGCTTCATGGACCTGCCTCGCAACGCCGACGGCACGTTGAACGAGGCGGATCTGGCCAAGATCTTCAAGGAGTCCGTCGACGATGTTGCCGGCTCCTACGGCGCCAACAGGATTCCCGAGGTAATGAGGCCCATTGAGCTGATGGGAATCATGGCATCCCGCTCCTGGAACTGTGCCACGCTCAACGAGTTCCGTGAGCACTTTGGCCTTACTAGGCACCCGACATTCGAGGACATCAACCCCGATAAGGAGGTTGCTGCGAAGCTCAGATTCCTGTACGGAAGCCCTGATGCAGTCGAGCTTTACCCCGGCCTGATGGCCGAGAAGGCGAAGCCGCCCATGGCGCCGGGCAGTGGTCTCTGCGGTAACTTCACCATGACTAGGGCCATCTTATCTGATGCGGTCGCGTTGGTTCGCGGCGATCGCTTCTACACAATCGACTACACGCCCAAGAACCTGACCAACTGGGGGTAAGTTTCGATATTCTACGGGAAAGTGAGAGGTGCTAACCGTTACAGATTCAACCAAGCCAGCTACGACCTGAATGTCGACCAGAGCCACGTTCTCTACAAGCTGGTCTTCCGCGCTTTCCCCAACTCTTTCCAGAACAACAGCATCTACGCCCACTTTCCCTTCGTCATCCCCTCAGAAAACAAGAAGATCCTCGAGAGCATCGACAAGGCCTACCTGTACACCTGGGACGAGCCCAAGACCAAGACCCCGCTGATCCCTATCCTGTCGCACAAGGCCGTCAGCGAGGTCCTTTACAACCAGCAGGACTTCAAGGTCATCACCGGTGACGCTATCAACCACCTGGTCGCCCAGCCCAACAAGCCCCACTACGGCAAGGACTTCTGCCTCTCTGGCGATGGAAAGGAGCACGCCAAAAACCGCACGCTCGTCCGCAAGTCTCTGATCTCTGGCCCGTGGGAGACGGAAATTTGGAAGTGGTACACTCACATGACGCCCAAGATCCTCAACCTCAACAGCTTCCCGATTCCCGGAAACAAGAGGGAGATTGACCTGGTCCGGGACGTCATTAACGTCACCAACACCCGCTTCAACGCTGCGCTGTTCTGCATGCCGATCAAGAACGAGGAGTCGCCGTGGGGCGTGTACACCGACCAGGAGCTGTACTCGGTCCTTGGCGCCCTCTTCCAGGCCGTGTTCATGGATGCCGACATTGGAAACAGCTTCAAGCTTCGCACAATCGCCCGTGAGCTTGCTCAGGATCTCGGCAAGGTTGTTATGCTTATCGCTCAGACAATCAAGAAGGCGGGCCTGCTTACGGACATCGTCGCCAAGATTCGCGAGGGCGAGGCGTCTCTTCCCACGTACGGCAACCATCTTATTGAGCGCATGCTCTCCGACGGCAAGGACGTCGAGGAGGTTGTCTGGGGAACCATCATGCCCGTCATCACGGCCAACGTCGCGAACCAGTCTCAGGTCACTTCTCTCTGCGTCGACTACTACCTCGACAAGGAGGGCAAGAAGCATCTGCCCGAGTTGTACCGCCTGGCGCACGAGAACACACCGGAGGCGGACGAGACCTTGCTGAAGTAGTAAGTTGCATCCCAAAATCATTCTTTCAAGAATACCGCTAACAGTGTATAGCATGCTTGAGGGCTGCCGTCTCCGCGGACCCGTCGCGGTTTACAGAGAAGCTACGTCCACACAGGTCATCACTGACTACTCCCCCTGTCTGCCCTCCGAGTCCGACCCGACCGGTCGCGACCCCATCACCAACCCCGACATCGAGGGCACCAAGCGCGAGGTCAAGATCCCCAAGGGCTACCGCGTGGTGTGCAACTTCGCCACCGCCGGCCGTGACCCCGCCATCTTCGAGGACCCCAACGAGGTTCGCCTCGACCGCCCCCTGGACTCTTACGTCCACTTCGGCTTGGGCCCGCATTGGTGCGCGGGCAAGGAGATGTCTCGCGTCGGACAGACGAGTCTGTTCAAGCAGATCGTCGGCCTCAAAAACCTGCGCCGCGCGCCCGGCGGACGGGGCGAGATGAAGAACTTCCCTGCCTCCCCGTGGAACGGACAAGTCGGTCTGCGTGTGGAGGGCCAGAATGGAAGCGCGGCGCATCAGCAGCCTTGGCTTGGACTGAGGGCCTTCATGACTGTTGACCAAAGCTCGCTGTGGCCTATCCCCACGACAATGCGTGTGCAATGGGATGAGTAAGTGTAATAATTGGCGCGTGTGGACTTTTTTGTATGAGTAATGCGGCAAAATTGTACGAGAATGATGATCGGTTCGATTTGAATAGCGATTTGAATAGCCCTTTGAATAGAATACTGCAGGGTATAAAGGAATCTTAACTCTCCCACATTCCCGTGACAATAGTTGACGTTGTCAGTCACCGACTGTGTTGTCTCGAAACACGCCTACATCAGCTCACTCCTATCAATCGGGAGGACATACTTTTAGCCAGACATGGCCTCCAACTTTGAGTAGATATCCTTGTACAAGCCACACCTCTCGTCCAAGATGGTGGTATTGAACGGCGTCACAGCAGTTTGAACGTTGCCGACATCCCCTAAAACGACAAGATCTAGAGGTGCGTATTGCGAACCAACGGCTGGCCATCCTGGGCCCGCATTAGGTTCCTTGACAAATCGCCCGATCGCGCCCCTGAGGTACTCATATACTGCGTAGGATTGGGGTGTATAGATCGTGTTGCTAGGATCAGTGAAAAGAAGGATGGCCTCTGAGCCATGAAACTTGCCGAGCCAAGCGTACTCCTCAGGGAAGAAGTTGAGAATGGAGGTGTTGAAGTAATAGCGCCATGATGGAATCTTGTGGGAGGCTGCCGTGGATGACAGAATAGATTGAGGCTATCGTAGTGTCAGTTTTGTATCATCCGAGAAACCAGGAAACGTACACATAACCAAAGGAAGTCTGTGGTTATAGCTGAGGCAATATCGAAGTCGGTTGTCAAGCCAGTGGAGCGATAGACTGACACTATCACCTCTCTGTCTTCTTCCTTGATCAGACCATCCGGTAGATTTGCTTCAAGCCAGCTCGCGAGGTCAACCTCATCATTCACAAGGCTCCTTCCCTCTTCAGCCACTGTTCCGGTCAGTATTGGGACTCTGGTAACCCGGCCGCTCCTCCACAGCTCAGCAGGACTACCCCAGACGGTGACATAATCTAGTTCAGGCCCGAATGAAATGCTGTGTTTCGACATGGCCTCGACAAGGTCCTCAGACGGAATCTTCTTCATGCAATCCATGCCGCCAGTCGAGTTCGCACAGCCAACGGCGGAAGCAAGTGCCGACCACTCTTTTCCATCACTCGGAGGAGGTGATGCGAGCAGACCGAAGCTTGTTTGGCCACTCGACATGATTGCGGCGCGAAACGGTAGAGGCAGTTCGGTGGCATACGCCTTGAGATGCTGGTCGACTGAGAGAGCCCCTGCCGACTGGCCCCAGATAGTGACCTTGGTGGGATCACCTCCAAAGGCCTCGATGTTCTGCTGAATCCACTCGAAAGCGAAACGCTGATCATAGAGCCCCAAGTTACGTTCCGGAATGGGGACGTCGGGCGAGGAGGGAAAACCAAAGACTTGAGGTCACATTAGCGCATGTAATGACAGGGAGGAGGAGCCCGGACCGTTTGTTCTGTACTGGAGGCTCACCACGATGATGTCCTCATACGCTGCGAAAGGGGAGAGATCGATCCTTGCGTGGCCCATCTGGTAGCCCCCGCCATGGATGAAGACCAACACTGCCCGGGTGGCGTTTGACGTAGAGTCCGGCGCAAAGACGTTGATGCGCAGACAATCCTCGCTCTCGGGTGGTTTTGGGGTGTTGAACAAAGTCTGCAAAAGTTCGGGACGAGGACCAAGTTCTAGATTGTGGATTAGTATACACTATGTCACCTTCGAGAATTGTGGACGAACCATTGAGACCGAAATTCTGATAGCAAGCTGGGCCAAATTCCGTCGCATCAAGGGGCTCTGTCCATGGCTCTGGAGACTCCGGACGGGAGAATCGGGCTGGTGTCGTAGCGTACGGGATCCCGAGAAACTTGTTTACTGTCGCCACCCCGTCCCCAATGTTCGTTGAGATGCCTCGGACGGCCCCTGAAGATATCGTGACAGTCGGTTGCGCGGAGACCACAATGAGTGGCAGCAGAAGGGATTGATTCACTCGCATGGTTACAGCTTTCGAGCAATTGACATGTCGACAAAGCATGCAATACAATAACGTGTTTATCAAAAGGTCGTAGTCCATCTTTTATATACGTCGAAAAAGCGTGTAGCCAAAGCTTGTCGTAAGAATGCCCCGGCATGATCTGACGTAAGTGCATCTTGCGATGCCACCCTTATTCAACTGTGCCCTTTGCAAGATCCTCCACGCCAAGATCAGCTACTTTAAAACTCACGATGTGGCGCCGATTGACGCCTCTCTTTGGCCAGCGTGTTACCAAAACATGAATGTGGCATTGGGTAATTTCACACAGGATCCCTTGGCCCCCGGTAAATTTCAGCTGCAGATCCTGAATTGCGCGGAAACAAGGTGCAATACGAAACACGACGCCAAGAAACGTGGCTTGCTGATGCCCAAGAGGACGGGGCACGATCTGAGCCGATGCGAGATACGAGACCAAGCCACATGGAGGAATTCGGCAGGGCGAGAAAACGTGTCGATGGATCCTAGAAACATGGTAATGGAACCAAATTACTTGATTGTTCACTGAGACTAGACAGACATCACGTAGCGACTATACAAAAGGGATGAACAAAAGAAATAATACAGGGTGGTCGAATGTTGAAAACAAGAAACACGCTTCATCCCTCGTTACCCGTAACCTCATCCATAATCCATACGACAACATACTTACCATTCTCAAACCGGTTCAGGACTGTGCGTGACAATGATGGACGGCAGAGGCGGCTTCAACGCGCTCCCGCCCACCTCCGACCGCCCCTCCGTAGTCTCCGTCCCGGCGGAGGACCCATAGTCGCTAACAGACCCGTTCCGCCTGACACCAGCGTCCACCGCCAGCTGTTCCCAATCCCTAGCCCAAGCAGTTCCCGGCGGAGGTGGGCAAGGTTTATTCTTGTCCGCCGGGAGGCCTTTTCCCGGAATCAGAATGTCGGGAGGGGCCGGTGTGATTTTGATCTTGGGTTTTGGGTTCGTCTGTTCGAGCTCGGGCAGCGGGGGAAGCGGCTCCGGGATGGGTAGCATGATGCCGAGCGAGTCCGGGTGCGGGTACGGCATGGCGGGGACAGGCGGGACGTTCTGGGCCATAAGGTGCTTGGGGTAGCTGGCTTTGCGGACGAGTTTCGCGCGTGCGGGTGCCGGGACGGTATGTCTGTAGCTGGCAGGGAAGTAGTAGTATGCCGGCGGGGTTTGTTGTCGGCTCGGGGGTCGGCTGGGTGGCTTTGGCTCCTCTTCCGGCTTGGCTTCCTTGTCTGCGTCTTCGACGAGGATGACGGTTGTGGCCCGCTTGAAGCAGGGGAGCTCGAAGGGATGCGCCGCGATTTCCAGAACTAGGACAACCACTATGGCACTGGCGCTGGGGGGAGGTCAGACTATGATACGCACTGCGAGGTTTGGGTAACACTTACATCCCCACGATGGACACCGCCAGGTTGAGCTCCGTGATGGGGCTCTCCGCGAGAAACCCTGGGAAGTGGGCAACGGCGCCACACGACAAGATAATTGCCGGAATCCAGAGGAGCAGGGCCAGGCGGGAGACAATGATGGCCCAAGAGACCAGAGGTGACTGGAGAGACTGTCTTCTGATGAACTGGCAGTTACGGAAAGAGACGAGCAGGTGTAGCACGAGATACATGGGCGAGATCATGGACTAGCAATAATTTAAGCGAGCATTCCGGTGAGCGTGTGTGCCGAGTAACGAGGACTTACAGCGAACAGGATGAAGCTTTGAGTGAGACAGTCCCGCTTTCCCGATCTTGAAGGCCTGAACTGAAGAGCGGAGGTGGTCAAACCACCGCCGGACGCAATGAATAGGAGAAACATGGCGATGCTCAAGAGAATGGGAAGAGGCTTCGGCGGAGACTTTGTGGAAACATCGCTCCCAGATACAGATGATTTGACATCCAGCGACTCGACAACGCTCACGGCGTCGTCTTTCGGAGGAGGCGCCATGGTATGAGGATGAGCTGGGTTGACTTGATCATGCAGGTTTCGCTTGATTTTTCGGGGATTCATCTGTCTGTTCTTGCGCAAGTTCATATATCGCTGTGCATTGGATGGCTGGAAAATTGCTGGTCCATCACGATGACGGCCAACGCTTGCTGTTGTGGCGGGTGGGCCTGGGAACATTCCAATGTAAGACAAGCTTTGGGGGCCGGAGGCCTTTGTAGGACAGGGTCTACGACGGGATAAGGTCCCAAACTGCAGATCAGCCTGGTGCATTCCACGCAAGGGCTGTACTAACAATTACTTTGGCTGGACTGGAAAGCAGCTGGAGGTTGGAGACCCCAGATGCAGCCGGTTGCGAACAGCATACCATCGTGAACATTTCCCGTCAGTCAAGAGCCCCAAAGAAAGGCTGGCGGATCGATGTTGAGGACCTAAAACTTATCTAGCATCGTGAATGACGATCGTCCTCCACGTTAAATCGAGATGGCCTCGAGATGGACTACGTCTATCGAGGTTTAGTGGACAGGGCAGTCAACCTAGCCAGGTTATTATTGGCTCAACGAATCATGCCGCAATTGAAGATAACTCAAAATCATGTATTGTGGTGGACCAAGGTTGTCTCGGTTCAAAATATGGCGCGGGCCGATGGATGGCAAATGGCAGGGGGTTTGCTACTCGCAAAGTGCCCCGAGAGAAGGAGAGGAAGTTGGGAGCGGGCCCTAGGAGTATGAACTACGGCAAGTCAAGGAAATAGGTTGTCCAGCAAGACGGAAGAGACTGTATCCTCCGCAATCCCGTTTTCATCCTACATCAGCTCGCCGAGGCGGGCCTCACGATCACCCGCCCAGTCCTCCTTCTCGTAGAAACGGAACACGAGATCGTAGTCCTCGAAGTCATGGACAATGCGGTCGATACGACGGTATCCCCGGACAGGGTCAACCAAACGCTGGGCCGCAGTAGTTCTGGAGACAAAATCACCCATACCGTAGGGGTTGGCACTCTTCCCCTTGGCCTCGAATAGGGTAACGCTGAAACGTCCAGGCTTGAAAATCTCTACGACGTGCTCAATGATCTCCGCGGTGGTACGGCCGCTCTGGCCGCCGGGCACGTTGGTCTCGAAAGAGGCAAACGAGCAGTCGGGCTCAGGAGTCACATGGACGGTGAAGTAGTGAGCAGCGTTGGCCCCCTTCTCGCTCTTGGACGCGTCCTCATCGTCGGTGATGGCAGGAACGACGCCGTTGGCGGAGAAACCACAGGGGCTGAAGAGATAGGCATCGACACGCGCACCGGGGTACTTGCTTGTGGGGTAGACGCTGGACAGACCGCATCCCTCAGACACGACGGTACCGAGAGCATGGCCCTCCGTTGTCATAGCCTCCTTGACAGCGCGGTCAGCATCGGTGAGGTCCGACTCGCCAATGTTGCTGAAAACGTCCACCTCCTCATCAGAACTCTTCTCAGGAACCTGGGAAAGGTCGCCCAAGCTCTCGTGGGCCTTGTCTCGAGCAGCCTGAGTCTGCAGCAGATGCGATTTGTCGCTAGCGACCGCACTCGCGTGCGACAAATAGAATTGCTTCGCATTCTCAGGGTCGAGGTCGGTCATGAGAATCTCCAAAGTTTCGTCGTTGTGCTCCTCGACACCGCTGCTGAAGCTGGCAACGCTGCCAGTCGGGATACGAGACGCAGACCCAAGAGGGGTCTCCTTCTCCTCGGGAGTGCGGGGAGGTGTCAAGGTCTGGTTGGGCGAGGTGATGTACAGGTACCAATGGTCTCCGTTCATCTTGCCAACCATGTAAGCACTGCCGCCTTCAAACATGTCGTCGAGGTACTTGACTTCCGACTTCCAGCTGCGATGGGGACCCTCCTGGCGATCAGGGAACAGGAAGTTCTTGCGACTGTAGAAGACGCGGTAGGGGGTCGCGGCAGCCTTGATGTCGGTGGCCGCCTTTGCGTTGTGGAAGGGGAATCCAGCGTGCTCAGCAGCGATATGGAGCAGACGCTGCAAGCCCAGCAACAAAGTCGTGGTGCCGCAGGTCTTGAGGATGAGCTTGTGGGGGAACACAAACAAGCTGGACTCGGAGAGCAGGTAGGCATCGACGGAGTCGGACTCGAGGACGGACAAGATCTTGCAGTTGACCATGTCGAGCATGGTGACCCAAGTGTCGGCGGAGACAGCCTTCAGTCCATCGGGCTGGGCGCTCGCGGGGAGAGCGTCGGGACCAGGAGCGAACCAGACTTCGAGGAGCTTCTCGGGGCCCTCGAAGGCGTTGCTCGAGTCTAGATCGGCAGCGACATCGTGATTGATAGTCAGATGAGGAGTTGCCTCAGACGGAGAGAAGGTG
Organism: Colletotrichum chrysophilum; assembly: GCF_026319265.1. Classification (NCBI taxonomy): domain Eukaryota; kingdom Fungi; phylum Ascomycota; class Sordariomycetes; order Glomerellales; family Glomerellaceae; genus Colletotrichum; species Colletotrichum chrysophilum. Next base: position 84,853 of record NW_026517327.1, on the reverse strand, counting down.
TAGTTGTTGGGGACCGAGAGGTTGACCATCTTCAGCGGGGCGGGCTATCTGGGCGCGACCCGGGATATTATTGACGAGATGGAGATGTGGTGTTCTCGGAACAGGAGGGCTAGAAGTCCGCGGGACACTAGCTACCACTCAAACGAACTTTGCGGCGTTCGTTTGAGAGAGTAGGCCCACAGGAGGGTGGACGTTCGTTGAGGCTGGCGGAGCCAGCAGCAATGGTATTGATAGAGGGGTTTTAACGTCACTCGAAAGGACGTTAGGGAGGCCGGGCTTGGAGGGGTAGGAAAAAGACCCTTGGGAGCGGAATGTTGGCTCGATAGAAGGGCCTCGCTCTGGCAGACACCGATACCTGTGGTGGAGTATCGGACCTAGCAGACGAGGTTATCTGCGTGATCGGGGTTTGAGGGTACGGACGAGGAAGACAAAGAGGCTCGTATGGGCAGTCAGTCGAAGTATGTTGGTGCTTGGAATATCAGCAGGTGTTATCTGGGCCTGGGAAAATCTGTTAGTAACATGAGGAGAAGAAGGATGGTAGATTGCAAAAGCATGGCTGGTCCTCAAAGGACCAACACCTCATTCCCGGCGGCTTGGAGCTTTACAGCAGACCCAAAGAGGGAGAGAATGGGAGAAGGACGGAGAAACGTACTTTGCGGGCTTGGAGAGGAAGCGTAGGAGGTCGATCCGGTTCATAGACGGCCAGAAATCGGCAGAGATGGAGGGGCGAAGGCGGCAGAAGCAGGCCAACGACGTGTGTATCACCGTGATGTGGTGTTAGATTCGAGGATTGATCATCGAAAGATTTGGATCTCTAGATGGGTATCTCGAGAAAGGTCGGCCGGAGAAGCTTCCGATTGATGCGCTGGCACGATACGGGGGACAGGTGTCGAGGAGGAGTCTCGTGACGGCAGAGAGTGATGCGCCGGCGATGGCAAAAATTGAAGCTGAAGTGATCGAACTAGTCAGAGAGCAGCTCTCGACAGAACGAAACAAGGCGGACGGGTTTTCAAGTCGCACAACGTGTCTTGAGGGTGGAAGACAGGATCAAGCTCGAATTTTGAAGCTTCCAGCTAGATTCCGCGAGGTTGTTGTGGTTGTGGTTTTCTGTGGAGGCCGTGGAGGGGAACACAAAGTGGAAAAAAAAGTTGATTCTGCGCATCGGCGATTGGCGGTTCCCTGTCTTGAACACCCAGGTAAGGTTAGGTATTTCTAGGTACCCCTCCCCTAGCGTCCCGTCAGGCCAGTGTCCACCCTCGGCGGGCTGGGCGCGTTGTCGTCCCCCACCTAACCTGGAAAATTTCAGCCCAAACAGCCAAACAGCGACAGGGAACCTTATGAGGAGGTGTTTTTCATCTCATGTATCTGGTCGTTTCTTTCTGTTGACCAGCCCTTCCTCGCTGCATCTTGTTCCCGTTCAGTAGCTTCCGTCCGCATGTTCGCGCCAGATCATTGGTTTATGGGGGAGCTCTGCCCGGGAGAGAACGGGCAGCGGATAATATGCGTCTGCTCGTGAGGTACGGCCAATTGGCTTGTCTCGCGGAAGGGGGCGACTATGCCATGCAGGAGACGCGCCGTGAAGAATGGAGCGAGACGTCATTTTCGTCAGCTCCCCTGCTGTACTCTGTACCTTACCTCGTGGTCTGGGCTTGACACCGAGACACACTCATGCAATGGGAACAGAGGGGTCAGGGGAGTACATAATCTTCCTGGCGAGTAATTGTGTAAATAATCGATTGATATTGGGTTGAGTCTTGTTTAGTACACTGACTCTTGAACAACCGACGTAGTATTCTCCGTTGTTTCGCAAGGTAAGGTACACTTTCAATAATGCGGTGAGACCGCGAGTACTAATAAGGTACCCTCGGCGACTGAAGCCTGAGTTCGGCCGCTCCAGGGCAGGCCAATCCAATGTCAATCAGGCACCGTCGAGACGTTGGCGGGGCTTTTTCTGGGGAGAACGCCAGCCCGGCCAGGGATTCCGCCAATCTCAGCCACCCTCACATGTCCTGACTCCAAGCCTGCCCAATGCCATGCATCGTATTCTACGCTGCCCATCAGTTGTCGCCGACAATGCGTTGCATCGCCATGATCCGCAGCAGTCATGCTGCTGCAATTTGAGGGGAACTTGATGATGCGTCAACAGGGGACTCTTCCGGTTGTGCTGCTGCTGGCGTCTCTGCACAGCGCCTTCATCTTGTTGGAGTAGGCAGGGCGTGAAGGCTCTCTCAACCCAAGTCCCTCTGGACCATCGCCTGGACATTTGAGCCACCAAGTGCGCGGATGGCATCTGCTTGGTTGTGTGATGGATGCTTCTTCAACTCGTTCATGACTGGGCCTGACTTTCGACGGTCGTTGTCAACTTGGTCGTAATTTCCTTGAAGATACCTGAGAGTGAACAGTCCTGATATTTCTCAACGAGAGTATCGCCTGACTGCATATTGGACTGGCTGAGGTCCTGACCGTTGACTTGGGTACCTTGGGGGTACTGCGGTCTCTTGCCCGACTCGACAAGCTCACCAAACTGAGGATCGATGGGGACGGTTCCAAGGAAAGGCACCGAGAACTCCTGAGCCATGACCTCTCCGCCCCCAGAGCTGAAGATGTTGGTGCACTCGGAGCAGTGCGGGCAGACGAAGCCGCTCATGTTCTCGATGACGCCGAGCACTTTAAGGCCAGTCTTGACGCAAAAGTTGAGCTCCTTCTTGACGTCGGCGGTTGCGACGGCTTGAGGGGTTGTGACGACCACCGCGCCCGCCACCTGGCCAGGTCGAGCATCGCGCATGAGAGTCTCTGCGAGAGAAATGTGCTCGTCACTGGTGCCGGGAGGGGTGTCGATGAGGAGGTAGTCGGTCTCATCCCAGAGGACGTCCGAGAGGAATTGCCGGACCATGGCCGTCTTTTTGGGACCGCGCCAGACGACAGCGTCGCCGCGCCGAGGAAGAAGGAATCCGAGACTCATTGCACGGAACGGGCCGATGCCCTTTTCTTCGACGGCATCGTGGACGGGTACGGGAAGCCAGCCGCCGGGTGCCTGGGTGACCTTGGAGGCTTCAGTAGAAAGCATGCGCGGGATGGAAGGGCCTGTGAGGTCGACATCGAGAACGCCGACAGAGAAGCCCGCCAAAGAAAGCGATAGGGCGAGCTGAGTCGTGACGGACGACTTTCCGACGCCGCCTTTGCCCGACAAGACCTGCACAAGCCAGTCAGTGTACGATCGTCGCGAGGACAGTGGGATGGCGGGGTAGTACCAGCACAATATGCTTGACCTTGGAAAGCGACATGTTGGTTTGACGTTTCCGAGGGAGAGAAGAGTCGAATGTCTGGCACGGATGACGAGGTATTCCAATATTGTGTCTACACAGGAGGAAGCCAAGGTTGTTGAGATGTGAGGATGCAGACAAGTCAAGGGCGGCACATTTCAAATCAACGAAAGACGGCGAAGCTGCGATGTCCGTCCCCACCCTGCCTCTGCCGGCCAGGTCAATCAATCGGCGCCGTGGTTGGTAAGCACTGGTCAGTCAAAGACGGAATTCTGGCCAGTGGCTGGGTTGATCAGGGTTTGATTAGCCTCCGTTCAGATTGTCAGTGAGGCTGCTTTTGAACGGAATTTTGACACGTTCTAGAAGACTTCCATTCCAAAAGGAAGGTTTTTTTCGCCTCTCACATGCCGTCATCGGCGCTGGCCGTAGTGAATTAAAAGGTGTATGGACAGTGACTGCTCCCCTCCGTATCTAATCTTCTTATCCTGCTCCTCCGGCTGGCTAAACCTCGGCATCGAGCTCTCGATTTGTTTTGAGCGAGTAAACGGCTGGGCAGCCAACCAACGATACCACGTCGCGACCTGCATTTGGTCGGTGTACCTACTGCCGGGGCGTCTTGGCGATGATACTCGAGCTGTCCTCCTCGAAACAAAGGGGTGAAGTTGCAGGCAGCCAGAACCTGGGATTCGATAACGCACCTTGGAAAGCAAATAATTCTCCATGAGAGCTGAGAGTTGACAGTGACAGGCTTAGTCAACTCGCTTAGCTCAGCATCCTCCGGTGCTGAAGACAACGCTCAGGCCGGCCGCAGCCAGCCAAAATAGACGCTGCTGAAGCTCCCGAGGAACCGTGAGACAGCGCTGTTGTCTTGGACGTGGGTCCGGAGTCCCTGGACATGGGTAGTCCACTGGTCGCGGTCTGGGACATGCAGCCGTCCATTCCACGAGTGTCCTCGCTTGCCATCACAGTCCATTCCCTCCTGCGTTGCAGAAGCTCCTTTTTTCCATGTTCCACGCTGGTGCCGTCGCTGTTTCCTGACCGATTGAGACATTTGCGCCCCCCTCCAACGCCGCATCCGTCATCCCGTACGGATACCTAGGCTGATACCTCAGCCATTGCCACCAACCCCAGGAACCGACCTCTCGAGCTGCGCATCGCGAACCGTCGACCATGGCCATCTAATCTCGGACTCCGATCACCACAATCCGCCGATGCGCGAAGGCCTGATCCCTTCGATTGAGCATCGACAACAACATGAGCTGTAGTTCCACACTATGGACGATCCATGGGGCTCCCCGTGGGCAACTTCCGACAATCCCACCGCGCCGTCAACCAGTCCCTCCAAGACCATCCTCGAACCTCCGCCCGCCGCCTTCCTCTCCACCCCGAGCAATCTGACATTGCCTTCTGCCCAGTCACCATGGGGGCTAGACGACGATGCGTTTGGCGATTGGGCGTCTCCGGACCCCGCCAAAGCTTCGAACGCGTCGCCATGGGCTTGGGGCAACGAGCCTGCGCCAATTGAGCAGCTCACCCCCAGCTACGAGCCGAGGCCCCGTCGCAAGAGCAGCACTCCCAAATGGCCCTTGAGCCGCTCAGCTTCGCCAGGCCTGAGGGCACCAACTACACCAAATAGCCTATCGTCAGGCCGCTTCTCACCAGATCCATGGGCAAATGCTTCCTCCTTCACCAAAGACGACCCCGAGCCTTTGGCGCAACTGCCCCAGATACCCGATGTGCCGTCGACGGCACTTGACACTCCCACCATTGAGCTCGAACCAGATACCCCGAGACAAATAATACCTGAAAGTAATTCAACAAACGGACGCCCCATCTTCGACTTCCACCAAGACATACTCGAATCCATATCCAAGCCTCCCGACGACATCGCGGATATTCCCGTGAACGACTATCAACCTGCGCAGTTTGACGGGCCGTCACCTTCCTCAGCATCCGCATCATCTGGAGAAGAGGACGAAGTTGAAGATGACGACGACGACGAACCTCAAGATGTGCCACACGCCGACTCCCCCATAACTTCGATCGAAGACAACCCAATTGCCAAGAGCATACAGAGGAAAGCCTCGTCCAAGGTCCAGTCCTTGGTAGAGATGTACGATGGAATAGCCAAGAGGACAACCGTCACTCCCGAGCGGCAGCCTCCCCCCCGGCGAAGTGCCAGCAGAGATTTGAACGCAAGTACAGACGATGCCTCGATCCATGACTTGGATGACTCCATATCCTCGAACGACGACGAATCAAGACCGGTGCAAGCATCCTCCACTGAAGACGTTGAGAAGGATTCCGCCAAGACTCAAAGCGACGTTGCAAACGAATGGGAGGAGCTTCGAAAGCCAAAGGTTCCAGAGCACGATCCTTTCGTGGTCGACTTAAGCAATCTAGACGCCTTAGTACCTGAGTCTACCTCTCTACCAACACCAGAAGACCCGGGAGACGTGACGGACCGGATCATCACCGACAGTTTCACCGGCATATCAGAACGCAAGATGTGGTATCGGCTGTCGCGCCACGAATCCCTTCGCAAATTCAACGTTGGACACGATGAGAATTATGTCCGTATCACTTGGATGAACTCCACGATGCGAGATGAGACGATGAAGATTGTGCGCAGGTGGATGGAGGAAGACTCAATGGGAGGACGCGCTTTCCGGGGAGGTCTGGCTAGGAAAGCAGGCGGCAAGTTCTTTGGCTGGGACTCGACAACAGAGTCGACGCCAGTTGACTTGGATCGGGTGTTTGGACGCAAAGCAAAGCGGCAAGCTTCCGTGCATCGACCTACCCACTCTATTCATGCTCTGCCTTCTCTTTCGACGGCACCCATGGTTCCTGCGTCCAAGGAGAGCACGCCAGCTTCTGCTCAGGCCAAGGACAATTGGGGAGGACTGGCCTCGTTCGGCTGGAGCACTGCATCTGGTGATACAAAGGCAGGAGAAGAAGCAAAGGCACCTGAGCGCACTAACTTCGCGAAACCGCTTCCCCTCGGTTTCCGAGGCTTTGACAACACACCAAAGTCGCATGCCTCCTTGCCTGTCTTTGCGTCCACTAAGCCATTCGTGCCTGCGACTTCAACGGCCGATAAGCCGTCTGAAAAAGAGGCAGAGGATGAAGACGAGGACGATGAATGGGGCGACATGGTTTCTCCGACAACTGCAGAAGCAACAGACTCGACGTCTCTTCCCAAGACGAGTTGGGATTCGTTCTCGACGAACCCGCTACCCGATGCACTGCTGACCGCGCCCTCTGACGGCCCCTTGGCTTCCAACCCCAGACCCGAAAGTCTCGGCACCGGGAATAAGACAGCGGAGGAGAGCAAATCAGGAGTCAAGGATATTGGCAATGTAATCCGCCCCGCCCCCGCCTCCACACCAGCTGCACCAGCAGGCGCACCCCATAGCCAAGTCGGTTCGATTAAGCCGCCAGAGTCGACGTACGCCTTCAGACCGGCGTCAGTGAAGAAGCGACCACCGAACATCTCCATAGCGCCAAACTCGATCGACCCGCCAGCCCCATCTCACGATGGTAAAGCCGGCGTATCTGCGGGAGGGCTGCTGAACACGCCTCTAACATCGGGCCTAGGGACCCCGTCCACAGCTCAGCCGCGGAATAGTACCGACGATTCTGAGCTGGTGCAGCAGATTTTGCGGAATCTGCCTGACCTATCATACATGCTGAAATGACACTGGGGCATCTTGAGATTCTATACATAGAAAGAGAGCGACATCGGCCTTGCTTCACCGTAGAAGACGTGAGACACGGCGCCATTCATATTCTCGTTATTTTCACATCATTTAGCCATGCGACTCAGACTCAGCGCATCAGCTACGGAGTTTCTTGGGGCATTGGAAAACGGGCTTTAGCAAGTGGCTTGTTGATATATTCACGGCGTGTTTAGTATGCAATCTAAAAATATGGACCACTACTTCACCAACGATTACTGAACCTCTCCTATCTCCAAGGCCTCGTCAGGGAGGAAACACGACACGCAGTGACTGCAGACTGACACATGTCTAGGGGGCATATGACGTGCGGCCAAGCCGAGCTGCATGACGGAGCGAACCCACTTGAGGCGGTGGGATCGGTTGGAGAGACGGAAGAAAGACGACCTCGCGCCGTCTTCAAACGCCGTTGTAGGCCGAGTCGTGATCCCGATATTCATTGCCGTCTCGCCCGTACTTGCCGGGCTCAGTGCCGGGTGCGGGGGCGCGGGGGCTCCAAGGGGAGCGTCTTGGGGCATTTCGTGTTTAGACGTGGTCATTCCTTGGCCTCAGCACCGTCTTTCTCTTACACTAGAACGAGTTCGGAGGCGCCCAGAGGAGCCCAGGAGCCACAGAGAGGCGGCGGCTGGACAGACACCGGTTCTCCGCGCATCCCCGCAAGATCCACCCAGCAGGGTCCGAAGAAAGCTTAACGCATAGCGTCACGGCCGTCTCGGCGGTGCTAGTTTTAGCATTTTCCCCTTCATCCCTTCTATTTCAAAAAAGACTCATGTGAGAGGACCAAAACGACTACAAGAAGGCCCCGGCGCCCCAGTCTCGACACTTTTTGATTATTCCCGTAAACGTTGCTGATGTGTGGATGACCTGGTCTCAACTGGTTTATATCAGTCTCGCTTCTTCGCTTCCCCATCTTTTTTTATTTTATTTTTACAATATTTCTCTTCACACAATTCCTGATCCGAGAGAATTGAGACGCACTGAGAAAAGCAGACCCTCACGATGGCCCTCATCGAGCTTCTCATCTCGCCATGGGCACCGGCCCTGCTGGCTGCAGGCTTGGTGGCCTACTACCTATACCCGTACTTTGTCACGTACGCACATTTGCGTGGCATCCCCTCTCCCTTCCCGGCGCAGTTCACAAATTTCTGGTTGCTGTATATTGTCCGGCGCGGAGACAGATACGAGACGGTTGATAAGCTTCACAAGGAGCTGGGTCCTGTGGTGCGGATCCAGCCCAACCACGTGAGCATCGCGGACGACGATGCGATTAACATTATCTACGGACACGGAAATGGATTCCTGAAATCGTACGTATATGTGAACCTGAGCAAAGCAATACGCACCCGTATGCTTCCTCAGAAGAGACACTAGCTGACCCCGCACCAGCAACTTCTACGATGCCTTCGTCTCCATCCAGCGAGGCCTCTTCAACACCCGAGACCGCCATGAGCACTCCCGCAAGCGCAAGATTGTCTCGCACACCTTCTCTGTCAAATCCATCGGCCAGTTCGAGCCGTACATGCACGAGAACCTCGCGCTCTTCGTCAAGAAGTGGGACGAGCTGATTCAGAACAGCCCGGCCAAGCAGGGCGCCGTGCTCGACTGCCTCAAGTGGTTCAACTATCTGGCCTTTGACGTGATCGGCGACCTCGCCTTTGGTGCGCCGTTTGGTATGCTGGCAGCTGGTGCCGACATTGCCGAGGTCCGTGAATCACCAAACAGCCCGCCCATCTACGCCCCGGCCATTGAGATTCTCAACCGCCGTGGCGAGGTGTCTGCTACGCTGGGAATCTACCCCGAGATGAAGCCCTGGGCCAAGTACATTCCGGACCCGTTCTTCAGCCAAGGTCTCGAGGCCGTGCAGAACCTCGCCGGAATGGCCATTGCTCGCGTCAAGGCTCGTCTGGACAACCCTCCCGATGTCGACCGTCTGGATCTCCTTGCCCGCTTGATGGAGGGTCGCGACGACAAGGGACAGCCGCTTGGTAGAGAGGAGCTCACGGCCGAGGCCTTGACGCAGCTCATTGCAGGCAGCGACACGACGTCCAACTCATCATGCGCCCTGCTATTCCACGTTGCCAGAACCCCCGGTGTCATCGAGAAGCTCCAGGCCGAGCTGGACGCTGCGATTCCCGCTAGCGTTGATGTTCCTACCTACGAAATGGTGCGCGACTTGCCCTACCTGGGCATGGTGATCAACGAGACGCTCCGGTTCCACTCCACATCCGGTATCGGTCTGCCGCGCGAGATTCCCGCCGACTCCCAGGGCGTGTCGATCCGCGGCCACTTCTTCCCACCTGGCACCGTCCTCAGCGTGCCGTCGTACACGATGCACCACTCCAAGGAGATCTGGGGCCCCGACGCGGACGACTTCCGCCCGGAGAGATGGGAGTCTGTCACGACCAGGCAGAAGAACGCCTTCATTCCTTTCAGCCACGGTCCCCGCGCCTGTGTGGGCAGAAATGTTGCCGAGATGGAGATGAAGCTTATTGTGGCTACGTGGGCGAGGCGTTACCGCGTCGAATTGAAGCAAGACTACATGGATACCAAGGAGGGATTCTTGAGAAAGCCCTTGGAACTGAACATTAGCATTCACAGGCGGTAGAATAAGTATGGGTCTGGTGGATGTTGGCACAATGGCATGACGCTGCGTGTCTTTTTGAGATGTAGGTATACATTAAGACGTTACAGAGGAATGTATCCTATGAGTACTCTCATGAGTTTATTCAAAGCCTCTCCAATAATGCCCACACCCGGTTGTCATGGTTTTTCGCAAGTTGCATCCGGATTCATCAGACCATCTGCTTCATGGTCTGGCACGTTACCTTGCTATCTCCCAGCAAGGTTTGCAGCGTAATTTGAAGACCCTTATCATCTGAGATATGCCGCCGAAGCCTCCGTTATTGACTCAAGAAAGAGCGCGGCGGCACTTAAACTCCCGAGGGTTTCGGGTCCATCGCCGGTGGGATAATTGGTACGGAATAGACTAGCTGTACGTGTGTAGCACATCCTGCTTATCTGGCGGCTCGCCTTTAGCAAGCTGCTTGTGTACTTCATAAGAAAATACTTACACATGAATGATAGATCCCTGACTTTGCAATTTGACTCTTGTCATATCGTGCCGAGTACCAACCTCAAGGTTCGCGGCTGTCAGTTTCTGCCCCTTTGTCATCGGCAAGACGGCAATTTCGTTCCCGTTTCACCCGAGTTTACGAACTCATCGGGGCTTTTCGTCTGATTGTGAAGTATCCCCCGCTTCATTGAAAGTCCTGAAAGTCTCCTTGAGACCACTCGTTGGAGAACCAAGCAAGGGATTCTAGACCCATGGGCTCCATGTTAAAGTCAAGGCTGTCCAACGCGCCCTCGAAAGCGTTGTTGACCTCGAGTGAGCCAGGTCCAGCGGGCGGCGGCGCCGGCAACATCTCCTCGTCCGGCTTGTCCGACTCGACGACTTGAATGTCTTCCCAGGCACCGATGCCAAAAGGCCGATTGGTGAGCTCGTCGGCGGCGGGCGCACCGCTGTCCGGATCATCCACGAGCTGCACTTGCTTCGCCCGGCCCAGTCGCGATACGCGCTTCGGCCCGTTTCCGTTTCTCTCGTCATGCGGTTCTTCACTGACCAGTCGGCTAGGCGTGGCCTGTATTGAGAGACCGTGGTCCATGAGACGCTGTAGATCGGTTTGCTGGGGGAGAAGTCAGCGGTGAAGGGAACTAGTGTGATTGCAAGACTCACAATTGCGTTTGCTGCTGTTCCGGAACAACAACCCTTAGTGACGTCAAGACAGATCGAAGCCTTCTTCCGGAGGACGTCAGGGGTGAGACCATACTCCTCCGCGTTGAGATGGTAGATATAATATAGCATGCGGACACACTGATAAGCACAGACAGGCATATCCAAGTCTGCTACAGGGTAGTGGTCCAACTGCTTAATGGAGGTAAACATGTTGGACATCTCCAGGGCATGTTCGAAGCATTGCCGTTGACATTGGGCGCTAAAGTCGGGTCCTAGCCGTTCAGCGGCAGTGCGTGAAAGGGAGTCTCGCAGTCCTACGAGTCCTAATCGGTACAGATCGCAATGGCACTGACGCCACCAGATGTGAATCATGATGAACACGCAGAGTCGCGGCGAGTACGCTCGCAGCCGCAGGCTGTTATCGGACCACCGGAAAGATACGGGCAATCTTTCGGCGAACTCTGAGAGCTCCTTGGCAAATGCTTGCAGCTGATCACGCATGCGAGCCAGGTCATCGTCGTTGGAGCAGGCCGCCGCTCTTTTGGCAAACTTCAAGATCCGGCCGCGAACCCAGAGGATACGTACGTGAAGTGCGAGGCTGCCGATGTCGTCGTTCTCGGACTCGTCGGGCTGAGGAACCAAGCTTCGCATCGAAGGTGGTGCGAGATCAAACTCAAAGTCTCGCTCGTTGCATGGAAGCGGGATATGGATGAGCTCGGGAGACCACAAGGTGAGATCTCGGTATCCGCCGGCCATGCCCTGGTCGATCATGAACAACGCCCACATGAGGCGACGTCTTGATTCCTGAGCCAAGAAGCACAAGTCGCTGTTCTCGTGATTAAGACGCAGTGCCATGGCAAATCTCGCAGCGGTGGCGGCGAGTACAAAGGCGCTGGAGAAGCGCCGAGTCAAGATGCGGTATTTGATTATGAGGGCGAGTGTCTGAACCTTGATGGTTGAGGGGTTCTCCAAGCTTTTCAGAATCAATGCCTCGGATTCATCGACACACTTCTCACCATACTCTTTCGTGCCTGGCCCCAGGTCGGTGAGCATACTCGTGATGCCGATGAGAGCGAGCAGCAGTGGTCGGTCTAGACCACCGGCGTGGTGCCTTTGCATGAGTGAAGCACGATGTAGGAATGAGAGCATGGGGATGTGATGAACATGACGAAAGAAATTGTCGAGTGCTCGACTGATGAGCGACTCGAATTGGGGATCAGACGCCGAGCTGTGAATAGTTAGTAACAGCTATATTTCAATTGAATGAGAGCCAGCCTACAGTTCCTGGTTGAAAGTACTTGGGGTGTTGGAGGCCATGACTTCCGGCCCACCGGCATCGGAGTCGTGAGCGCCATCATCTCTAGACTGTGACCGACGCACCTGCTGCTCACGGGCAGCGGCAGCCGATGATGTCGTAGGTGATCTTACAACTTGGTCGACACGGGGAGCGTGATGGATGCTCAGGCGAGCTCGTTTGGATGCCCGGTAAACACACTCGATGCCCTGGTTACGACATCTTTGGCAGGCCGGGGTGTCGCCGCTGCACCGGGCCTTGCGGGAGTGACAGCTCTCACAAGCTTGACGTACGCGACGTCGGGGTAAGGGGAAGGATGGACCGGATGAGAGGCCATTGGGGTCCGAGTTGGGATCCTCGTAGGTGCAGTTGAAGCCGAGACGGTCGCAGTTGCTGCATACTTCGCGGCGGCCATCACAACGGACCTTTCGGGCTCGACAAGTGACGCATGTCGTTGTCGAGGACCGCTTGGTTGGCTTCGGAGACACGGACGAGGCTGATGCTGTCACGGCAGTGGCAGCACCGGGACCGGGACCGGCTGAGGCTGAGGCCGAGGGAGCAGACAGGTCGGACTGGATGTTGTTGGTGGTGGTCGCGGGTGCGGCTGTCGGTGGTCCGTCGGGTCGGAGGTGATGTCCCAGGTTGTCGTTGCTATTGTGATTGATGGTGTTTGGGATTTGGGGGTGATTGTTACTGTTGCCGCTGCTACTACCGAATAAGTCTGCCATTGTCCCAGACACGAGCGAATACGCGTGGGCGCGGCCTCGATTCCTGTCACCGGAACTCGGCGGCGTCTGCTGCAGACATGGAGAGGGATGAGGCTCGGTCTAAGGGCTCATGGATTTCCCATTCCGGGGAACAATCGGCGTGGGTCTCAACTCAGAACACGGCGACCTGTGTGTCCAGTCCTCTCTCTGCGCGCGCGCGCGTGTGTGTATGCGACTGAGTGTTTACTGTGAACGGTAGGTACAAACATGCAGGATAAATCCGGGGAACAACAAGGTAGCCGGTGGCTGTACGTGTAACAAAAGGTGATGGGAGGAGGTCTATCCGTAGCTAGAACAATTTTCTGCTCGGGGCAGGCAAGGCAATGGAGCAATGGCAAGGCAAGGCAAGGCAATGAGCAGCTGTGTACATACGCAGTACGGCAGGTGGAAGCAGGGAACGGAATGCAGGCACAAGTGAGTGACCGTTCTCTTCATCAACCATTACCCGCGGACGAAAGCAACAAATGGTAGGTAGCCGGGGCTCTTTCGGAGACACTCTAGGGGGGTGTCTGACGACGAAGTAGGTACTTCACAGTGGCCCCTTGTCCCCCCAACTCGGTTGCCCGAAAAACTCTCCGGGGAATGACGGGGTCCAGCTTCGTCAAGATTGCCCTGAAAATTGCCACCGACTGCAACGGACAGGGCAGCCAGTGAGACGGAGCTGGCTCCTAAACTACCTAGGTAACTTACATACCACGGTAAACCCAGAGTCTTCATTGTTCGGCATTGATAGCTACTTAGGTGGACAGATGAGGCTGTACAATTCATGTCATCTTAACGAAGCACACATCGCTCCTGACGGCAGCTTCGGAAAGCAAAAGCCCAACAGGTCCACTGAGAGCCACGTCAGGAATACCTTGATCAAGGAACTCACCTTACACCGTGTTGAATGGAGCATCATCCACCGCCAGATCCCCGGGTCGGCAGTCGGTCGTCACTGGACACCAGACACCAGAGACCGAAGAAGAAACAGCTGGATTAGAACACATAAATCACGTACCATTTGTAACGGATCACTTCAACGGTGCTTCATTCAAACTCGAGGCTCCGATGAGAGCACGGTCACGCGACACACAGACCCGGGAAGAGCGCAAAATATTCCACATTGTTCTGTCGCATGGCAGGCTGTCGGTCTGTTTGGCCGAGAGCCGACACCGAGAGCCGCAGAGGTGCCTGCATGAGCATCTTGATCTGACATGTGCCCGATTGCTTTTCATAGAACCGTTCTGTTCTTCTGAACGGTTTGAGGAGAGATGTGATACAGGCATATTGCGTGTTGAAAAGCATCCATCACTGACTCTGATTTGATCGCAAGCTTGAGATGCTCTGGCCAACAGATGCACCTCACAGACGAGTCAATTCCATTCAACACTGACCGACAGCCGACGTGTCTTTGGCATAGTTACAGTCACAAGCTTCATCGCAACCTTGGTTGGCGGGATCTTACTTTTCCGCAGCATTCAGGCGGATCAGCTAGCCGTCATTTGTCCATTGCCGGACTTGAGGAGACGCAGATCTTGGGGATGTCGTGATCGGTCTTTGCAGATGTTGAGCAATGCCTACGGCGCACGCGGCGGTAGCGTCGGCGTCTTCCTGCTGTCATGGTATTCCCTGTGACGTTCAAATTGATCTGCACCTGACCTGAGCGGCCATGTTGCAATCGCAATTTGGGTGCAGGGCGGTGAGGACCCGAGGTGAGCTAGAGTACGACCTGTTCACCGAGCAAGCGGTCTGAGGTGAGCGGTGAGGCCGGGGACCTGGTGTGACTGACCGACAGGTACGGGCGCAGCAGCACTGGCTTATCGAAAAAAATTACACCCCACCACAACCCCGCGATAGAGGAAATTTCCCGTACCTTTCAAAATCAATTCGCCGCCTCTCCTAATCATCGCCCGCGTTGCGACTGCATTTGAAGTGGCCCTGCAAGTTTTCGACTGTCGATAATATTTCCGGACTGCTTGGAGTAACTGGCGAAATATCCATTACCGCCAAAATGTCTATTGAAACGGCGCCCGCTCCAGCGGTCGCTAGCCCCGCGGCGACCCAAGAGCGCAAGCCCATCCACACCCTCGTCCTCGATACCGGTCCGTTGATCAAGAACGACCCTCCCGTGAGCACTCTTCTCGCCCGGGCCGACGAACTGTTCATGCTCCCTTCCATCATCGACGAGATTCGCGACGTCAACACCCGCACCCGCGTCCAGACTACCCTCATGCCCTTCGTCAAGCTGCGCAACCCGCGTCCCGACAGCATCAAGTTCGTTACCAACTTTGCGCGCCGCACTGGAGATCTCGAAGTTCTCAGCAGACCCGATTTGCACCTGCTTGCTCTTACCTACGAGCTCGATGTCGAGAAGAATGGTGGCGACTCTAGACTTCGCAAGGACCCCAATCAGCGCATCCCCAACACCCCAAAGTCAGCCACCAGCGATGCTGCCGAGGGTAAGCCTAACCAAGAGGTGTCCTCGGTCCAAGGCGAGACAGTCGAAGACGAGACTTCTACGGGGGTGAAGGGGAATGCAGACAGCACCGAGACTGAGGCGACCGCAAGCGACGAGGCAACGCAAGCTCCGCCTGCGATTGCGGATGCGACGGACATCACACAAGAGATGGAGAAACTGGAAGTTCAAGAGGACAAGCCCAACGAGGAGCAAGCGGCGGTCGAAGAGAGTACCGCCGAAGCAGTCGTCGCAAAGGAAGACGCATCGGACGACGAGGACGGCTGGATCACGCCGTCCAACGTCAAGAAGCACAAGGAGAAGGACAGCAAGAGGCTCCAACCGACGGAGCCGGCAGTCGACGTCAAGGTGGGCATTCTCACCTCTGACTATGCCATGCAGAACGTCGCCCTAAGAATTGGGCTCAACCTGCTGTCGCCTGCCATGTCGCGCATTACACAGCTCAAGACCTGGGTTCTGCGTTGCCACGGCTGCTTCCAGGTCTGTAAAAAGATGGACAAGCAGTTTTGCCCCAGCTGCGGACAAGCGACGCTCACGCGAACCTCGTGCACCACCGAGGAGGACGGCTCCTTCAAAATCCACCTGAAGCGCAACTTCCAGTGGAACAACAGAGGCAATGTCTTCAGCATTCCCAAGCCGGTCGCTGGAACCTCCAGCGGCAAGCTGGCGAAACATGCCGGCGGCAAGAACAATTGGGGTACCAACCTCATCTTTGCGGAGGACCAGAGGGAGTATGAGAAGGCTGTTGGTGAAAACCGTCGCGCCCGTCGCAGGGACCTCATGGACGAGGATTACCTACCAAGCATCCTGACGGGTGATCGTACGAGCAACAACGGAAAGGTGCGGTTGGGCCCTGGAAGAAACGTGAACGGGCGCAAGAAGAGGTAGACGGCATAGTCTGGCTGTGTGGCGGTCGACGAGATGTTTAAATGTTCTGCATGATACCATGATAGACCTCAAAAAGGATGGACGGATGGGTAAAGGGCACTCTTCATAGGACTGGGAAGACAAAATAAGGTTGAATTCTTAAATGCGTCGCTTCTGCTTGATATCGCAGAGCGGTCTGCCCCAAAACGGACCGTGTAACAGACTCCGGTTTCCCCATGAACACAAGCCTTCCCCCCCAACGCCTTTAGTTTTTATGTGCCAGAGCCATGGATCGGGGAGCACCCGCGAACCGTTATGCTCTTTCCCCACGCTGCGCAGTGCTGACGCTCTCTCCTGCCAGTCGAACAATCCGTCGCCGTCATGTGATGCTGGTCGGAACGGTTGTGTCTCGGCCGGGTATATGATGGTAAGATGCCGTTCGTTTGGTTTTAGGAAATTACTCGGTCTCTGTGGAGGGGTAATTAGTCACTGCAACCAATGGCCACGATGGGAAGAGATCATGTACTCACTCTGCTGGGTGAGAAGAAGGTTGAAGCGACGCTTGAGGGTGACGCGCTGGCGCGACCACTTGTCGTCGGGGGAGAAACGGGCAGGGTGCGCGGACTTGGTGACCTTGCCGTCGGCAACCTTCTTCAAGGTGTACAGACGGTTGCCCGCCTCGTCGAGAGTGTACATCAAATGCATCTTGAAGTCGGCGTTTAAACTGGCGTGAGTGTGGTGGTGGTTGTCGGCGGAAGAAGGTGGCCGGCGCAGGCTTTGGGTGGATGCTATGGAGGCCAAAGAACTTTTTTTCCCCCCTGCGATCTGAAAATTTCAGGCCACGTGACTCTCGGTCAGGATTCAACCGAAAGGACGAATTGGATATTCACCGAAATATGGGGTCACCGCCCGTTCTCCACTTTTGGTATCAGTGTCAACACTCCAGTGCCATCGTCTCATCCAGTGTTATTTCTTCATTTTCTTGGAGATATCTGTCTGTCTCACTTGTTTTTGGGATTGAAATCTTTTTAACCACAGTCTGTTAAGTCTTTTGATATTGTTTTTTCGTAACATGTTGCCCGCCTCTGCTTTACTTTACGTGCTGTTAGAAAACATCTCAAATTCTCAATCACCAACGCGACATTCACACAAGGCATCTCCAAAAGCAAGCACCAGGCTCCTCGGTCGTTCTTGGCATTCCATTCCATCTCATCAGGATTCCATTTTAGTCCCGCAAATACACCGTCGATCGCGTCTATCAGTGGTGACGTCCCATTGCCTGCTCTTTGAACGGTTTGATGCTATGCCCATGAGGGAACGAGGGGCCTGAACAGCGTGATTAGCAGGTGCTCATGCTTGTCCTCTCATGAGATGTTTCCACTGACCGAACTTTGGATGGACAATGTAGTTGTCCTGATAAACGTCCACGGCGTTGTCTCGCGAGTAATCCATGACCTGATTGAAATTCACGCATTGGTGAGGCGCCGTCTGATTGACGATGGGCTGGGCATCTTTGTCGGTCCACATGTGAGTGATGATGGATATGTCGCCTCGACATGCTGCCCCCATTCTAAGCACCTCCAAACAGTGCTGGTTGTGCTCTCTGTTGATCGCGATTTCCTTGTCCGTTGCGTTCGGGAAGTAGTACTTGGGTGACAGAGTCTGATAAAGCCGTTTCTGATGCCCTAAATTAGCGACCCTAACACACTCGGAACCGCGAGCAGAACATACGATGCAGTGAAGCTCATGGAAAACGCTCAACATGCCCAGGTATCCGCCATCTGGCAGCTTTACAGCTTCATGTTGTCGGCCCCAGCGGTGCACCCATTCATCTGATACTCTGATGTTGTTGTCTGTATCGTTTGATCAGCATAGACTCAGTGGAATAAGCTAGAGACTCACGGACACTGCAGCAAATCTTTCCAAGCCTGATCAACTTCAGGTCGAGGTTCCCCAGTGTATTTCCCATGTGGAGGTCCTTGAATGGGGAAGACTTCAAGATGAGTCTCATCGCCGATAGCTCTTGGGGGGGCTGTTATCAAGATCAGCGTTTGGTTTCAAAACAATGCCTCCAAGCTAATCAGCATACAATCAATTTGACTGAATACTCCAGCACTCAGTCTGCCCCGGATCATTGAAATGACGAATATCGTTGAGTATGCTATGATAAAGATAGCATGAAGTGTCCATGATCTGAACCTGTGCCACTGTGACGGCTGCTTTGCTCGAGCTTCCGACAGCTCGACCTCAACATTATCGAGACTCGTTGCGGATCGCTCGTCTGAATACACGGGCGTGTAGCCCTTCTCTCGACGGGCCATCTTAAAGGCAACACAAGAATTTCAGAATAAAATATTACACAAAACGCTGCCGGCGTGAGGTAAGAACCAGAAAACCCAAATGTGAACGCGAGTCTCTAGTAAACAAGCCGAATGAAAAACCGAATGAACGAAACAAGAGTAAGGGGGGGGGGACATGGCCTAGTCAGTCACTTGCCACCGTTCTATCCTGAAGGATTCGAGGGGTTGTGAACGACTGCAGCCACGCTTCCTGCCTGCTATCCATATCACGCCTTGGATGACAATCGCATATCTAGTGGCTTCAACTTTTGATCCTTATTCCCGCAATTGGAAGGTCACTATCGATACGCTCATGATATCTGACGATGGCGTTTTGAACCAGTTGGGCTGGAGCAGTCTGTAAACGCATGACCTCTTTCCGTGTCTGCGTCCTCGAATCCTTCGAGAAAGTAGCTAAACCAGATATGCTAGCTCTCAGGTCATTCGAAAGATCTGAAAATGTCTATTCGTTGAACTAGGTAGCCTACAACATGCTTGCCACACGATTTGCATCTCGATCCCCCTTGTACAAGCTTAGCTGAAATAAGCATTTGCTGCTGCAGGCATCGAGTTCGGAAGACGTACATGAACGAAATGATGTCTACCGAAGTATTATGGTTAATGATGAGCGCGTCTGTCACGCAGTCGCTCCAAAAATATCTTGCTGTCATATTGCTAGATATCTTGAGTTTCCCTGCATTTCATGTAGCCTAGGAAGGCTTTGCAACTAAATAAGACGACAAATCTATAGTGGCCCATCTTGCTCGAAACTTTGCAAAAAGGTCTTGCTCTCACGATCTTTCCAGGTTTCTCTGCGGTATGCGTGAATCCTCCCAGCTGTGGGTCAGCAAGCTAATGTAAATGGGGAAGGTCGCCCCCAATCAGAGCTGTGACTCTTTCTCCCAAAGGACTACTTCGGATGGGGTAAAATCCTTCAACTTCATGATCCTGTATTGACCGCCTTGCGACGTTTGGGAAACGCTTACTCCGTGGCCGACTCTAAGTGGAGCTGATAGCTTGTGCAACCATCTCCTCTAGCAGCAGAGGTAAGAATCGCGATTCGTCAGCTCGCAAAGCCGTTCCATGTCACCTGCCTGATTGATCCATTGGATCAGCAAGCAAGGTATCAGCTCCTATGAGAAAGTTCCTCTCGCCATTATCTCTGGCCCCTAGGCTCCGAACCAGTCGCCCCTAGAGGCTGCCAATGCAAACGCCTTCCATCATAAGAGGCAAGCGGACACTTACTCCAGCTCTTCATGAATCCAGTCCTCTTTGACATCTCATTAGCTCGTGACACTTCGAGCCAAAGTTATTTCTCGAAGTTTCCATCAAGCTTTCCATACATCTCGCTGCTTCAAGATGAAGACCGCATTTCTCCTCGCAGCTCTAGCAGCCTGCGTCGTTTCTCTCCCAACAGCACCTCATATTGGACTTGGTGGGCTGGAAACTTTTTGAAATCCCTATAGATCTCTATTGACTCTTAACAGCCCAGACCAATGCCGATGAATCTTACCTCCCGATGAAGGCTCGCACGGAGACCAGTGCCGATGAGTCTTACCTCCCGATGAGAAGAGCCGAGACCAGTGCCGACGAGTCGTATCTGCCAATGAAGCGTGCCGAGAGGAGCGCCGACGAGTCTTATGATCCCATGCGACGAGCTGAGACCAGTGCCGACGAGTCTTACGATCCCATGAGGAGGGCCGAAGCCAGCGCTGACGAGTCGTATTTGCCCATGAAGCGTGCCGAGACTACCGCTGATGAATCTTACCTGCCAATGAAGAGAGCCGAGACCAGTGCGGATGAGTCCTATCTTCCTATGTAAACTAGCTCCTGCTGGTTCGGAAACTAGTACTTTAGTAGTAAAGTTATAGGGAAATAATTTTATTCATGTTCAAGGCCGTTGGTTTCATGATTGTTAGTCGCTGTTTGCTCGCCCGCCGACGTGGTCCGAAGAGTGCTGAGGTCACAGGAGCACTGCACCGACCCGAGCAGACGAAAGAAAAACAGACATGGACGCATATATGAGTATGACTCTATCTTTAGCGAGTTTAGAGACTATGTTAGTTTACAGAAAAGGATTGCGGCGGCAGGGTTGACTTTCTTGACTTTGACTCGTCACCTCTCCTTCGGCTCCCAAGGCTCAGAGACCGAATAAAGAAGGGACATCAACAACATGGAACATAAATAGGCACAGTCCTTTGTTACATGGTTTCGGAGACTGAGCTTAAGTCAAATGTAGCTGTTTGATTGGATAGAAGTATTGCTTCACTGGGGGTTTCCATTGACAAAAGTCCCAACCTAGTTCACTCTTGCACGAAGTTCTGGCATCTGAAAGCAAAGCTTGTGTTTCATCACACCAGATGAATCAAATTATTACAAGCCCCGCAATACTGGGGAAGTGAAAGAATGTAAAGATTGCTAAGACAGCTGGTAATTGGGGTCATGGAATTCGTAATAACCTGACCCAACTTCTGTGGTCGCGCCCCCATTAGGCAACGTGATGTCGGCCCTGGTGTTGGGCGGGACTTGAACATTCAGATGAAAGCCGTTGCGGTGCAAAGCATTGTCCTCCGTGTTGTTCTCAAACCACCATTGAACTTTGACCTCTCCGTAGGGACTGATGAACTTGGCGTCCGCACTGGTGATGTTTCCGCCTGGGACGGGGGCGACGGCGATTCTCTTCCAGCCAGGCTCAGCAGGAGCGATGCCACCGATAACTTGATGCATCCAATTGGCAACAGAGCCAAAGGCGTAATGGTTGAAACTCGTCATCTCGCCAGGATTGACGCTTCCGTTCGACAACAGACTGTCCCAACGTTCCCAAGTTGTTGTGCCATTCTGAACAACTTGGTAAAGCCACGAGGGAACCCGAGTCTGTAGAAGCATGCGATAGAAGTCCTCCGTAGCTCCGATGTTGCGGAGAGCGAACCCTAAGGGAGGAGTTCCGGCGAAGCCCGTGCCGACGAGGTAGTCATTTTCTGCTACGATGTCACGCAGCGTCTGCGCCGCAGCAGAACGCTGCTCCTCGTCGGTGTGAAGACCAAAGTCTAAAGCCATGGCATACGCAGTCTGAGTCCTATTTGCGAGGGCGCCGTCTTGAATCCAGGCATTATGGAACTCCTCGGTCAGGTTGTTCTGTTGACGGCGATATTCCGTCGCGGCATCGTCCCGACCCAGAGCTGCTGACATGTTGGCCAGAAACTCCGTCATGTGAATGAGATAAGCATCCGCAACGAGAATCTTCGCAGTCGTAGCGTTGCCAGGTGCATCCGAGGGAGCTTTGGGGTCAAGCCAATCCGCAAACTGGAACGAACTGCGATTCCAGAGACCAACCTCGTTGCGACTGATACCCTCATCAATCCAAGCCTGAGCTTGAGAATATTGCTCCTCCAACAGATCAAGGTCGCCGTAGGCCTGGTAAATATTGAAGGGATTAGCGACGGCAACATCACCCCACACAGCAGCAGGCGTGGCGGGAGACTCCGGCGGGATGGTTGGCACAGTGAAGGGAACGACCATGGAGTCGTTTCGTTGCATTTCTGACCAAATATCCTTGTGCCAGCCCTTGAAAAAGCCGGCGGCGTTGTACAGGTAGTTGGCAGTGGGAGCAAATGCGTGTGCGTCTCCAGTCCACCCAAGACGTTCATCGCGTTGCGGGCAGTCGGTTGGGATAGAGAGGAAGTTGCCCTTCATAGACCATCGGACATTGTGATGAAACTTGTTGAGAAGTTGATTCGAGCAATCGAACCAACCAGTTTCTTCCATATCACTGTGAACCACGACCGCCGTGATTGACTCGGGCGTTAATGGGGTCTCTGCCGGCCAACCATCGATCTGAGCGTAGCGAAAACCGTGGAATGTGAAACGAGGTTCCCATGTTTGGTCACCGTTGCCATGTAGGATGATGGAATCCTCTGCCGTGGCGTACCGAAGGGGTCTTAGGGCTAGTTCACCGTCTTCCAGAACTTCGGCATGGTGGAGAGTGAGGTTTGTCCCGCTGGGCCCAGAAACAGTAAGCCTGAGCCAGCCGACAAGGTTCTGTCCGAAGTCGATGATGGTCTTTCCCGAGGGCGATTGAAAAATTGCTTCAGGCTTCTTCTCTTCAACCCGCCTGACGGGTGGTCCATCAGGTGGAACCAGATCGCCTTTGGGCGCATCTAGCTCCTTCGTAGCAAGCCAGCCGCTGGCTTCGAAAGCCGCAGAAGACCAGCCCTCCAGGTCCGCCTCTAGTCTGGAGTCGTACTTCTCGCCGTCGTAGATCTCAGATGTGAGAATCGGACCGGTGCTCGCTTGCCATGAGGTGTCGGTGGGAATTTCAACGGTGCTGCCGTCATCAAGAGTGGCAACGAGGAGAGAAATCAAACCAATGGTGTCACCGTAGTTGTTACGAAAGCCGCCTCCATAACTCAAGCGACCCGAAAACCAGCCCTCACCAACGACAACGCCAATGGCGTTATCCCCTCTGTTGACAAGTTCAGTAACATCGTACGTATCGTACACGTGCCGATAGTTGTATGATTGCCAGCCCGGGGCAAGCACAAGATCTCCGACCCTGTTTCCGTTGATCTCGGCTTCATATAAGCCCAACGCAGTGATGTAAAGGCGAGCGCTTGATACGTTTGCCGTCACAGGGAAAGTCTTTCTGAAGTAGATGGGCCGCTTTGGAGCGTCGATTTCGGTGTCTCTATCGGCGGCGATGGGAACAGCGCCCAGCCAGTCACTGCTGTTGAGGAGCCCAGTTTCAACAGTGACCCAGTCGGACCACGGTGTCGAGGGCTGACCCGATTGACCATGGGCTCGGGCCCTCACAGTAGCTTGTTCAGCCGTGCTTAGAGGCGATTCGGGCCATGGGACGAGCAGAGAGTCGGAGGAGTTGACGCTGTGAATGCTTGGTGCGCCACTGGTACCCCTGATGACCTCGAGGTCGTAAGAAGTCTGCTGCCAGTCGACAGCATTGCCTCCGAACCTCCACGAGATGCGAGGCTCTGACTCGGCTATGCCAAGAGCCAGGCGGTGGTGCTCGAAAGATAGCTGTGATATCGAGACAGCCATTGTATTGAAGGGAGCTGCAAGGCAAAGAGGAGTTGCGCCTGGGAATCTACTAGACCTCACATGGCTTTCCCAAATGGCAGATTATTATATATCTTACAATAACAAGGGTAACTCGGGCCTTCTTCACCCGTGAATTTGTTGCTGCCTCTGCCTGAGGTCGATGTTGGCAAGCCCGGAGAAGACTCGCGGCAGTCATCTTCGGTGGGCTTTGTGCCGCAGACGAGCTCAAGCTGGCTCGATGAGCTCATTCCAACCTCCATCTCGTCCTGCAATGCCCGAAATCTCTGGGGATCGGGCCGTTTAGCTTGCGGGGTCCCCAGACCAACAAGGTGGGATCTCCAACCCCACGGGGCGATATGCTTAGAAGGATGATGATCTCCGGCGCGGCAGCATCTTTGGTCGGAAATCCCGAGCCCAGGGTACCAGTGCCGGTGGGACGACGTCTGCGTGATCCATTGAGATTTTGTATCGAGGCGAGACTATTTGAACATCGCGTTTGCTTGCTTCTCCTCTCAGAGAC
Organism: Colletotrichum chrysophilum; assembly: GCF_026319265.1. Taxonomy (NCBI): domain Eukaryota; kingdom Fungi; phylum Ascomycota; class Sordariomycetes; order Glomerellales; family Glomerellaceae; genus Colletotrichum; species Colletotrichum chrysophilum. The sequence goes on along the minus strand of NW_026517327.1, from coordinate 60,823 downwards.
CATTTCGTAACTTCTACATGTTCACGGCTTCAACACATAGCTTCATCGGAAGTAGAATGTTTAAAACCAGTGAAGGGGAGCGCTCCCGGGAAGCTAGAGCGAGGAAGTCAATGGGATGAACTGCCAAAACAAACAGGGAGCGCGGAGAAGTCTTGAGTACCTGGCAACCCCGCAAACTCGGTTGCCGGTAGTTGGGGAGAGCCCGACGCCAGGGCTTCATGACCCAGCTTCTCCGCATTTGAGTGTGCGGGGGGGATGCAACCAGCTGACAGACGGTGTGAAAATACCGCTTCAACGATACGGCAATGTCCCTGGATGAGTCGTATCCACAGGAAATACGCGTTTAATCTTACCGTGTATGGACATTGGCCATCCTGCCAAGGAAGCACATCACCAGAGCCTGCAGCACAGGCTTGGCCCGGAGCCGACACTCCCCGTGACCGACAAGTGATTTCTCACCCGCCATTTGGAGTTTCTTGACTAGACACCTTCGGATTTCCCGAAACTGCAGGAATAAAAGTGAGTTATTCGACCGATGGTCCTCCCAGAAAAGATGGAAAAGCGAGCACCCTGGTCAGCCTCCCGTGATCAAGGGGCACCAGCTGATGTCTCCGTACTCGGCCGAAATGTATGGATTCCGCTGGGGTTTCAGAAACACACACACCCGACCATGGCAAAGAGCTTTAATGAATCTGTTTAACTGCTACGGCGGACTTTTCCTGCCTAGCACGAGCCACCCACCACGGCGTGTCGACAGGCTTTGACGACAGGCTGGTTTGGATGAAGAAGAAACAAACAATCTGCGATGACTAAGCTACATGCAAGCATTTCCATGGTTTTGGGGGGAAATCCGCGGACGCGTGCGCGGGCGCCGTCGGCCCACATGTTTGTCTTCAAAAAGCCCCATTATTGTGTGCCTCGGGATAGGTATTTGGGCCAGACGGTCTGTGATCGTCGTTCCTCTCGAGTTTTGTCTTCGACACGGGCATCTTTGTTGCCCTAAGCTTCTCCCATCGTCAACCAAACACCCAGAAACAGACCGCCCAACAGAAGAGATGGGCATCCCAGCCAACAAGAAAACGGTCCTTATTACCGGGTATGCCACCGCAGCCCGCCACCAATGACATGCCTGATTCGCTAGAATGGTCGCCGAAAGAGGGCTCTAGTGCTGACAAGCTTTTTGCTGTAGCTGCACCCCGGGAGGAATTGGCCACGCCCTGGCCGGGGAGTTCCACGCCAAAGGTGGGCAGTCTGGTGTCACACCAACACCCCAGTACCCTCAATCAATAGGCGGCCTGAATGCTCACACGCAGCTTCGTTTTCAGGACTTCATGTCATCGCTACCGCCCGGCGCCCGGAAGTCCTCCAGGACCTCGGGGACAAAGGCATGACAACGATTGCTCTCGATGTCACCAAGGCCGAGAGCATTGCCGAGTGCAAGCAGAAGGTGACGGAGTTGACAGGCGGACGCCTCGATTTCCTCGTCAACAACGCGTGAGGCTATCCCACCCCAGAAGTGCAATTTCCCCAAGCCGGATGACAGATGCGCGCGAACAAATTCGCCAAGCCTTGCTACATATCTGACGAATTCTTGCATAGGGGCCTCACCCACACCGTCCCAGCTACAGACATCAATATGGACGAGGTGCGCCAGACATTTGAGACGAACGTGTTCGGTGTCATGGCTATGGTCCAGGCTTTCGTACCCCTCATGATCCCATCACGAGGTCTCATCATCATGATCAGCTCCCTGTCATCAGTTTCGCCGTATGTCTTTGGCTCAGTCTATACTGCAACAAAAGGGGCGTTGAATTCATACAGCCGCACACTCCGCCAGGAGTTGCGCCCTTTCGGTGTTCGAGTGATGGTATCCATGACCGGCACTGTCAAGAGCGATATCGCTAAGCTTAACCGCGAGCTCCCGCCCAACTCTTTATATACTCGCGTCAAAGACCTGTACGCAAAGCGTCTGAAATTCTCCCAGAACAATGCTACTGTCAGCACAGAGGACTTTGCGAGTCAGCTGGTGGCGGAAGCGTTGAAGGGAGAAGGCTGGCTCGGAGGCTGGCTTGGCGGTGCCAGGAACTGGTTCTGGGCTGGTGGCATGGCAGGATCAGTTTGGTTGGCAAGATTGCTATTTGGTGAATGGCTCTTGGATGAACTTGCGTACAAGAAGTTTGAGCTGCCAAAGCTGGAGGCCATTGTGCGCAAGGAAGGGGTCAAGAGAGTTGAGTGATACTAACGCGTATATTCTTACATGGGGGATATAGTTCGATGTGCAATCTATTGATTATAAATAAGTTGAACAGCCCACGCATTCTATTCAGTATGAAGCATTTTCCTCCGTATTAAGGTGACGTTAAGATTCTTCCTCGTCCCTGGTTCTAGACTTTCCGGTACTTTCTTCTCGGTCCCTCAGGCCAAGGAACATTCCGAGCATCAATAAGTCGTAGCAAGCCTTCATAATTCCCGCTCCCGTAAGAACAACTATCCAAAGATTCTTGCCAGACAAGACGCCGGCGGCGCCGATTCCTCCAGCTTGTGCTAGAGTCTTGACGATGTTGACCACGCCTAGAACGGCAGTTCTTTCGTTGGGGAGGACTGCAGCGGCCAAGAATGCCTGTCGAGGGGCTTGATCCATGCTCTGCGTGCAAGCTCTTAGGGACAGGAATGCCATGGCAATCCAAGTACCAGAAGGGCCGGGCCCGGGGATGGGGATCATGGACAGAAACACAGCCGATGGCAAGTGCGTAAAGACCATCGTCTTGAGGGGCCCGAGTCGTCGCGCGAGGGGGAGGGCGACAAGGTTGGAGATAGTGGCGAGAAGGTTCGTCACTAAGAAGAGTATGCCCAATGATCCTGGCTGCAGCGAGTGAACCGTCGTGAAAAAGTAGGTGAGCCATGAGGGCGATGCCATTCCGGAGGCGAACGAGTCAAGACAGAAGAGAATGAGTAGCCGGAAGAGGATCGTTTGTGAGAGCGGAGAGATATGTGGAAATAGAGACCGCAAACGTTGGATAATTGAAGTTGAGGGCGAGCTGAATCTGCTCTCGTCTTCCCCGTTGCCTGAGTTGTCGGGCAGAAGTGGTCGAGTCTCGTCGTTGGCAGGTTTTGAGCTAGTTGAGCCGACCTCGACGGCGGAGCTGAGCCCCAAAATGAGCATCAACTTAATGAGGCCCAGAGCCGCATAGATCAAGAAAACAACTCGGTATGCCTCGTTCGTTGTCCACGAGTCATTGTCTTCGAGCATCTGAACGACCCAGCCGCAAGTGAGGGTTCCCAAAGCAGCACCTGCAGTTCCGAAGAGGGTATACCACGCGAAGATGTCGCTGCGGTGCTCCCTCTGAGTGAGCTGGGCCAGAACGGACTCCTCGACAGCACGAAATGGTCCAATCTCGTTCCCACTGGGACTAATAACGCCAACAATGCTGGCGACAACGAGGACCCAATAGTTGCCAAAGTACGCGAACACGAAGCCACTCATAACCATCAATGCGGCCCCTGCAGCCAAGATCTTGCGCCTGCCGACTTGGTCGGTAATGGTTGTGAGAAAGAAGCTGATGACAACATCTCCAAGAAGAGTCAATGTCATGAACAGACCGATTCTCTCATCCGAGAAACCAAGACTGGAAAGAAAATGGACAAGGATGAGAAACGAGGCGCCGTAGGCAAAGAGTCGCACGAAGCGCTGTAAGCAGAGCACCTTGGTGTCGCGGCATGATTGAGCAATGGCGGTAAAACCACTCTCAGCAGCAAGCTTTGACAGCCAAGACGACGTTTCAGACGACATGACGGCTTTGAGTTTCGTCTAGCTGAATTGTAATGAATGCTGTCTCTGTAATGCCGAACCTTCGCGCAGCATACCGGCACTTATAAGTCGATGGAGGCTCAAAATTCAAGTCCAGGGTCGGAATGTTGGCTCGGAGATATGATAGCGAAGGTCGGAGGACTCGGAGGTCAGCGCAAGGAACAAACGAAACGCACTCGCCCACTCTTTGCCTGTACGGGCGGTCACGTGGATGAGGCCACTTGGATGGCGTTTTGTTTTGCCAATGGCATGACTCCATTGTCCAAATGTCGTCAGCTTGGATGTCGCCGATCCTTGTCCAACGTCTTTTGAGTCCTCACCTTTGTGCGACGCCAAGTGCTGAGGCCAATTGGGATGTGGCATCCGACACTAAAAATTTTACCCAGGCCCCTGCTCCCGGCCGCGTCTCAACGCCTGTTGCACAAGACCGGCACCATCTTGCCGGCGGAGTGGCACCGACGGCAATTTAGCAGCCGTCTGGTCTGGGCAACGACTCGGAGATTCAACCAACGTTTTTCTTCTCTTTTCCGAGGGCTCGGCATCGAGTGTTCATGTAGCAGAGGCTGTCATCTCGAAAGTCAAGTCATGTGGCGAATAGTTGATGGTTTCGCTGACAGCATCGGCAGGTTGTTGTGCATGACAGGTGTCCATTCGGACGGAACCCTGCTGAAGATCCTTTCTGTGCACAACCTTGTCAGAGCAGCATCCAGCCCTAATTCCAGGGCCATTGCAGGCGCTGGACACCTTTCCGTACTACTAAAACACTGCAGGGGTTCATGGCATACTTGGATCATACTGAGTCACCCTCCAAATCATAACTGAGGCGTTTAGAGAATGAGGAGCTTATGAGGAAATATTCTTGGGTGATAAGTATGTAGTCACGTCTCAACCACCTTGAAATCAGTGAGCTCAATCTCCTTTATTTATCCACAGGCATCAACGTACGGTGAGTTCTAGCTACCTCGTCTCAACCCAACCCATGTTGGCCAGCTCCCCGCGCAATACCTAGCGAAGCCTCTAGTGCTGTTTTTCAAAGAAGTGGAAAAACTACCGTATTTTCAAAGTCAATCGTCTCATCGGGGCATTCGATGCGATCCATGCAAGTTCCGAAAACTCGGTCCCATAATCTCGTGTGCTTGCCATAGTTGCCGCTCTTTTTCCAGCCCTTCCGATGATGGAGGTCGTGATCTTCTAGGAGCAGATCGCAATTGAACCGTCTGAGAAGCCAAGCAAAGGGCGACGGAGTTGTAGCGTATATACGTAGGCCACTGTGTCCACTCAATTCGGTGAAGATGACGTATTCCTGACACAGCCACCACTCATAAAACCCCATGGGGAAGCCGAATAGCTTGAGAGTCGCATACGTGAGCAAAGGTATGCCGGCAATGTCCCAGAACTCTTGCTCGGAGTCTGCAAAGAGAGCCAAGAGGGGATTTGGGTGTTTCGTCAAATGATGTGTTCGGTGGTATTGCCATAGAGAGTCGACCTCATGCATAAGTCGGTGGTACCAATAGAACCAAAAGTCGAGGATAATCCCATACAGACCGACCTCGAGGGGGACCAATTTCCAGTTGATAGTATTTGGGGCCTCGTAGCTCCGGTACGCAAGGATAACGGCCATCATGGACCGAAATGTCGATGTCGAAATCAACGATCGTAAGACCTTCTTCACGCTCCTGTCCGGTACGCTGTCGCGCTCGTGCTTGTCACCATCCAGAAACCCGTGAATATGGCCGAGGTCGCGCATGATATTAATTTGATGAATAGCGATAAGCTTGATGAAAGCACTATAGAAGATAAAGGCGGCCACAGGATGCAGATTATACCCCGTGTAGGACACAAAAAGTTGATGAAGAATGAGCGGTGCACAGGCGTGTACGATAATCCATCGATGGAACTGCCAGTGCGGAACGTATGGGACTGGATCGCCCTTCTCGTGGATAGGGACCTTCCTGTCGAGGTCCACGTGATGTAGGCCGAGTCGTTCAATGATCCAATGATGAGCTTTCCATAGACGTCTATCGCGAAGGCGCCATGTCGATTTCATAGGATCTTTGCTCTCGCTCATTGTTTCTGAAAATACGAGGTAGTTTGAGGAAATTCTTCGCGGTTAGGCACACAAAGCAAAATTTTCGCGGCTGGTTATTCATTCACGATGGGAGTCGTGGACGATGGCTGGTTCATTTAATAGTTTCGTCTGATTGCCGCCCTCGGCTCTATCACGTTCACGTGTTTCATTGATACTAGCTGTTAAGCTCGGACAATACGTCAGGTTGTTAGACGGACTTCCTATTGCCTGCCCCTCACGCACCATCATCCGAGTGTTCTGGGGTTCGCTGCCAGGGTCTTCGTTGTTCTCCCTGGACCCTGGCTGTGCCGGCGACTGTTTCATTCGACCGAGGCATTCGCACTCGCATAGCCGCGCCAGTAAATATCAGATGACAACGTGTTTTCAAGATGATCTGCATTCTGATCGAGCAAGATAATTTGTGAGGAAGATCTACGCGTTGCGTCTTGATCCGTGGATAGCGCAGGGCATCGCAACAATCAACATCTAAAGCAGCCGTGTTATCGCGATATGGAAACATTGTCCAGAAGACAACACAGAATAATCTCTTGCGGGGGATATAGTACGCATCTATCAACTTGACTTTATGCCTCACCTTCGCACCAATACACGAGATTTTTCACATGTTCGTCTGTTTCATGGAATATGACAAACAAGAATGTATGGCTTGTGCTTCGTTTCTTGGCTGAATTTGGACCTCGGGAGAATGACGATATTTACGAGCATAAGATTGAGCGGGTCGCTCAGGGATCAGGTTACTATGCTGCTGACAGAATCTTCTAGGCTACATCGACGATCACGAGTGGCGCTCACGAATTTGACTTTCTCGGTTGAGTCCAAGGAGCTTCTGTAGGTCATGCATAGAAAAATGAGATGTGCAGTGCACGTGCAAACAGTTCGTAGTTCACTTCGCATCGAAAATCGAGAATTGTCATATGCTGGGAACATCCCCGATTAATCATCATGTGGTCTGGTATGCGACACGACAAGATTTCCTGTTCCGTCATTATGGAAAAAAGAGATTATGCGAATCAGTGGTATTAGGGGACATACGTGGAATTGAACAATGCATAAAGCAAATCATTCTGCAGTTGACACGTGTCTCTGTAAGTAGAGAACATAAGACGCAATCGAACAGCACATAATGCAGACCAATTCTCTACTCAGAGAGTTCTAAAGTTGCTATGTTTGTCGAGGTCTATCTGGAAACCTAGATTGGTGTACCTCTCCTGTCAACACCCATGTAGTTGTCAACCCTAACGGTGTCCAGCTTTCGCCTCAACTAGCCAGATTTAAGAACAACAAAAGCAAGAGAGAAGGTAAATGCTTTTGAATGGGAAGAATGTCACTCTCACACCCCTCCCAAACCCACAAACAAGGTCTTATCCCGGCAGTCAGAAAATGGAAATGGTAAAGGGTTATCCAAATTTCTGGAGATGCGGTGAGGGCGATGTCGCCAAACGTATCGCAGACGAAGAAAATGCGTATTCATCACCATCCTCATGTTCAGTAGCGAAGTAGAGCGGGCTTGAAAGACCTCCGTGCGAACAAGGCTGATGGAGTTGCAACTGAGTTAGGAAACATCCCGCAATAATCAACAGTCCAAGGGTGACGATGAAAAATTTCTCTCAAATTTTCTAATTACTTCTGATCGTAAATCACCCATGACTTTCATCGATCATACACTGGCAGCAGCAACCTTGCTGACAAGTCCAAGAATTCCAGCAGCCGTGACGGAAGTGTTAGATCTAGCGAAGCCCTCAGCGAACGGCAAGCGCTCTTCCTCTGGAGTAGAACATCAGCTTTGATTGCCCAAGATATCATGACATTAAACTTACGGAACAGAACCTTGACCCATTCAGTCTTGGCGTTACCGTCGTCCAAGTTGCCAAAGATGGAGAGGTAAAGGGCAGTCTCAATGAAACTGAACTGAACACCGTCGGCAGTCAGACTGAACTCGGGGTTGGCGGCGGCCGCGGCCTGAAGGCGGGCAGCCCTAGCCTTGGCGGCAGTAGGGATAGAGATGGTCTCGTTGACGAAGTGGGAGGCAACGGTCTCCCAGATTTCCTCGTCGAAGCTGTGGTTGTCACCAAAATAAACATCGTTGCGGCTCAGACTGCCATCATGCTCAATGACTGGGTGAGTAATAATTAGCACTTTGTATGGATTAAGTCCGAGTCCTTAGATTGACTTACCTCCATGCTTATCAAGATCGTCCAAGTTGAAAGTGGCGTTGTTCCCGGTTGTAGACGTAAGAAGTGCTTTTTGTCCAACGAGAGTGGTTGCAGCAGGATCCAAGTTCACAGCTGCTGTAAAGCCAGTAATGAGGTCGGCCAGGGAGACGTTCAATCCGTTGCGAGGGAGGTAGCCATGGTTGGCAAGGGTGTTGACCATCGGGCACGGGCTTCGGCCTGTCAAAAGAATATTAATGGGTGTTTCCCCCCAGAGCTACCCATCTCCACTGAGTCTACTTACGGTCATCGGACGTGGGAGGAGCCCAGTCATTCGCTCCACGACGTATCACGGCGAAGGCATCCACCGCGAGAGCAGCGGAGAGGACGAGGGCGGACTTGAACATCATCTTGAACTTGAGGATAGCGATTGGCAAAGACGGAACGAGCAGGCCGGAACTAAGAACGAAGGACTGGGCTTGATGCAACGGTGGTTAGAAGGGTCCTCCATGGTAGCAACTGGCAGGACATCGTGGGGTAGATAAAGCCCAGTGGTCGATCAGAGCCGCTGCCCGTTCTAGAAATGACCCACTGAGGCTGTCAGCTCGCGGAGTTGCCGGTAAAGGTGACCAAATGTGACGCGATTCCCCATTAGTATCCAGAGCCGTGTGTAGTGACAGATGCAGGGCGACGATACGTGATATGAAATTGCACCTCCACCCCTGAATCGCATCTGCAAGGAACATCATGATGGGGAACATGCCGAATCAGGGGCTGTCCCGATCGCCTGGTGGTAGCGGGGCTGCCAAAGACCCCTTTCCAAGTTTTTTTCTGGCCAATGGCACCATTTTCGAAAGTAATCATCAGCATGGTAAAAGCCTCGGTAACTTCGGAGAGCTCTATTTTCGGACTGCTCCCGCGCGTTGTCGTGTCTTTCATTTTTTCCCATTCATGCCGCCGGTTCACAAGATATCCCGAGTCCATCAGGTACGCAGTACGATGGCGGCCTGGAAGCTGCTACATCCATGAAGTCCGCACTCAATGTGTCCCGCAGCGGCCCGCGAAGCTTGGGCGCTGGCGAAAAGTCTAATAAACTACAAAAAAGCTTAGGCTATGTATGCTATGCGAGGTAGCATCCTGTCATACGCCATGACACCGCACGGGCACGCGGAACACGACGGATGCGACATCAGCAAACCACCAGTGAAGGAACTTTGGTCAAGGGATACCTATGACTGCATGCATTCCGATCCTGGTGGAAGGAGGCGGTGTTTTCAAAAGCACTTGCCCCTGGACCCGTCAGAGTGCCAGAGTCGCCCACGCCGATTCCTATTGATGCTCGTGCGTTGGCATCTCGACAGATCTTGTCCTACTATGGCCTGTATTCGATCAAGGTTGAAACCGGAGAAAAATGTCTTTCCACTAGCACCTATCGCCACGATGAAAGTTGACATGATAGCATGCTTGAATGCACGCAACGCGCCGGTCGCAAGAGGTCTGGGGCGAGGAACGTCGTGTTTCTCAATTCGGCCGCGTCTACCGTGTTCGCAATCACAATACTCACTTGCTCTGGCTGCAGACCGGGAGTTGCAACGAGTTACCTATGGAGCGTAGACGCAAAGCCATTCTGGGCGCAGACAGTTGGCGAAAGCCATGCGCATTTGCAATAGCCTCGTTGGTTAGACTGCGCGCCCGCTGCACTGTAACGAACGGGACTTGCTAAGCAACCCCAACCCCGATGCTAACATACTGAGAGCTAATAACTAAGCCACGTATGTATCCATGTTGGCCTCGGGCTGTACGGATAGAGTAGAGAGTCTTGCGCTGGCAACAAAGATGGCTGTGCTGGTCTGTGAGGATGGCTTGTGAATGCCGGTGCGAGTCATCCCGGTCCCCACTGCAATGTCGCTCAAGGTGAAGGCCCCCACGTAGTGAGTGTGTAATAACCCCGAGCCTGTCGTACTCGGGCCTGGGACAATCTGGAAGTAGAATGTCAAGTAAAAGCTGCGCGTAAACATTGCCGTCAAGGGGAACGTCACCAGAAGCCCTTCCCCAGGAACAGCACCCTGTTTAATGACCGCGGAGGCATCATAGCCCCGACCTGCACAAGAACGACAGCGGCAGTCAAGAAAGCAAAACACAACAAAACCGCTCAGACGACCTTGAATATATGATCTCATCTCACTGAAGAGCAAGCGGCAAACTCACAATGGGAGGTATCAGGAGGGCAGTGCCCAGCGGATAATCCGCTGGGCAAGCAACAAATCCGCAGCGGATTTGTTGCTGTTACCTTTCATTTAAACGATTTGCAATCTCGACATATCTGCGGACACCGAGCTTGATGCCTCGCCACTCGAGTATGAGACAGGAGGGTAGACTGCTGCCTCTAAGGGTGATCCCCTAAGACCAGCCAATATGACGCAGAACGAAGGTGAGCCAAGGGGCAGATTGATCCAGAAACCCATGCTCCAGATTAGTCTGGCCGAGTCTGTCAATAAGCCACCTAAAGGAGATCTCACTAACGATGCCACGCCAAATATACTTGTTTGAGATCATGAAAAACAAGACGGGGCGTAACTTCATCGGAGGGCCAGCTCCAAGATATCAATTGCTCCAGAGTACAACATAGCCCCTCCTACAGCCGCAATAGTACGACCGGCGATCGTTGCTATCGAGCGAGGGGCACAAACTAGTGAACTGACCCGAAAGGTAATGAGACCAGTAAGGTAAGGCGTGAAATTTGCCCAAAGGAAGTTGTAACGTGGTTTACTACGGACAGCTGGATACGAGCTCCGGCACCACCAAGCATCGTCCAGCGGGTGAAGATCATCCTTGATACCCGGGATAGCCGTTGCTCATGACAGTCCATTAGCCAAGTGATTCATACTTGGCTTTGCAATGTTGACTACGGAAAAAGGATGATATTGTCCATTGCAGCCGCGAACAAGACCAAGCAGAGACCGGTGCTTAGCAACACGACGATAGCCGAACGCTGGAGCTTTATGTCCATCGCTGGTTTTGTGACACATGCATGGCTTTTCTAATGTCACCGGCATCGTGTTCTTGGTCAATCTTCTCTATGCTGCTGGTAACGTCCTTTGTTACCTAGTAAGCTTTGGCGGTCAGACGGTGGACAGCAGACGCTGTGGTCAAGGGGCCTCTGGTGTATTAAACGACTAAGACCGAATCTTTTGTGGTAAGCCGTTTGCCTACAAAAAGGCGCGTAGAAGTCAGTGAAAGCCGCGGATTTACTGTTTCAGCGGTATTGAGTTTAAGCTTGGGCCGTAAGCTCTGCCTACGGGTCCTCGGAACATTTTCATGCGGCGATATAGACTACCCAGGCCTTGTCTTAATTACCCGACTACAATACCTCTTCGGGATTCAACTACATTACCTGGAGCATCTGAGCCATCTGCCCTTGCAAAATACGCTGAAGGGTCAGATGGTGAGCACAGGGGCCACGTGAATGTCATTCACTGTGAGGAGATCAGATTTGTGGTTCATTCACCACCAAGTAGTCTGCTTATGACTTTTTCATGTAATCTCTGGTGTGCTGCTATGCACTGAAATTTCTGCGTTGGAGTTACTAAGTCACTGGCTTCGAAGGACGAAACTTTTAAGACCCGTTATTGGTGATCTCCGCAAGCACTGTTTTGAGTAGCAGGATGCAATCTGGCGACCGGAGCCATCGTGAATTCCGTGGCTAAAGTTGTTCTGACCTGATTCAGGGACAGGGCGTCAATCATCAATGCGATGGCTTCCACGACAAACTACTAACCATGTATACTCATACATCCACTAACCCTTTCCGCCTCACGAGCCTCCGCGCTCTGCAATTTGAAAGATCCTCCTCAGGCTTCAAGTGTGGCTGGACAGTGCCATATGTTGGGTTCAGCATTTCTTGGATTTGAAGCCTGGCACCCCGTCAGAAGGAAACGGCCACTGGTGAGAGTGATGGGCCTCGGAACATTTCTGATCAGTGTACCTGCAGTTGCAAAGCTGTTAGTAAAACCAATTCAGATCTTGGGTGGGTTACCCCCAACAATGGGTTTCATGTGTTATGCATCGTTGGATAAACTACCTAATCAGACTTCCCTATGAAACATTGCTGTGTTGACTCCTAGGTGGTTTTATGATGTATCGTGATGAGATGAATTGCTGCACCTGGTGATCAAAGGAGGCATCGCTGCCAGGTCTCGTGCAAACATCTTGGACAGTCAAAGACACAGCTTCCATGATCGATATCCCCTCTACATCGAAGCATGACCCAGACCAAAATCCCTAAAAATGTACATGCAGTCATTGCACGAAATACTCATCAACGTCGAAGAAAGAACCCCCAGAGTCGTGAGGATATTCAGCTCAAGCTCCATCCATGGGATAGAGACTACGAAGCTTGCAGCCGGATGAGGGGGAGAAACGGTTGCCATCAAAACGGTAAAGACGTGGGTGAACGTGCTTGGGAATAGCAAATCGCGGAAATCAATATGTTAGTTATATTTCCCATCGAGTGACAAGATCAATCGCAGATTTTAGACGCTGAGACCGAGCCAGGATGATGTATCACATCCACACCTTCTCGAAGCTAACGGTTTGTGTTCTGTGCCACAAAAAAAAAAGAAAAAAAAAAGGCCCGGTGTACATGTGGGAAGGAGAAACCATCCGAAAGTCACCAAACCGTGTGCACAGTCAACGCGAACGTGGTCCTACTTTAACGAAATTGGTCAAAGTGTGACTGACAACAAATCTTAACCCAGATCTTATTAGAAGCTCGCTGGTTCCATAAACAATCTTGCATGAGAAATCTTCGCCTAGGAACGTCCAAAATCACTTCCAAATTCTGAATTTCATCATGACACGTCGCGGAGTTGAGGTACAATCATTGAACAGCTTCGCCCAACGGAAACGAACCCATGAGGGACGCGTGGATGCTAATGCGGGCGAACATGTTCCGGTCAAAATCAACAAGACGCAATATGCCATCATTAACTCGTTAAGGGAAGCTGGCTCCTTTGTACCTGAAGCGGAAGTTTTGCCAGACACAGATCTTGCAGAGGTCCTTACCAATAGTGGGCTGGACAGCGCAGGCCTGCTTATTTTCAAGGCAGCTTTGGAGAAACGACTGTCGTTGCCATCGCCAATACCAATAACGGCGCTGATATCAGCCAAGACGGTGCGTGCTGTCGAGGTCGAAATCATGAAAACATCGATACAAAGCAATCGCGGGCTACTATTACCGTTCGCCACAGAGGGCTCAAAGACGCCGTTATTCCTTTTCCCGCCTGGAGGGGGCGAATTGAATTGCTGGATTGAGCTAATCCGCTATTTGCCCAACCGCCCCGTCTATGGCCTCCGGCTTCGTGGGCTTCAACCGGGCGAAACGGCATTCGAGAGCATTGACGAAATGGTAAGATCATACGTGCTGGAAATACGCCGAGTAAAACGCCGAGGACCATACGCGCTATTAGGAATGTGTTTTGGAGGCAATGTGGCGTACGAGGTGGCCAAGGAGCTTGAACACCAGGGAGAAGTTGTTGAATTCACTGGAGGCATTGACAACGCGCCGTACATCACCCAGATGAGCTTTGCCGCACTCCGATTTTTCATTATCGACTTACTCGCTACGCGGCGTCTGATCACTACTGCCGAACAAGCTAGTTTGAAGCAAGAACTTCACGATGCCGACCCTGCAACATTTCCCAAATTCGTCATGCGCCGGTTTCGGACCCGACTCCAGACTGCGGGCATAACGCGTGAGAGGCTTGAGGCATGGTACCGTGTGTTCTCTGGCACGGCTCACATGGCAGATGGATATACCCCGGAAGGTAAAATTGAATCTTACACCTCATTTTGGGCCTGTCCGCTGCCTGAATGGGGCATATCACAAGAAGAATGGCAGGTGAGAATCAAGGCCTGGGAAGATCTGAGTCATCGAGCGGCTTTCCACTTCATTTCTGGCGGGCATTATACAGCGTTGTCCAAAGAGCATGTCGTCGGCTTCCAAAAGGTCCTTAACGCGGAACTTGAGTGCCGTGGATCTTGACCTAGCGCAATACAACAAACTGCCCCTTGTCCTTTTTGATATGTTGTTTCAAATGTGTCATTGAAAATGCAGTATCGTTTTCGTAGCCTTTATCCTACTGATACATGCTAGCTCTGGCGACAGCAGAGCAAACACGAGCAGAGGTCGAAGCCATCTTACCATCAAGCTCATCATACATGTCCCTTGCCTGCCGAGACAGTGTGTAATCTCTACCATCCGACTGCGACGATTCTCTCGGGTCGCCTGTACAGTTGTTGATTCTCTCTCTCAGATCTCGGATTACCCCGGCTTTGCGCGAAATTGCGGTCGTGACCAGGCGACGTGCTATCATGTTGCTGTCGTCTTCGCCTAGGGCAACGCGTCCGAGAACAAATTGCGAACTCCTAGCATCCTTGGTTCTGCCATCCGATCTTCTATCCAATAGTTCGTTCATGATCTCAGGGGGCGTCTGTTTTCCCTCTCGATCTGCACGATGTGCATATGCTGTTTGGGCTGCCTCCAAAAGTAGCAGGATTGTTTCCAAAGTCGAGTGTATAGTGGCCATTACAGCCAAGTCGTCGTAGCAGCGCGAGCAGTCGCGTGTTTGTTGTATGAGACATGAGATATTCCAGTCCAAACTGATTATTTGTTCAAGGGTGAGAAAGCCCTCGTTCCGGGGTCGGTAGAATGCAATATTCAAGGCGCCCATGGTCTGATCAAAACGACAAGAGCAGCTGGAGTCTTTCGTACCCATGATGGCCACTTGATGTGAATGTTCTGCCAGAGGCTTGCCCACCGAATCAGCGTGAGGAGTTGCGGAGCAGTCCGCAGACATATACAAGATGTTGAACGGCTTTGGGAAGGAATCCTAGCCAAATTAAGAAATCAATCCTTGGGTCTTCGGAAGAGGCGTTTCATCATCAAGAAAGCGGTAGGGCGAGTCATGAATTCACCCTTTCCCCCATTTCTCCGTAAAGTTATAGCAAGCGTTCAGTCGGTGTCTCGCTAGGAGAGGTTGCGCCAAAGCTTAAGAGGAGGTCGACGCGTGGCGGAGAAATTGCCTCGGATAGAACAATAGGGTTTTGAGAAAGCCCATATGTTGAAGACAACGCCATTCTCAACGCAGCGCATTAGTCGCGGAAATGCAAGCTCTAATCTAAATGTTTCCCTGGCCGCTACCTGCCATGCAGCCTCAAGGAAGTCTAGACGGCAACTTTTCATCGACTGCACCTACGCCAGGGCTGCTGGATTGGCGAACGATTCGACGAGCGAACCACCAAAAGTAGAGTTACTGGTTGCGGTTTCGCCCCCCTGTTCCTGCATAACCTGTCATCCCTCTTCGGCGTCGGCATTCGGATACTTTTTGTAATCGTATTCCGGCCTGGAGGATGTTTTCATAAGAGCTGCTGAGACTGCTAGAAAACCAGAACTACAGTCATAAGTCCTCCAGCACATCCTGAATTGTTACTCAGCTAGACATTCGAAATCACTCATGGAACAACAACCGGAGACAACGCTCAGTAGCTGCAAGGGCAACAATCGCGACGCGGACAACAGCACCTGCAGCGAAAGACTGCCAAGGTTCAGAGCCTCGTGCGACTCTTGTACTCGATCCAAGCTTAGATGCGACGGAGGCAAGCCATCCTGCGGTCGGTGTTCCGACCGGGACGAGTCCTGTGTCTACAGTCGCATAGGACGTGTAGGACGGCCTCCCCGTCTACCGGCCTCACAGCCGGGCCAAGCCCAATCTCATTGCACCGCAAGAAATAAAGCAAGTAGGAGTCACCGCCGTGCCACGATCAATGAGTTTCCAACCACCAAAGACCTTACGAATACTACCCAAGGGCCTTCTGGTCATTCTAAGGGGCGGCCGAAAGATAATCTCAAGACCGCCTGCTCAGATGACATCCGATCCCAGGAATCAACCCATGAGAGTAACGAAAACGACTGTATATCGGTACAGACAACCATATTTCTAGATCCATGGCTTTCGTCGCACGGTGATGAAGATTCTCCAAGCGGAATTCAACATCTCCTGACACCAATATCGGACGATTCCATGGTAGCTATGACTTCAGTAAGCGGCAAGTTTCAAAATACTAAGCCGACGGGAATACATGGCGATTACATACAAGAGGAAGGCCTAGACTTTGATGCTTTTGATCTTCGAGTGATTACGCCAAGTTCTGCACCGGCAGGCACGACCCGTTTCCAAGACGAAGACTTGAAAATGATGGACCTCGGATTTGACGACATCATGGACCCCGACTTCGACATCGACATCGATTTCATATCCAGTAATGAATGTCTCGCACCTCAGTCACAATCACCTTCGACACAGCAAGGGATATGGAAGGACGACGCGATGTCGGAAACCCCAGTCATTGGTGACCTTGAAAACATATGGAACCAGATTATGTCAGGCACATCGAAGCTGCAGCGGGTTGTTGGCTCTATTGCGCCAGCATTGTCTCGTCCATTTGGACCAGACAAGAAATGTTCTTGCCCAACACTCATTGGCAGGCTCCAACTTCTGGCCATACACCCGCGATTGTCTCCCCAAAGACAGGCCGGACACCGTCGCTACGGCCACAATCGTCTTCGGCAATTGCCACTCGACTTACTAGTCTTTCTTGACGACGCCGTATACCAGACAGTTGTAACAGTTCGTTCATGCGGGGTGTGTGGAAACGCGCCGAGGGCATTGCTTACACTTTGCCTCCACGTCGACTGGCTAGTCGATGTGCTGAAAGAGACGTTGGAGACGGGCCTACCTGGTCTTTCAACGCCGGCGTCAGTTTCAAGCACCCAGTCCTTAGTCCTGCCAGGAAAGCAAGGGACCGCATCTGGCATTGAAGAGCTCAGAGCTGACGGTGTGTCGGGACGGTCGAATGGAAAGGGCACTCTTGGAGGATATGGTGATCTGAACGACACACTTCCGTTGAGCCTGGGGTCTTTTCAACTGGAGGGAGAGCTCTGGAAAATATGCATTCGAGAGCTCTTGAAGGCCAGACTCAATCGTCTGTCGCTACTCTTAGAGGAGGTCTTTCACCATGAAGGAATCAGGGACCGCGTGAGGAACACGCTGAAAGATACGGACTACGATGCCCGATCCCCGCTCGACAAGGCTGTGAGAAGCCTAGCAGGAGATATTTACTCCAAGATCGAGTTTCTCTTTGGCATGCTAGAGCTTTGGCAAACTTGCTAGAATACCCTATGCCATAGTTGAATTACATTAGCGAAGAACTAAACTGCAACTTTGGATCAAGACTCTTCATGATATTCACAACACGAAGAATTCTTTTTGGAGTCAAACTACACTGGGGGCTTGATATTGTCCGTCAGTCTTTCATCATGTGCTTAACGAGAAGGTTTAACAAGCAGTTCAGAACGGAAGAGTGGGCCGAGAAGTGACCTCCTTGCGTGGCACGATAGGCTCACGGAGAACGAAACGAGGGCGGCACCCCGCCCGCATAGTGGACCCTGAGCCAGGCATTCGGTGCGTGCAACATCTGCGACCCCGCAGCGGAGGCAGCATCCGGCCACAACAACCCTGTAGCTTAACGTACCGCACGTACCTATCCTGTTCGTAGACTCTCGTTAGATCTGCACAAAGCTGCAACAGGGACCTTATTGGCCAGGGTCCATGCAGCTGTGGGTGTCTCCTCTGCTCCATCCCGGTCTATGATTTTTGGTCCAGTCAGTTAAGCGTGCTGGGGGGTTTACAAGGAGGGTTTTCTGCGAATCGAACGCGAGTCTGCGGTATCCCATCGGCTGCCACATGACGCCAAAAGATACGACTCGGTTATGAACCCAACTTTACCCCAAATGAAGAGAAAGTGAATTTTGAAAAATGGGTTAAGAAGCATCCAGTGCCTTTCCGTATCGTAATTGGCTCACCTCCGCATGGGAGGTTTCTGGCATTGTGTGGCAGCCGGCGGGAACAACACTGTTTAGGCAGCGTCTAGTTGCCTGGTGTACGAAAGTTCAAACCCTCGCGCATAAAGAGTGCCAAGAGACATTGCAACGGATGATAATGATAAGGTTTGGTGATGGAAAGACCATCAGTTCAATCGGATCACAAGAAAGTACCGAAATCACCGAGGAATCCAGGTTCATTCGGCGTATGCTTGCCAGGCGATCGACCATGACCCGACCGGACGAACTTTGTGATCTGGGCAATGCGGCCTTAAAATCCGATCTGATGTTGGGAACAGAGCAATGGTTAGAGTCTGTGCTGCCCATGAAAGGTGCGAAATGAAGAGGGGAAAACGAAGAGGAGTAGTCCGTAGTCTCGAAAGGGTTTGGGTCAGTGAACCGCTTAATAGACGGACAGTTTGGATGTCTGAGAACCTAGACGTAACGGCAGTATCCAACAAAATTTAGTTTAGCAAGAGTGCATGGGATATGCAGGAAGGATGAATCCTTCAAATGCATCCTGTCACATGGGCTGCAATCAAGGCGGGCTGTCATATGTACAAGCTAGAGCCTGCTCCACCAATCGACCAAATCTAGCGTATATCGTCGTTTGTGTGATATTTGATTCAAAACATAGTCTAGAAATTGCATGTATCCCGAACGAACATCAGACGTCGGTTTTCTTCTCTTGTCATCTATCTTCTACATTTTCAGGTAGTTCACCACATCACACACCAATAATTATAGAACGCCTTGCTAGTATAAGCGAGGGAGGCTTATTGAGGCGAGGTGAATAAGCTCACTGATCAAGAATCGAAGCTCAAATACCACGTTGTTTACTGAGGATGCTATGTCCTACTATGTGATGCAGTAAAACATTTTTCACACGCGCGGACGAGTCGAAGCAGAAAGGCTGTTTGAAACCTTGCCTCACATGAACATCTCGTTTCCCGCCGAACAATCATCCTGGGATAGAAGGAGCGCCAGGAACAAAAGCCCGACCATTAGTAACCTAGATCATCCGACCGAAGCTGATTTCCAAGCTGACAAATTAAAATAACGGCAAAGATCTTTTGGTGGGCAAAATCGCCTGCCCCACTTCTCTGAGATGTTAGTGCCGTGGATTTTATTCGCCGATACGAAGCAGCGCGGGAAATATACGCCATTTTCTCGGAACATAACGTTAAACAAGGAAGACAGAAACACGTTAGGATCCCTGGGAACATGAACGCATGGGAGAACTTGGGCGACTGAATTAATGATGTAGCCTCTTCCAGAGAAAGATAGCGTTCCGGAAGTGGTGAAGTCTCTTGACATTTCAATAGCTGAACTGGCTTGAAACAGTTACATCGTTAGACCAACAACCGTACAGCACACCAGAGCTTGACAGCACGGTATTATGGCCTCTACAATCTCTCTATCTGCGAAGCAGGGCACCATGAACTTGGCATGTCTTTCACCGATCGTTGGATCTGACTCCGACAGTGGCCTGGGAACGGATAGCAGCGCTGGACGGAGTCCGTTCCCCGAAAACACATTGGCTCCATGGTCGCCAAGCACAGTTCATGATGAGCCAGTCGCAGTGGTTGGAATGGCGTGCCGCTTTTCCAAAGTCGAATCACCTTCCCAACTTTGGGATCTCGTCACGTCAGGTCGTACAGGACGGACAAAGATTCCAGAGAGAAGTTGGAATGCAGAAGCCTGGTACCATCCGTCTAGGCAGCGGACGGGGCAGGTACGTCGTTGTGTGATTTCGCCCCAGCAACCCCAGGAAGGCTGGCGATGACTTTTGCCCCCTAAAACACCTATTTACTATTCGCAATGATTGCTCACTAGAGATATCCCCAGATCTGCACGACTTCAGGTCATTTTCTTGACGATATTTCAAGTTTCGATGCTCCATTCTTCTCAATCTCGGCCGATGATGCCGCATCCATGGATCCAATGCAGCGTCTTGGTCTTGAGATTGGCTACGAGGCATTTGAAAACGGTCAGCCACCCACGCCATGCAAGCCCGGGGAAGGCCATCCAAGAATGACCTAGATATAATCTTGGTCATTGTGGCTAACTTCTACAGCCGGAATTCCGATGGAAAAGTTGGCACGAAGCACTACTGGAGTATATAGTGGCGTGATGACCAATGACTACCAGATGTTGGCAGAAGGGGACCCGTCTTCCTTAGGGACCAACTCTGCAGCTGGCACTGGACGGTCGATGCTATCAAACCGCATATCGTGGTTTTTTGATTTACGCGGACCTAGTCTCACGATCGACACTGCATGCTCGTCAACCTTGTATGCGTTGCACTTGGCTTGCCAGTCCATTAAAACGGGAGAATGCCATCAGGTGGGTGCATTTCCTTTTTCCCATTACGAACATAGCTGCAGATAACGGTCCAGCGCTAAACGTCTATAGGCATTAGTGACGGGACATAATCTTATTTTGAATCCGAATTTCTTTTCCCAACTTTCTGCAATGCACATGGTTAGCCCAGACGGAATCAGCCACTCGTTTGACTCCTCAGCAAACGGATATGGACGTGGAGAAGGCATGGCTGGTGTTGTAGTCAAGCGGCTTTCCACTGCAATTGCTGACGGCGATGTCATTCGGGCCGTGATCCGGGCCACGGGAGTTAACTCTGACGGCAAGACTCCTGGGATTACTGTCCCAAGTGAAGAAGCCCAAGCCGACCTGATCAGGGAAGTATACGAGAGATCAGGACTGGACATGGCTCAAACGTCCTATTTTGAAGGTAGAATAACCGTAACGGCCTTGAAAACCTTGTGAACGTTTGCTGATACTCTCCCAGCGCATGGAACTGGCACACCAAAGGGGGTATGTAAATGATGCATTCTGGTACCCATTTGAGCGGAAGAATCAGGGATACCCTCGACTGACGCTCGCCTGGTAGGATCCTATCGAAATTCGTGCAATAGGTTCAACCATCGGTGCTGCTCGACGGGCTTCTGGAATGGGGCGGTTGGATGTTGGTAGTGTGAAGCCGAACATTGGCCATACTGAAGGCTGCGCTGGCTTGGCAGGCTTGATCAAAACCGTTCTTTGCCTCGAAGCTGGACTTATACCGCCAATCGCGGGTCTGCAACAAATCAATCCCGAGATAGCTGCCGAAAACCATCTAATCAACTTTCCAATGGCAACAAAATCGTGGCCCGGCAGTGGTCTCAGACGAGCAAGCGTCAACTCCTTTGGTTTTGGCGGCGCCAATGCCCACCTTGTACTGGATGATGCAAGATCGTACTTGAAGGAGATGCGAATCAAGGGAAGACACATCACAAAAAAGGCCGGACATCGCAATCAAGATTCAACCGATCAGTCATTCGACACATCGGAAAACATGAGGCAGCTTCTATTCGCGATATCGTCGTTCGATCGGCAGGGTCTTGGGCGCACTGCTCAATCTCTGGGAGAGTTTTTGGGTCAAAAGAAGCCTGTCCAGTTCGAATCACTCGCGCACACCTTGAACGTTCGACGGACATCACATCTATTCCGGAGTTTTGTCACTGCCAAGAGTCAAGAGGAGCTGGTCTCTAAGCTTCTGTCAGTGAACAAGGAGAAAGCGCAGCCTCTCAAAATCAGGTCATCACGGAGCCGACGGCTAGTCTTTCTATTCACTGGCCAAGGCGCACAACGCCCAGGAATGGCAAAAGAGCTCGTCAGGGAGTGCCCCACCTTCAGAAACAGTATTGCAACCAGCCAAACGTACTTGTCAAACTTGGGATGCAGGTGGGATTTGATCGACTTGTTAAAGAATGGCGACGCGGAAACCATAAGCGACCCAGAGTTCTCGCAACCTATGTGCACAGCAGTGCAAATTGCGCTTGTACATGTCCTTTGGTACTGGGGAGTCACAGCTGCAGCAGTTATTGGTCATTCTTCCGGTGAGATGGTAGCCGCATATGCTGCCGGCGCCGTGTCTCACGAGGAAGCTATGCGTGTTGCATACTACCGCGGGTTGTTATCAACCCAGGTCAGCCGCCGCCTCGGGAGACCAGGAGCAATGCTGGCGGTGGGTCTATCTGAGAAGAGCTGTCGAGAGTTCCTGCAACGCCACGATTTCGCAAACACTGTCACTGTTGCCTGCATCAACAGCCCGCAGGGTGTAACTCTTTCCGGAGACGCCCAATCGATCTCGCGAGTTGAGGCTAGTCTGAAGGACGCCGGTCACTTTGCGCGCTTGTTACGAACAGGCGGAGTGGCATATCATTCTCCCGACATGCAGATCGTTGGCGAAGACTTTTTGAAAGCTCTTGGCCCATTGAAGCTACGTCACAGGCCTCTAAGTGTGGCAATGTTCTCTTCGGTGACGGAGAGTCTGATATTGGATGCGGCAGAGCTCAATGCCAATTACTGGTACACAAACATGACTTCATCCGTGCGCTTTTCCGGGGCGTTGCACAATCTTTTATTGCATGAAGGTCAAGATGGTCTGTCACCAAGCATACACAACACCACGGTCCTCGAAATTGGTCCTTCCAAAACACTTGCGGGGCCTGTTGGTCAAATAATGGCTGCTGCCTTCGATTCTAAGATTACAACGGGTCTTTCATATTTGTCAATACTTTCGGCTGGGGAAGACTCAAGGGATACGTCACTAGCCGCGGCTGGAATGCTGTGGGCTATGGGACAAGCTGTGGATTTGGACAAGGTCAATAACCTGTCCTCCCGTTGCGACAAGCTGAAGCTGAACGAGCTTCCAATATTGCCGTCCTATCCCTGGAATCATTCAAGATCTTACTGGCATAAGACGTCTCCAAACTCCACAGCTCTGGGTGCGTTAACTGTACCTCGGGCAGACCTCCTTGGTGTTCCTACCGCACCACAGAACCCTTTTGAACCGTCATGGCAAAATGTTCTTCGCCAGGATGAGCTACCTTGGCTTGAGGACCACGCAGTCATGGGTGCCGTCCTATTTCCAGCTGCTGGCTACTTGGTAATTGCTATGGAAGCACTTCGCACTCTCGCTCGCAAGAAGAATTATCCGTTATACGGCGTTGAGCTCTTGGATGTCCAGTTTGAGACAGGCCTGACCCTGGAGGATCATGAGAGTGCTTTGGAGAGCACAAATCGTGGGCAAGGCATCAGATTGACCTTGAAACCACGTGCTATGGATGAGTGGGAATATGACTTCACCATATACGCTACTTCAAGCTCCCCCGAGGAATGGCGACGACTTGTGAGAGGCACCGTTGTGGGTATAAGAAACACGAATGTCCTACGTCAGAAAGAAGACGATTTTGAGACTTTATCGAGAGAAGCGGAGTGGCGCAGTGTCAAACGTCCTCAGCTCCTGGAAGTTCAGAGGTCAACAATTGACGTTGTTGATCCGGCAAATTTTTATACAAATCTCTCAGCGATTGGATTGAAGTATGGCCCGACTTTTCAAGGACTCAATGTGATCCGCTGTACGCCCGCAACGACAGCTTGTAGGGTTGGTAAAGCCTACGGCGAGCTTATGGTTCCAGACACTCAGTCTACAATGCCTGGGGCCTATGAGTGTGAATATTTGATTCACCCTGCAACCCTCGACGGCATCTTTCAGTTGGTCTTTGCCGCGCTCAAGGCCATTTGTCCTGGGGGAATGAAAGACGCTGCTGTACCCGTATCGCTTCGGAGAGCCTTCATTGCGTCATCAATGCCGAGAAGTGTCCACTCAAAGCTGATCGGTGTGGCCGACGCGGAGTATGACGGCGATGCGAAAGCAAGTCAATCAGCACCACGAGAAATCATTGGGAGCCTGGTGTTCTCCGACGGCACTTTAGATGAGCCTGCAGTCATGATCGATGGCATCGTACTCCGCGAGTTACCGGTCGGTTCGGGATACGAGGCTGTCATGGACAGCAGGAGTGACGCTCGCGAAAACAGAATTGAGCGCACGGCCCAGTTCCTCTGGAAAGAGGATATTGATCAGGACTTCGACCTGTGGAAAGATTTGATATTGTCGAAAACAACCAGGTTGGATCGGTGCTCCTTCTTCTTGGATCGATTTTACCACAAACGACCGAATGCCAACGCCGTATGCATTGGCAGCACGGAGCTGCATGAACGACTTCTTCAACCCGCAGTCAATTATTCTGGAACTAGACGGACACATCCTCTCGATCGCTGCACTTTGGTCACATCCCTAGAGAAATGGAGCGCAGTCATCGGAGTTTCCAGCTCATCAACTCTAGAGAACCCTACGACCGAGAAGTTTGATCTTATCCTGTTAGACGAGAACATGCTGGCGGAGGAAGACCTACACGACGACCCACAGAGAAGTTCAGACTGGTTCTTTAAAACCCTGAGTAAGGGTTGTGCTGCTGGTGCTTGGTTCGTCTTGCTCGGAGGCGACGAGAAGTCAGTTCTTCCAATGTCTCAGATCATGTCGGGGGTGGGGACTCGCTCAAAAATCAAAGGCATTCGCATATCCGAGGCGTCTGTGGATATCTACTGTATTGGAGATGAGCCGATTTCCATTCGTCCACGCATCAAAGCACTGCAAGAACAAGCACTTCAGGCTGATGACGTCATCAAAGAAGGCTTCCGACACACCGATATCATCATTCTAGAGCAAGATTATAGCCGGAACACAAGGGCAGCATGCCACATTACAGCACCGCTGTTGAACCGACTGGCATCAACGGGGTTCCGCATCTCTCGTGCAACTCTAAGACAAGCAATAGCACTCCGCGACCAGTTCAAAGACAAGATGATTATCTCGTTGTTAGAGCTGGGACAGCCGTTCGTTTATGATTGGGGTCATCAGGACTTCGCGGACTTCCAACAATTGGTAGACTCGGCGTCACACATTCTCTGGCTTACAACAGGTGGTCTCCTGTGCCCGTATTCAGAAACAAGCCTTCTTTATTCGCCAACCGTGGGGCTGCTAAGAGCGCTCAGAGCAGAGTACCCACAGTTGGTGTTGGTCCATTTGGATGTGTCAGAAGCCACATGTTCTAACACACCAGAAGCCATAGTGGAAGTCATCTCAGAGACGTTACGTTTGAGTGGAGTGAGCGAAGAAACCTCCTACAGCCTGGAAACCCACTTCGAAATCTACGAGTCTGAGTACATCGAACAGAGTGGCTGTCTCCTCATACCTAGGATCATGGCACACACAGAAGCCGATAACTACGTTTTATCGGAGACATCGAGCCAGGATGGAAATCCTCTCCTTCCAACCTTCCGGGGATCATTCAATCACCTGGAATCAGTGCGGCTTCAAAGTCCACATCTCTGGTCGCAGACGATTGCTGAGTCTCGGCTAGGGTACTGGGTTCTTCCGGAACGTGCCACTGAGAATACGAGAGAAAATAGTCCATTGATGGGCTTGCAAAAAAGAACCTCGGCAATAATCAGGGCGTCCCATTTCACTGTCAAACCTGGCACCTGCCCCAGACTGCAAATGGAGAATGGCTTTGAAGTCCCCATGGCGTTTCACACGCTGGGCGTCATCACGGGCTTGAACGAAGTTCATTCAAGTCGAACAGACTATCGCACTGGTGACTGGGTGCTGAACACTACCCCCCAACCAATCCAGCCTGAATCGATGCATGACGTCAGAAAGCTGGTAAAGCTGCCCAAGTCTGTTGCAAAGGCACCCGCAGCTGCTGCTTACTGGCTGGGACCGATTTCCACGGCATATCACGTTCTCTCAGTGATAGGAAGCGTCTCACAGGGTGACTATGTTGTCATAGACGTGGGAGAAAGCCAGACGCTTGAACGGGCTTTCGCCATGGTAGCACATCACCTTCGTGCCAGAAAAGCACTTATAATCGGAAGAGGAAGACTCACAGAGCAAGTCGACAAAGATGCTCATTCAGATGGGCCGGAGGACGTCATTATTTCACGAATTTCTTGCCTTAACCGAGCTACGATTAGGTACTTGCAGTCTCTCGCGAATGGAGTGAAGGCTGTGGTCTCTACCACCAGAACGAAGGAGACCCTCGACATGTTGATAAGCACCTTGTCTTCCGATGGTTGTCTCATCCAACTTGACCCAAGAGAGCAGGAAGACTGCCTAGACAATCGATGCCCCAAAAGCTCTCAAATTTTCAAATTCGATCTCCAATTATGGGATCATTCTGCCTCAGAAGAGTATAGAATGGCTATCTCTAGAGTTTCGACTTGGGTTGAGACCGGCACCCTCACGCTGCCCGACGCATTGAGACAAGCATCAACCAGCAACGCCAATGACCTTGCAATGATTTTCGAGTCTACCACACACGGTACAGAACAAGAAGATGCCAAGATTGCCGTCTCGTTAGGACATTCAGATGAGGTTCTGATGCACAGGAAGATACCAGCATCACCACCTGGAAAAATCGACAATGCAACGATGCTGGATAGTAACGCAACCTATATTATTTCAGGTGGGCTTGGGTCTCTGGGGCTGCACATGGCCAACATGCTTTATGAATTGGGGGCAAGACATTTGATGCTTCTCTCTAGGTCTGGAAAAGCGAATTCATCTGACATACTGGCTGCACTGATGAACCTGGAGAGAAACGGTTGCAATGTCGACGTTGTTGCATGCGACATCACCTCTATGGAGGACATGAAACGACTGGGATCGAAATTCAGCGAAGAGTCAAGACCACGCCTCAAAGGAATTATCCAGTCTGCAATGGTCCTCGCAGACAGCACGTTTGCGAATATGACATTTGAGAACTGGCAGAAAGCTACAGCTCCCAAAATCCAGGGAAGCTGGAATCTCCACAACCTTCAGCGTTTTATGACCGAAGGAAGTTCTTCATCCGAAAATGATGTTGAGGACCTGGACTTCTTCATCTTGCTCTCTTCTGTCTCGGGCGTCATCGGGAACAGCGCTCAGGGAAACTACTGCGCCGGAAACACATTTGAAGACGTCCTCGCTCACCACCGCCGTGCCAATGGAATGGCTGCAGTAAGTCTCAATATAGGGCTTGTTTCGGACTCTAATCACTTTGGAACGGGAACTATGTCATCTTTCAAAAACATCGACGAATATCTACGCGTTTTTGGACACCTGGCTCCTGTTGTGGTCAGCACTGCTGAGGTGCTAGCAAGCGTCAAGATGGCCATTGCTGCATCTAATAAGCAGAATACGGCGTTGACGTCTTGTCCGCTCCAGATTCCCCCACAATTGGTAGTGGGTATATCGTCCCGAATCAGGCGATCGAGAGAGCTTTTGAACTATTGGTCTTTGGATCGTAAATTCGACCATCGAGCTGCATGGGGAGACGATGCGGGGTGGGAAGGTGATCTGGCCCCGAAAGCGAGCTTGCTAAGAGCCAACGAGGCCCTTCCTTTGGCACAGGACTTGAGCTCGGGTAGGCTTGTGGTAGAGGACCTTTTGAAAGCAAAACTTGCTCAAGCTATGACGCTAGATGTTGAAGGAGTGGACGAGGAGAAGAGTTTGGGATCTTATGGGAGTAAGTTCCATCCGAGGCGCCAGCTCCCTCCACTAGCGATCTTTACCACTGCTAACAATTATCACAGTCGATTCTCTGAAGGCAACGGAGATGAGGAATTGGATCAACCGGGAATTCCATGTCGATCTTTCTATTTTCGAGATCCTCGCACCAACTCCAATTGCAAAGCTTGCAATGAGGATTCTTAAAGCATGCGACTTAGTAAACCATGATGCACTGGGATCATAAGGAGGAAAGCTGGCCTGTATGTCATTGTGCCTTTTTTTGGTTAGGTTTCCTTTCCCCTCTGCTTCTCACTTCTTTTCTGGATCGGCAACCAAGTATTCTTAATGGATGACTGCAGGGCGCTCGTTCGTTGAGGGGTCTATTGGAACATTACCAAGCCGGTAGCGTACCTAGTGAGTACCTTGACGGACATTTAAAGAAGACATCTTGATCTCATAAATTTCAAGTGGCATGACATCCCCTCGTGATATATTGACATTTATCACTAGTTGTGCTGTGGTAAACAGCTCAGTTGCGGAATAGTCGATTGCTATTTAGAATACCTCAGCGGCATAGTCTTGCTATCACACAGTCTTCCACTAGTAGTTTCCATTCCGTGTGATTCGGTGCCCATCCCATATTTCTCAGTCTATCAGCTCGACACTGCGCACTAACGCCCCAAAGTCCCGGGAGTTCAGGCATAAGATCGGCAAACTGGGGATATTGAAGTGACTCGCACTCCATGCCTCTGGAAATTCCATTATCTGCCCCATTCACGGCAGATTGAGCCGATTGAATAGTGCCCCCCGCGTGACGTGCTAAATCTCCCATCTCGAGTTGCCCTGCCTCGACGAAGAAGTATCCACCCAGGCTTTGTCTCGACTCATCTCTTTTCCATCGATCGACAATGAAATAAACAGCCGACGCCAGGTCTTGAGGAGACCCCCAGCTCCAAGTGTTGCGCCCATTTCCCATCATAAATGGACATCTGTCTTGACGACATAGGACAGCATCAACGTAGTTGTGCACGAAACCCCTCGTTCGCACTGGCCCTGTTCCATTTCCCACGGCGAACGGAAGACCCATAATCACTGCAGTGATATCTCCTTTGCCCTCTGCGGCGACAAGTTGAAGAAAAGCTCGTTCTTGTGCCACGTGCCAATGGTGAGTAGGGAGTGCCATAATTGTGTCGAGATCCGCGACATCGCTCATTGATCTTCCATTGGGAGGCTCTCCGAGTCGAAGATTCTTAGGATCTGCCAGAGAGATGATAGCACTCAGCATGATGAAGAGGGTTGGGCGCCGACCCACATCATGCTGCTCATCATGTCCATCTCCAGCCTTTGTCGCGGCAAGACCGGCTAGAAGAGATTTGACGCCCTCCTGGGTGTTTCGTGCAGCGTATATAATAATGTCTGACACCGTTGCAGCGTCATAGAGAAGCTTCTCATTACTCAGGTCGCCGAGTAGTGTATGGACTTCCGGATATGAAGTTGTAATGGTTTCGACAGCTGAAGGCGATCGCACAAGTGCAGAGACCCGAAGGGTGGCAGCGTTTGATACAGACCTCAGGTGAGAAAGAATCGAGCCACCTATGTAACCGGACGCACCGATAAGGAGAATTCTGACGGGGACTGGCTGGGCAGGCATCACGAGTATTTTCCCTTGGCTATTGCTGTGGCTGTGGCTGTGACGGGTTAGAGACCAGTCTTTCTTTCAAGGCGGGGATTACAGCTTGAAAGGAAACGGTGAATCTTACTTAAGATCCTGCAATAATTACATTAGGCTCAGACAGCCTCCACGAGACATCTACCTGTACGAGTTTGTTTGATGAGTCCATCACGGGCGCTTTCGGGTAATTGATTCTCATTGAAACATATAATGTAGTAGCTTATACATGTATTACATCGCGGCATTATCTTGTCGGTAAACAGTGCAAACGGTGTAAAGTTCAGGCGAATTTCCGTCGCGGTGACACCGCAAATGCCCGAGCTCACCAGAGGTCTATCGGGTAATTGTCGTGACAAAATTCGCTTCAAGGCTATTGATCCGAAAAACGACCGACGGTGCTCCTTGACTTTCGACCCAGATGGCGCGGACGTAACAGTTGTGTCCAACTAATTGGATATGTTATGGTTCAAGGAGCCTTTGTCATGACACTCCAGCAATAACGGTTTTGGCATGTCAATTCGAACATCGCAACTCACTTTAGTTCCGGACCCCAATCAAGACCGCCACCACGCAAACCCACACACGCTAATGTCTACACCAATGCCTAGCAGTATCTCAGCTTCTCTGAGGCAAACTGGACATGTTCAGTTGGGCCACATCGACTACCAGGCAACACTGAAGATTGTTACCTTACTCATTGTTATCTACTGGTGCCTTGTATGGATCTACCGCATCACTCTCCACCCCCTGGCTCATTACCCGGGTCCGAAGCTCTGGGCAACCACTTGTCTTGTGCAGACATTCTACGCTTTGCGTGGGGAGTTTGCATTCAAGGTCGCAGATTTACATACCAAGTATGGCCCCGTCGTTCGTCTGGGGCCGTCTGCGGTATCTTACATTGATGAAAAGGCCTGGGAGGATATCCATGGCCGACACGATGGGCGGAAACAATTGAAAAAGGCCAAGGAATTCGTGCCGACAAGCCCTCCGAACGGAGCCCAAGGGCTGGTATTTGTCAAGGATGACAATGCTCATGGACGGCTGAGGCGAAACTTTTCACACGGATTCTCCGACAAGGCTCTGCGTGACCAAGAGGATATCATAGGAGGATATTTCGAAAAGCTTGTCGCAAGAATTCGGCGGTCAAGTGATGACCACGAGCCAATCAATATGATGAGGTGGTATCAACTTACCACATTCGATATTGTTGGAGATCTCACGTATGGCGAAGATATCGGCTGCATGAACGATGATGCGCGCGACCTTCACGTAAGTCAAGTTCCACGGTTTCTGGTGGAATGCTTACTTATTAACGACAGAAATGGATTGAGAATTTGTATTACATTGTGAAAGCTATGTTCCTTCTCGGATTCATGCGAGATTTCTTCCGTCTTGACAAGCTGTTGCTCATCGTCATGACTTCTGATAAACTGCCCTTGAAGAAGAACAAACATCGACTTATGCTCATCGAAAAGTTGAACCGTCGGCTGGAGCGGAAAGAACCACGCAGCGATTTCATGGAGCATGTCATTCGCAATCTCAATACCCCGACGGGCATCACCTATGATGAGATGCTCATGACATCGTCCAATCTCCTCATGGCGGGTGCCGAGACAACAGCAATGACATTATCCGGTGCCACGTATCTACTTTGCAAGAATAAGCATGCGCTTGAAACTGTCACTGTAGAGGTCCGAGAAGCATTTGGGGCCGATCCAGCAAGGATCGCAATGACCACCACTACTGATCGTCACCTCCCTTACCTCCATGGCGTTATCGAAGAAACGCTTCGTTTGTTTCCCCCAGTTCCAACAACACTCCCACGCGCCACTCCGCCTGAAGGTCATTTCATCTGCGGGAACTTCGTTCCAGGGAATACGCAGGTATTCGTAAATCAACTGGCGGCATATCGGTGGCCGGAGCATTTCGCAGAATCTGTATCATTCAGGCCAGAGAGGTGGAATGTCCAAAACAAGGAACCAAAGTACGAGCATGATGCAAAGGGCGTTTTTAAGCCGTTCTCCACTGGACCACGGAACTGCATAGGGAGACATTTGGCGTATGCTGAAGTTCGTACACTGCTCGCTAAGATTCTTGTGGAGTTTGATATGGAACTGATGTCAGAGAGTATTGATTGGATGCAAAGTTTGAAGATTTACGGTGTTTGGGAGAAACGACCACTAATGATACGGTTCAAGCCTGTGACTCATAGGCCGTTAAAATGACGTTGGGCAAGAAAACAATCAGATTCATGCATATTAAGCAACTCGAGTTCCTCTGATAGATGATAAATTGCACGTAAGCCTTGCTAGCGACGAGGGCTGTGGTCCAGATAGCAGAAACTTGCATATTTTTGATGCGGCTAGGGAGTGCAGCGCTTGCGTTGCTAATGCTATCGAGTCTCTCAAATCCGCAATCTGAGCTGGAACAATAAACAGTTTACCTCATGACACGATGGTGTTTGTGGTAAAATTAAACGAGCGACGCAAACCTGTTTGTGAATGAACGTTGCCGCGCGACACAAAGTAATATGAGTCTAAACGGCGCTACTTGATTAACACGGTACTGCCTAATGAAGGCTTCATCAATCCCGTCATCGCTCATCCTTCACATCCAACGTTGAAGTGACACTGTTTAGGCTTGTGTTTGCAATTTCGAGCTGTTCTCTACCGAATGGACTATTCAAACCTGGGATAAAACAACTTTGCAGAGATCTCTGACACTCTCGCCGTTCAAGATACTCAAGACAGGCACAGTCACCTCCAACTCCTTGAAAAACCACGCTCTTAGATCAACGGCAACCAGTGAATCAATCCCAAGATCCATCAGGGGTACATCTGCGCGCAGTGACGAGCTTGAAAGCTGCATTGTGTCTTGTATCTGCGCAGAGAAGCAGCTGCTCAAGGTCGCCAGTCGCTCCTCGTCAGTGGTCGTTTTCGATAATTTCTCGCGTACATTCTTGGCCATGTCGGAGGTGCCGCCCGCAGACCCACCCGCGGCCCGATCATCAAATTTCTGACCCGCCCGGGCTGTGAAATGCCCGAACCTAGGATCTTTGTGCCATGCTGCCGATACAGGAGGCTGATCGATTGCGACAGCAGTTTCGGACCCGAGACCAACAATCACGTCACCAGTAGCGGATGCGTTTGGTGACCCTCTCAAAATGGCCTCATGGAAGGCATCCAAGACATCTCCTTCTCCGATGGCTAGAGTGTTGAATCCACGTAGGTTCGCGTGAACTGTCTGCAGGCTTGATGCTCCTGCATTAGCGAAATAGCCAACGCCGAAAACTGTTGAGAGATCGACAGTCGATGCAGCTAACCCTCTAGCGCGGCGACCGGCGACAACAGCGCGTCCATACATATTGCCAGCGCAGTAGTTGGACTGGCCTCTGATTCCAACGATCGCGGACATGCTGGACATGAAGATGAAAAAGTCCAAGTCGGTCTCGTGGTAGTATTGCTCAACCAAGTAAGTTCCTCTGACCTTTGGGGCCATTGTTGCCTGAAGTGTCTGGAACGACATGTTTTCTAACAAAGTGTCGTTGAGAACCATGGCCCCGAAAACGACTCCAGCCACAGGGTACATAGAGTCTCGAATGCGATCACAAACGTCTTTAACTGAGTGGGCGTTGGTGACATCCATAGAGAAAGAACGCACGATGGTTGCTCCCAGACTCTCCATTTCTTCAAGCCACACTTTTGGAATATTGGGCGCTCGACTTGCAAGTGCCACAGATCGCGCACCGTTCTGAATCATCCACTTCGCAACCGACAACCCTAGATCGCTTGTGATTCCAGCAAAGAGGTACGTTTTCTTGGGACTGAAAAGACATGCTGGATTGGGAAGAAGCGCACTACTGAGTTGGCCCGTAGGACTTTCGTCTCCTCCAGCCAGAGACCAGTCCAAAATTTGCGGATCTTTGGCCAGTAGGTAGATGGTCGCGTCGGAAACTGCCACGCGCTTTGGCGCTTTCAACTGACAGATGTCGTCCGATGAAGTCTGCAGATGAAGCTGCAAAATTCGGGAGGCCAAGGATATACTCTGGTCAACGATGGAATATGGTTGATCAGAATTCATATCCGTCCACATTGTACCAATTGCAGGTTTTGACTTCAGCCGGGGCAAATTGTCGTCGACGGGTTGTGATTCTAAAATTTCGAACCATCCATTCGGAAGGAGAAAGTGAGGTTTCTCTGAGTTGACTCCGGAAGCGACATCTGGGTCTCGGATGGATGTCCAATCGACATAGATACCGGATGTATGTCTGCGGAGCTGGGACCTCAGTCGTTGAGTTGAAACACATGGGTGAACGTAAGAGGCGATTCCACAACGTCCGGGTAGTACCCTTGCCATTTTTTCCCGTGCGGTAACCACGTACAGCCTCATGTCATGTTCCTGAGCAAGTTCTGAAATTGCAACCTCGAAAGCGTAATTGGGCTCGACGATCATTATCGCTGCTGAAGCAGGGAATGCCTCCACCGCCAGTCGGCACAACGTGCGTGCCGCGATGGTGTCTCTTAGAACCGACAGAAACACGACGTCTTGATCGATTAGTGTGAAGGGTTCAAGGCCTTCATATCGAA
This sequence comes from Colletotrichum chrysophilum, assembly GCF_026319265.1. NCBI lineage: Eukaryota > Fungi > Ascomycota > Sordariomycetes > Glomerellales > Glomerellaceae > Colletotrichum > Colletotrichum chrysophilum. The sequence goes on along the minus strand of NW_026517327.1, from coordinate 27,181 downwards.
GAGGAATTTTCAGGGCACATTCCGAGCTGTGAAGGTGTTTTTTCGGACGCCTAGGGGTAAGGATGATGGATTTCTCTGGTTCACCGAGTGCCGTTACGTCAGGTTGACCTAGGGAGACATAGAATTGATCATCTCCCGTCGAATAAAACTGAACACAGCGTGAATGTGTCAGAGAAAGACGATAACTTGAACTGGCTGCTGGAAAGCATTCGCGTTCTGTGGATAAAGGCGGTGTCAATTGAGCCAGAGAACCATCAGACTCAGGAACAGGGCGGGAGCTTGAAACTGCATCTGGATGGTATGTGAGAAAGTTTTCGACTGCGCCTAGCACTGTGAGACACGAGTTGTTGGGCTCTTCATCATGTACGATCCCATCCCGACGGACAAGGTAACGCTGATTGGATATGTCAAGTGGCACCAGGCGTGGCAGAAGCAGACGACCACATTCGATTGCCATTTCAAACTCTGCAGAGTTCGTCCAAGTGACATTTTTTGAGTCGACATCAGATGCATCCTTCGACGACAAGAATCCCGCTTGCCAGACAATTCTGGAGATAAGCTGGATTGCATCAGAAGAGGTGCAGTCATCCACGTCAATGAAGCGAAGCCTGAGACCCGGGTTCTCGTATCTGGCGCAGCGGCCGAGCCCAACAATCATGTTTTGATTGGGATCCCGCCCATGCACACGCCCACTGGTAACCCAGAAGATATCGTGAGAGGTGCCGCTGAAAACAATTTTCAAGGCCTCCCAGTCAGCGGACGTAGGGCTACCTAGCAACGGGCTCTCGATGTCCGAGAGGACGATAACCATGCTGCTGGGAAGTAGCGAGCTGGCAGCAGCCGTTTGTAGCCCGTCTACAATCGTGACTGTAACGCGATCACCGCACACGCCGAGGATTCTTGTCTTTAACTCAAGAGCCATGCCATGGCTGATGGCGTTTTCTTCCTTGCCTTTGACAATGACAAGACTATTCGCAGAGAATTCGGTGGTTGATGTTGGAACGCACTCTCGGAATGCCATCCAGTCTTCGTCCGTTGCTCGAGCCACCATTACACTGGATAGATGGTCTTCCGGGTGTTCCATATCTCGGAATATGTGCTCTGTACCAGTCTGGAAACCGGAGGCTTGGAGTACCTCGTGCCACTTTCCCGTCGTCAACAAGGGGCTGAATGTCTCCCTTCGCCACCGGTCTTCAAAATACCACCAGCCCGGAACCGCGCCCATTAGATACGGTACGAGGACTTTGTCGACTGATGTGACTTCAAGGAGCAGAAGAAAGCCACCTGGCTTCAAGAGCTTCCGCACATTCTTCAGTGATGCTTCAATGTCCCTTGTAGCATGCAGAACATTTGAGGCAACGATTATGTCATACGTGGCCGGCGTCAATGCTTGATCCACAACGTCCGTCTCGATATCCAGAGTTTTGAATATCATCCGGCGAACCTCGTCTGCGAACTTGATCTTGGCTTGAGGAAAGAAACCGCTGGATATATCGGTAAACGTGTATGAGCCGTATGCGCCCCCAAGCCCCGTAAACATAGCCTGAGTGGCACCTCCGGTTCCGGCTCCAACCTGAGAGTCTCCGTCAGTATGACCGCCAGAAATATTTTGAATGATTCATACATACCTCGAGAATGTCACATCGTGGAAAACGATGGGCAATGAGACTTGCCACTCGACCGAGATACCGGTTGGCCCGCGCGTACATAGCTGGCTCGACGTATAAACGTGCAAGCATGTCATTTCGGAATAGTACTTCCAGAATTGTCTGACCATCTTCTTGCCGCATGACTCTCAGTATGTTTGCGGCAACTGCTTCGAGTATCTGGACTTCAACGCGATGTTTGATTCGGCCAACCCGGCGCATGAGGGAAGAGCGGCGCGCTGGATCACTTGCCCACGGGTTGACATAGTTAGAATGGGGGCCGCCCCCAGGACCTTCGAGACGGTGATGAAGCCACTCCCAGAATCGTCGGATGAACCAGGGCGTCCTCGTCTCATCGAATGCCTCAGCCATAGTGAAACTTTCGTAGACATTGCACATATAGTAATGTGCCAATTCTTCGACAGTTTCAAGGCCCTCAAGATCTCCAAGGGTGTCTGACTCCAGTTGAAAATCTCGTAAGGCGTCGTCAGGGTCAGGAGCCCATATTTCTTCGCAAAAGATGCCTTCCTGATACGAACCATGTGAAGGGACTAGGTTGACACACCGAAGATCCTCTACCTGGAATATCATGCGATATTGAAGTTGATTATTGCCCGGCCGTGGATTGACGCCGGGTGGGGGATCGAAAGCCAAACCTTCAACGGTCGCAGTCCAAGATGCGAGCGTGTTTCCTTCTGACACTCGTCTCAACTCCTCACGAATGCTGCGCCCTTTAATTGTAGCATCGAATAGGAATTCAGATTCAGTGTCCATGAACGCACGGTACGCTGAGAGTTGAACCCGTAATCGGCCGATAGTTCGAGGAAGATACGGTGCCAACAGTCTTCCATCACCGGGCGAAGCAAATGCCGCCAGTGATGTTTGAAATGCATTGTCGAGGGCGGCCACTGGGAAGCATGAGCTGGCCTCTTTTGTTTTCGGTGTATGTTCCCCCATTGCTTCTCCAATGTTTTGATCATGAGGCCTGGCCTTTGTGAGCGTGACATTCGCGTGCCGGACAGTGGACTTCGCTCGACCTAAGCATCGCCGCAAGGAATCCACTTGGAATGGAGCAGTATACTCAAGACCAACAATCTTATACGAGTCATATATCGAAGTTGTTGATATGGTGTGGAGATGGACAGGGTCGTCATGATACGGCGGCATGCCGCTGGTGAAAACAGATGACGATGGGAGTCGTAAATTTGCCACGAGATGGCCGTGGCAGGCAACGTAAGGCTCATTTAATCGAGCAGGCTCTCCAACGGCGGGAAGTTGGGCTTGAATCGAGAACGAAGCATGTATGGTTGAACTGTGTTTTAGCACAGTAGTTTTGGTCTGACTGGCATCCTTGATTCCATCCAGCACAATGTCGTGTAGCCGTATCAGGATGTCAATACCCTCCGTGTTCTTTTCGGAAAGCATCACAGCTCGTCCGAATTCCACATCTTGAAGCTCGATAACATCCAGCTCCAGGTCAGAGCTCGTTTGCGTCGATGATTCCTGACACAAGATTTTGATAAGGTCGCTGGTGGCATCCATGGCCATAACACAGTACCCAGCGGCTGGGAATACTATCTGGCCTTGCACTTTGTGCCCGCGAAGCCACGGAATCTCATTGACGCGAATTATCTGGCGCCATCGCCACTCTCCCAATCTCACCGATTCCGCGGACTTCCGGACAGCGCCGGTGTACGAACTGTCATACCTTAACCCCTGATCAATACAGTGACCAATGAGTGGAGATGACGGCTCCCGACGGAGAAGCTGTGACAGGCGAGCCGACTCGCGCCAATAAACGCGATCATGTAGCCATGCCATGGTTGGCAAGCCAGCAAGTGGAACTTGGCTTTTTTTGCTTGAGACGGACGTCGCGTCAAAGTCGATATTGATTCCCTTCTCCCACAGAAAGCCATAGACGCTGGACAAGCTATCCCGTTCATCCACGCCGCGGGCGAGAGTACCGCGATAGGCCAAATCTCCATTGGAAACGGTCAAGGTATCTACTACCTGTCGTCGAAGCGCTGGATGAGGGCCAACCTCCAAACCTGCCCGGACTTTCTTCAACTTTGCAAGCCTTTCCAGGGCGTCCCGAAAACGAACCGGAGCTAGCATATTCTCCACCCAGTACTGGGCCGAGTTCAATGACTGTGGAAGATTGTGCAGGTTGGCGTTCGAGATCGGCTCCCAATCCGTATGCACGCTAGATATCCAGACACAAGTTGGTCTGTTAGACGTTGGCTGCGGCCCATCAAGCCGACATCTCGAGAGTGCCTCACGATAGGCATCACCAGAAACTCTCATGTGAGGTGAGTGGTAGGCTTTGTCAACCCTTAGCATCTGAACTGGAACATTGCGATCCCTGAGCAAGGTCTGCATCTCTCTCAGCTTGTGTAAGTCGCCACTGAGTGTGACACTCCTCGGAGCGTTGTTGGCTGCGACACAGACATGGTCGCGGAACCCGAGCTGGCTGTCGGAGCAAAGAATTTGAGCATCATCCCATGAGATGCCAGCTGCAAGCATACCGCCTTTCCCTCCTTGGTCTCCATCAGTATCATGTGGACTGCGAGCGAGTTTGGAAAAGCGTCCTCGGTAATACGCCATTCGAATGGCATCGGCTGCTGATATGCAACCAACAGTGTAGGCTGCTGCAAGCTCACCCGAGCTGTGGCCGATAACAGCCGAGAAGTTGACGCCTACGGATCGTAGAGTATCGACCAGTGCAACCTGTACTGCAGTAGACAAAGGCTGCGCAAATTCAGCCTCAGCAATGCGAGATTCGCCGATTGGAGCTCGAAGCTCCGTACTGAGAGACCATTTGCTACTGCCAGAGAGTTCTTCCTCAACAGCCATGGTGTCTAATAATGCATTTTCCAGTCGGGCAATAGATTGCGCGAAGGCCGGGCATGCATCGAGAAGCTTGGCCCCCATCGTAGCCCATTGGGCACCCTGGCCTGTAAACACGCCCAGAATTTCCGGGCCTTCAGAGCCAGAGTTCCATGTTGTGGAAGAAACCCCGATGTGACTCCCATCGTGGTATGCCTTGACAGACGTACGCATCTGTTTCACCAGAATCGACCGCGAGCTGCCAGTGAACGATATCCCATATTCCAGGCGAGTCCGGCGCTTCTGAGTAGTCCAAGCAAGGCTGTCGAGGTTCACATCGGGATGAGCTTCAAGATAGTCGGCATACCTTGATACAAGAGATGCAAGGCTGGGCTCTTTCGCAGCAGAAATGACGATATTCACTGGTGGTTGTTTTGGGGTCTTCGGTGCTTTGTGAACATTGCCCTTTGACGCAATCGCATCGAATGACTCCAAGATTGCATGTGCATTTGTACCGCCGAACCCAAAAGAGTTTACAGAAGCACGACGTGGAATCTGTATGGCAGGATCTGTAGACTTTACAGGTTCTGGCCACGGTAAGTGTTCTGTTGGCACCAGGAGCTTACCCGGGCCGAGCATCGGCGCAATCTTAGGATTCGGTGTTCCCAGGTGGAGATTCGACGGGATGAACCCCTGGTGAAGCCCAAGGCATGCCTTGATAACCCCCGCGAGTCCTGCACAGCCTTCAAGGTGGCCTACAACGGTCTTCACTGAACCGACGTAGAGCTGCTCAGGGGGCGCGGATTGATTTGTTGGGGGGGTAAAGAAGGCGTCCCAGATGGCTTGAGCTTCTATCGGGTCACCAGCTGGCGTTCCCGTTCCATGAGCTTCAAAGAATTGGCATCGGTCTTCCGCTTTTCGCAGATCAAGCCCCGCTTTGGCATATGTCTCTCGTATTAAGTCGGTTTGCGCTGTGGAACTGGGCATTGTGATTCCAGTTGTACGTCCATCCTGGTTGACGCCAGTTTCACGCACAACGGCATAAATGCGATCTCCGTCATGCAAAGCTTGTGGCACTGTCTTGAGGATAACACAGGCGACACCCTCCCCGCGTGAGTACCCATCGGCGGCCGATGACCACATCTGGCATTTGCCAGTCGGAGAAAGCACTGCAAATTGGTAATTAGATTGGCCATCAAGCATCCAAAAATGAAAAGGCGTAAGTCCGACCTACTGTTTAAGTTGCTCGTCATGACGTACATATCAGGAGCTAGCAACAAATTTGTTCCTGCCGCAACAGCCATACTCGCCTCGCCAGACCGCAGCGCGTGGACCGCGTGGTGGAGAGCAACGAGTGACGAGGAACAGGCAGTATCAATGGTTTCGCTTGGGCCGTGCCAGTTGAAAAAGTAAGAAAGGCGATTACTCGCAATACTTCGAGCTCCCCCAGTCACAAGATAACGTGGAGCGCCATCGATGTCGCGAAGCTGCAAATCCTGCCAATCGGTTGACATAAGACCTACGTACGCAGCAGTCGAACTTCCTGAAGTTGCTTGGAGGGGTATTCCAGCGTCTTCTAAACCCTCATAGACTACTTCAAGCAACAAGCGATGCTATGCTTAGATTAGCAAGTACCCTCAAGGTCTGTGAAGAACACATCTCCGAAGCAAGGTTGTTACATGCCTGGGGGTCCATAGCCTCAGCTTCTCGGGGTCCGATGTTGAAGAATGCCGCATCGAAAGTTTGGATATCCTGGTCATCGAGGAAATACGAGCGTTGAGTGTTAGTCGTGCCATGATGTGCGGCATCCTCGTGGTAGAATCCGGACGCGCTGAACCGGGATGGAGGAATAGGCGCCGAGAGATCAAGCGGTTCGCTCAGCAAATCCCATAGCTGGGAGGGACTCGACACATTCCCAGGCAAGCGACATCCAATACCGACGATGGCAATGCTATCCTGGCGCTTGTCTCCATTCATATCATGAACAGGAAATTGTGAGCCATCATGCATCTTGTTGGTTTCGTGCTCACTAGTACCACTCATTGAATGTGGAGTAAACATGTTGACTGAAAGGGTGGATGGTTGTAATGGAGAACAGTAAGAGCGGTACACTGTCACTTAGGACTATTTTTCTCAGGATGATATTCACTCAGACTTAACAAGTAATAAGATTGAGCCTAACCCAAGTATTCTTGATAATGATGCGTCTGGTCCTTTCGTAGTTGGCAAAGAAAGCACGTGGTCGCTGAATAAACAGGCGTTGCGATTATCACCCGGTGCACATTTGAGGTGGGGACTCGAAAGACGCGGGTCATTTCGACGCACGCCAATAAGCCACCGCAGAAATCGGAACCTTTCCCCCGCCCCCACCAAGGGTGAAAGGCACCTGGAAATGGGCAATTGCAACTGAATCAACGAGACCTGTCACATCACTATGAAATCAGCTTTCCTGGCTATGATTGAGTTGTAATCGTTCTGAACCTGAGACAACACAGGTCAACACAAGATCAACACAGCAATCTCACCATTATGATTACCCACGCCCTGAAAACTTTCGCGCTGTTATTGTTTGGGAGCCTAGTCTTGTACGCAGGATGTCTAAGCTTCTACAACATCCTTCTCCATCCCCTCAAAGGTATTCCAGGACCCTTCGCCGCAAAGGTTAGCCGGCTTTGGCTTTTCTATTGGGATTACTCTGGGAATCCCCACCGCCATATCCGGGACTTACATGCAAAGTTCGGTGAGGCCACGGTCCTCCAGACATATTCAAGCTATGAGAGAGTGTTCTGTCTGACATGGTGCAGGCCCTCTTGTCCGCATCTCGCCCAATGAGGTCTCCATCGACGACGTCAAAGCAAACAATATAATATATTCCCAGACGAATCCATGGCTAAAGCCACACTACCATTATAAAGCATTCCAAAGTTCCAAAGCGTACAGCATTTTCACAGAACTGGATCCCGAAGTTCACGCTGCGCATCTTCGTCTAATAGCTCCAGCCTTTTCTCACGCTCGGATCACAGGCGTCGATGCTCAAAATATGCTTTGGGAGAAATGCTGTCTAATGATTGAAGCAATAAATCGCAACATGGGGCAAATCAATTCGAACGACGAGAAGCCCAAGCACCCCCAAGCCGCTGAGGTATGCTTGACAAAGATGTTCCGCAGTTTGTCACTGGACGTGGTGACGGAGTGGACATTTGGTCAATGTGCCAATAGCCTGAAAAGCTTCCATTCAGACTTGTTTGAAGTCTTCGATGTGGCAGCGGAAAGTGTGATATTCGTAAGAAAATATATCCGCTAGCTTCTTGGCCGATTACGGGAAGACTTCGGTTGCTAATAGTAATGGACTCAAAGTTTCAGCACATTCCCTTTTTACGGCGTCTCATACCATACATAGCGCCTTTGGTACCTAAACTGGTTCCGAACAAGCTGCTTGGTCAAGTAAGGCTCGCTTTCCATCTGATTCATGTACTTCAGAACCGTCATGCGTCTAGACGATGCTTCTCAATGTCTCGGCGATGGTGATGCTGATGGTATGAAGTATGCGCAGCAGGCTCTCGAAGCCACAAGGAGAAGAAGGACTGAGGCAACCGACTCAAATGTCGACGGCTCTGTTTTCAGCAACCTTGCATCAGAGGCATGGCAGAAAAAGCGGGGTTTTAAGCCCTCAGATGGCCAGATCATTTCTGATGGCATTGTCATCCTTGCAGCTGGTGAGATTTCCATCTTGAATTGAATGAAAAACATTTGGAAAATGATCAACATTATCTGTAATAGTTCACCAAGACTGTCCGAATTTACATAGACTAATCAGAACCAATGCTGACCAAGTAGGCGCCGACACCACCGCTGCAGCTTTGTCCGTCGGAATTCATCATCTCGCCAGGCGTGCTGATCTTTGGGTTGAACTACAGGACGAACTAAAACCTGTGATGACGATGTGTGACGGCTGTCCTCGGCTTGAAAGTCTTGCCCAACTACCACTCCTCAATGCGGTGTTGAAGGAAGGCTTGCGAATCTCTTGTCCGATTCGTGGTCACATGCCTCGAATCGTGCCCAAGGGTGGGTGGACGTACCGTGACACATGGTTCCCGGCAGGGGTAAGCGAATAAGGGCAGTCCCAACGATGGGCCTCGCTGACCTTGCGAAATCACAAACAGTCAGTCGTTGCCACTTCCGCGTATTACGGATGCTACAACCACACTGTGTTTTCGAATCCTGAGCGCTACGATCCATCGCGTTGGCTAATTGCAAGCGACATCAGCGAGATGGAAGCCCATCTTCAGCCGTTCTCAAGAGGAACTAGGCAATGCATAGGGCAAAAGTATGACAAGACAGGTGATACACCATATCTCCGTTGACTCTTCTAACTCAAATTTAGCTTAACCCTTGCAACACAACGCCTCGCAATCGCTACCATTGTTCACAAGTTCCGCCCAACAGCTATTCGAGACGGAATGATTAGAACACGGGAATACGTCACTCTCTTGGTAGATTCTCCACTAACTGTTGAACTTTCTCCTTGGTAGAGCGCTTGAGGTGCATAAATGTTTGCATGTCTGCTCTGAAGTATTTTACGGTTTCGGGTAGTTTTGAGTAGTCCAGAATAAAGATTTGAGCTCTTCTGTGAGTGAAGTGATAATCCATCAAAATCCTACAATTCATTATGTTTCGCAGTGCGTTGTTTTAGTTGGCTTGTACGACTGTGGTAAGCGATCGGCTAGAAATGAGCTATCAGAGGTCTGGGAGCTGCGTTCTCTTCTCGCATGACACAGGCGTTTCGGTTGTTTCATTTGGCGACGTTGTTGGATGACTCTCATCCAACACCAGAATTATAAGCCATCGGGCCATTTTAATACATATCGGGCGGTTGTGTCGCACGACACTACGCTGGCTGTGCGTTCTAGATTCAGCCCGATGTGATGAACTTTTAGCCCAATGGGAGTTTGAGACGACGAGGAGAGTGAACTAAATACTGGCCGCAACCAGAACATAAAAGTATGTCCATGCGATAGACACGAGAAATTGGCGCTGTTTAGGTATGGCGATACGCCCAACACATGGAAAAAAGAAGAAAACCAGCCGACAAATACACTATGCCATCCCGGATACGTATTCTCTGCCTCCACGGTGACGGTACCAATGCCACGATCTTCGCAGCACAGACACGTCATTTACGCCGCGCACTCAATCTTCAGGGCATTGACTTGGTTTACGTGACCGGTCCATTCGAATGTCCACCGGGATACGGTGTTTCGCCGTTCTTCGACGACTGTGGACCTTTCTATCGTTGGAGTCCAGACTTCTACGAACAAGACGATGTGAGCCAGTGCTGCGATGTTGACGAAAGACTCGACCGTGGCCGGGGTGTCATCGACGCTCTTGATGACCTGCGGTACGAATTTGGAGATGTTGATTCAAACATCGACGGAGGCGGTAAAAACACCTTTGCTGGCATTCTCGGATTCTCTTCTTCAGCCGGTGTGGTCGCTGGAATTCTTGCCGCACAGGAAAATGAGCAAAAGGCAACTCCAGTATGGCTGCACTTCAAGTTTGGCATCCTTATTAACGGAACTGGGATGCCTTTGCCGCTCTCAGAGGTGTCCAAGATTCCTCATGCAGCTTCCATCACGACGCCCACCGTAGCGGTGGTTGGAACAAACGACCGATGGCAAGCAGAAAGCAGGCGGTTGATTGGATGCTTTGGGAATGATTCAATCACCTTGTTTGAGTTCAACAACGAACACAAGGTTCCGGCGGAGGAAGCACAAGTTGAAAAGATTTCCACAGCAATCTGCAAGTTGGCGCGTGTAACAGCATCGCTGTAATATATCTCATGCCGAGTGTATAAAATCTACTTGACTCATAGACACCATGTAGCTTGCTCCAATAGAGTCTTATACATCATATGCAAGATAGATCATATTCATGGTGCCAGCCGAATCAAAATATTTCCTTCCAGATTTGCGATCTTGTGTACACCAGCTTCAATATTGACTGGGCGTTGCGCACCGTCTTGCAGTCTGACTTCATATCTCTGGATGAAACGAGCCAGAATAACCTTCATTGTCCACAAAGCAATGTATCGACCGGGGCATGAAGCTTTGCCACGTCCGAAGTCCAGTCCTGGCCCCGAGATTGACTCAAATGCCAACGATGAAGACGGCGCGTCTGGTATATCTAAGAAACGAAAGGGTTTGAACTCAGTGGCGTCAGATCCGTATATGTTGGGATCATGGTTGAGCGCATACGATGGCATTGCCACTGTAACTCCACGGGGAATTGTAAGTCCATCTGACAACTTAACTTCAACTAGGGCCTTGCGAGCCATGACCACTGTATTATTAAGGTGTGATTAGCTCATAACAGACTTCGTATTGGCAGAAAGTCTCTGAAAATTAGGAGGGTGAATCCTCGGACTTACCCAGCGTTCCTGGGCTCAATCGAAGAACTTCCTTCATGAAGCTGTCTACTTTGCGTAGCATTCCTATGTTTTGGAGTGACAACGTGGCGCCGTTGGAGAGCATCGTTCGTATTTCCTCACGAAGCGGCTTTTGATATTCTGGGTAGGTTGCAAGGTCGTAGATACATTGCATCAACTGCAAATTTGCACAAGGTCAGTAGTCAATTACTGCTTGGCTCGTTGTTGACAATTGCAGTAGCCTTACCGCGTTGACTATCTGATCTGGAAGCAGCACACCATATCAGTTTGCAAATTCGTCACCTCTTTATCAGATATTGGATGAACGGGAAAACGTACTATCACCAGCAAAAACATTGTCGAAGATCTGACCTGTCTGAAAGTTAATATCGACCCCTCGCCACCCGGCGGAGTGATTCAACTGATATTCAATCATATCATGGTGCCGGTCGTCGTGCATATTCCTGCAGGATAATCGTCTCTGGACAAGAGGGTCAATTCGAGACGCTAGCTCTCTTCTAGCTGTCATGAGCGAACGATAAGTCGGTAGAAACTGTTTCGCCAGAGGCCGCAAACAATCAGGAATCGTGCGTAGATCACGCGCCGCCAACATCATTTTGAGGCCTAAGCCGTTGGCATGGTCAAGCCAGCCTGGATCCCGGCACAATGGTGCGTCAACCAAAACACGGCCGAATGCCTGATTGACAAGAGGCCGAAACGATGGGTTGATTTCAACTGAAATCCACCCATCATGAAGTTGTTTCCTTGTTTCCAGAGTTTTGTTGATTGATTGGAACCCCCGCTGTTCCCAGTTGTCCATTGCTAGGCTGATCTCTTCATCCAACACAGGGATAATGTGCGCACCGTCTCGTTTCAGGCTCCCCATCAGCGTCTGCCGGCCTGTGTCGTCGTCTAGATAGTACCGCCATGTTGTGTGTCTTGACACCCAGAAGTCATGAATTGCGGCTCCAAAGCTGAGCTTATTGCTTGGTTGCGCTGCCAGATCATTGGCGTAGGATGCTGGCAGCAGAACGAGGTCTGACTTTGGCCCGACGATTTTGTAAGGGCCTTGGGGGTTCTCAAAGTAGCCTTTCGATAAAAGTCGTCCAAAGTCGTAAAGGGCAGCATCTGGTGGTGAAGCCAACGGGACATGCATTGTTGGACGTTGGCCAATTCGCCATAGAAACTTGACAATCGATAAAGCGGCCAAAGTACCAGCTAGAAAAGCAGCCATTGCAGCCCCAGAAGTTGACAAAATCCCCGCAGTCCGCAACACACCCAAAATCTTGCTGCTAACAGCATCATTCGGTACCGAAATGTTGGTGCTTTGTAAAGTGTTCATATTTGGTATGGGCGATCTGTGTTGTGAGATGGGTCACAGTGAGTAGAATTCGGGAGGTCCAATGCAGAGATTAACTGCACAAAGCACAATAGGTGATCATTCATGTCGTGCAAATCTCAAACCCCGTAACCTTCTTGAATATCCCCGTAACATACAGTTCGGGTGAAATCAATTGATTCATTCAGCTTATGGGATCTTCAAAACGGCCCGAGGGGTGCATGGTGGATATATCCAGTAATGCGAGGAACGCCCCAAACCTTAGTCTCTTAGTCATTGTTTGATTCTCCAATTTTAGCTTTCATACTGACTCTGAGTTTCCATATTTGCGATAACCGTGTCATAGTAGCTTCGGCACTGGCGAGTAATTGACGGCTGATCGCCGTCGGAAGGAACACCAATGAATCACGGCATAAAGCCTGGCGTAATCAGAGGTCAGAACTTCTCCGTACATCACAGTGCTGCGTCTGATCAACATTGATCTCGGAGGGTCTGTGGTGAAGGTGGGCGGCGATTTCAAGACGCACATGCGTGGAGTCTCACGTCCTCAACGTTTTGCGCTCCAATCACGACTTTAGGCATCAGCCAATGGACTGCACCCCTAAACATCATTTGCTTTTTCGGAATCTCGCGTGCAAGATGGTCTGACAGCTATGTGCTGCACCCAGCTCGAAGTCTCGTTTTGCGCCATTTAAGTGTACCTATCATGCGGCCGTCTGGCCAGACCTGTCCTCAATGAGAAGGTGTGAGTGCATGCCAACGCATCGTACGACGTATTTGATCCACGGCGTACGCAATACCACATACATTTTTCCAAAACGGTGGCGATATGATGCATTCTCGTGCTTGCTTGCGCAGAGTCTGCATACATTATTTCTTAGAAAGTGGACTCATAAATCAAATATCGAAGCTGATTACCAAGAGGCCACTTGGGGGTCGGCGGAAGAGATTGGTTATATCAGCAGGTGCACTGGATTGCATCCCGGAACTATTCAAGGTACAACTTTCTTTCTTTCAATTCATTGATATCGAACATGAGCGATCATGGCATCCAGAACTCTCACGATATGCTTGCTGTCGTACCTTTTGCAGATACTGGGCATTGCCTTCAGAATGGGCAAGAACATCTCTGGTTACTTGGATTTTGCTTGGTACGTTGGCAGGGTGATAACCACAATGGTTTTTCTCTGTGTCCGTCAAGTAGCCATGCAGTCTCTCAGTGTTGCGACTGCTGGACTACACATCCTATCACGTCTCGGAAACAATACATGGACTTTACTACAACTTCCCGGACATTTCTTGCAGCCCATCACCGACATATCATCTGGCACGCTGACGGTCAGAGATAATCGCACAGATCTCCAGTATCTGATTCCCATCACTCAGAACGCTATCGATGCCGTGGATGTTGGGCGCATTGTTGACCCTTCTCATCAGAGCCAGTCTGGTTTGCGGGTTTTTGACCCTGGGTATCTCAACACGGCCTGCATCAAGTCAAATATCACCTTCATCGATGGTCAGCGGGGCTACATCCAATACCGCCAGTTTTCCATTGAGTATCTTTTTGAGAACCATGACTATGAGGAAGTAATTTACCTACTTATCTGGGGGAAGTTACCCGACAAACCAGAGAAAGAGCATTTTCAACGGAAGCTTGCAGCAAGCTGCGTTCCGCCGGAACATGTGGTTCAGACCATTGCCTCTTTCTCAAGAGATTCGTCAACCAGCACGATGATGATTGCTGGCATTGCGGCTTATGCAAGCCAGGATGAAGGGGCCATCAGCATAATGGGTTCTGCTAGGCCGGCTTACTTAGGACGTGCGGGCCAGGTTGACGCGGCCATTATTAGATGCATGTCAGCGCTAGCTACCGTCGTTGCACTCGTTTATTGTCACAAACGAGGCAAAAACCTAACGCCAGCTCACCCTAGCGACTCCTTCGTTGCGAATGTCGTGCGCATGATGGGGTTCCGAGACAAACGAAGCAGTGCTCTGCCTGACGTGGGGATCCAGAGGTGCTTAGAAAAGCTATGGATTCTCTACGCCGACCACGAAATGACCAACTCAACAGCCGCATTCTTGCACGCGGCTTCGACTTTAACGGACCCTTTATCATGTTGCATTTCGGCAATTGTTTCCGGATATGGACCACTGCACGGCGGCGCCATCGATCTGGCATACAAGACGTTCGAAAAGATCAAAACACCCAACGAGGTGTACAGTCTCATCACGGCCGTGAAAACGAACAAACAACGTCTCTATGGATATGGGCATCGCATATACAAAACCGTCGACCCCCGCGTAAAGCTCATCCACCGGATGATCGACCAGCACAGGGATAAGGTAGAGTCGAATCCAATGCTGGCCGTCGCATTGGAGATCGACCGGGTCGCAAACGATGACGAGTACTTTACCAGCCGCAACCTCAAAGCAAACGCCGACTTGTACGGGTGCTTCCTGTATACTGCCATGGGCTTTGAGACCGATATTATTGTCGCCATGGCTAGTCTCTCACGTGCGGCAGGTGTACTAGCGCACTGGCGGGAGGCAATGCTGGAGAGAGGCCCCGCACTTTGGCGGCCCAAACAAATTTTCACAGGCAAAGTGTTGTCGCCGACCGTGAAGACTTAGAAAGACAGCAAAACAGGTGACACACCAAATGTGAGCCTTTCTCAAGTTCCGCAGTAACAGGCCCTCGGCATGTGTGGAAACAATTTAAAAATATCGCGAAATCATCGACTGTCTTTGGAAAATGCTCTGCAGTGCGGTCAAGGTAGCGCAGGTAACAACGTGTGGACTAAGCGTGATCCAACCCATTCCTTGCGCAAGCGAATGGGGCATTTCGGGGATTCACTGATTGCTTCCCCGCCATTCCCCTCTTATCTTTTTGCGAGATGTGACATACGGCACTGGGGCGACGGAATTCTTGATGTTCTAGGGTCGGGGCGCAACCCGGGGTTCCGTATGGACCCTTGTCCTCTCCGGCGTTCCACAGTCCGAGGTAAGGCCAGAGAACAGGCATGCGATAAGACCCCACCATGAGCACAAGATGAGCAATGCTTGCCAGACTCCCCAAAATACATCAATTTATGTTTGCTGTGGAAGATAGAGAGCATCGATTCGAGTGTTGCATGGGAGAAATGAGGCCGCCCGTTAACAGCCGTGTTCCCGTCTTTTGGGTGTTATGCGGTCATTTAACCTCGTTGGAACTCTGGGCCTAGGATCTCCTCGTCACTCTGATTGTCCCCACTCACAGGCTTTGAGCCCACGGAGGAAGGTCTCGAAAAACGACCGCCACGCCCAGTCTTTCGTTCCGCCTTTGTGATGGAGCCGACCCCATCCGACCCCTCGTCCCTGCCCAGTCCAGGTCGCATACTTGTCCCACCGAATGTTCTCAAACCGTATGAGCCGCCGTGACTGCGTTCATGGTATTGACCGGTATCTGACGAGGTCAATCTGTCCAACTACTGCTTGTAAAGCGGCCGGCAGACGGGGATGCCGATGCAGATCATTGTGACTGCTATCTCAGCAGCTGACCAAACAATAAGGCCCACGGTGTCCTCTGCAACCCTTTAGTAGCTGCTGCAGCGCGGTAGCGAAGGGAGGTGGCAAGGAGAATCTACTCAGGTAGTCGGAACTTGAAAGTGCAGGCACTTCGATCGTTCGCTTGATTCCACATGCGCCGGCGCTGAAGCATGATTAGACAAGGCGTCTTACAGGAATGGTTCTCTCACAATACTCCAAGGCTAAGACTAGCCAAAATGACAATCTTTTCGCGTGTGTTCATCTGCAAACCCCATATGAAGCTCCACGGGAATACCGCATAAAAGAAGTCGACGACGACGCATAGGACTGAATATCGTCAACAAGCCGCTCCGAAAGAACGTTTGCCCCAGTAAGACTTACTACAAAGGAGCATTGAAACTGGTGTTGAGTCAATCTGACAGTATCCTCCGGGTATCCGACGGTCCCATCAATACCGCGGTGGTGTACACTGCAACCAGAAAACGAAGCAAGTTGAGATGGATGCACCCATGAGAAGGCCCATCGATATCCAAATTGCGATCTTGTGCCATACTTTGTTTACTAAGCGGAGAAGAAACAGGCCCAACGACCACTTTGCGATAGCCATGCCGACGACAGCAAACGTTTGTCCTATCGCTTCGAAAAGAATCGCATCAACAATGCTGTCGGGATCAGATATGTCGTCTATACTTTGACCAAAGCCATAAGTTGCTGATATGGTTGTGAATATGGTGTAGAATACGAGAAACGCCTGTAACGCATGTCAGCACGAATGGGCAAGATTCGGACGTAAAGGCACCATACAAAAGCGAGGTTGTAAACATGGTCGTCTACCCCGTAAGCCTCGACAATTACCACTCGTGTGTACGTGCGTAGAATCACGAAGGCCAACGTCAATGCAGTCAAAGACCACATAGTTGCAATAGTCCAAGGACCGGAACCCCCCAACGGCATTTTTGTCACGCTTGACCGGGTTTCTACGAGAAGAGTAGTCGTCGATTTCTTCGTGGCTACTGAGCGCTGATTGGGAGAGGGTTGGTATTGGAGACGTCAAAGAATATTTGGATATGATCGAGAGAGGTAGAAACATTGCGACATCCGCTGTTGGCGAGCCTCCAAATAAAGTCTTGTCGAAATCATCCGTCGCCAGGATTATGTCAGACCAGTTTCGCTTTCAAGTGGCAGTGAAGGGAAGCGGATTTGATGAACCGTTAGCAGGCATGTTTCGAGATTGAATGAGTCTTGACGGTCCCTCAGAGCTCGGCGAGATGATCGCCATAGCCTCCTCGAATGACCTAAAGCGCGATGCTAGTCTTCTCGGACTTGCTCCATACCGTTGCGTTTGCCTAAAACATAGCAGTGGCTCCTGCTAATTGACAGGCATTCGAAAAACCCCGGGCTGACTTGCTCGCCATCTCTAGGGGGTGGGGGTTCAGCCAATTACACAACTTTCATTGTCGAATACCAACGAACGGTAAGATTCCAAGTACGAGATGCGGCCCTAGCCCGCAAGCACAGCGAATAATAATTGGTCTTTCAGCTGCTGATCTTGCAGTGAAACCCTTCGAATGCCTAACGTGCATGCAAAAATATGGAGATCTCGGACTCGCGTTACCGAATTGAGTATATATATCGCAGTTTGCTTGCGACTGCGGTTAAACGGTTTACCAGTCTACCCCCGTCCCAACATAGGGCAACATCTAAGCGGAGGCTGATTTCAGCCCCCAGGGCAGAGGAAGGGAACAGAAGTTCCAACGCATCGACGTAGACCCACCATTATCTCATCCTTGCCTTGCCAAGCGGGCGACCAATCAGGCTCACGTCAATCACTGTCAACAATTGCACTGTTTCAATAAATTATTAAAAAGACCAATGATTTCTCACCCTAGGACATGTAAACCACAACTTTTTCTCGGCACTGAAGACTCAGCATTGAGGACGCTTGAAGTTACCGGAACTCATATTACTTTCGCCCGCTGTTTTGTTGGAAAAACAAACATGGGCGTGACTTACTTGAATTACCCCGCTGGGCTTTTTCGACCTTGGGACGGGACGGCCCTTGCCGTTGCCATTGTCGTTGCTCCCATATTGGCCATCGCAGGGTGGTGGGTGACTGCCTACTTCACCTCCCCCCTCAGACAATATCCTGGGCCAGGTTTAGCCGGTACGTATATCATCAATTATCAGTTATCGCGAATGTTTCTTAACACGCACAGCCTGGACAAATTTGTGGCGACTATCTGTTGTTCGAACAGGAAGTTATCATGTCAAGATCAAAGAGCTTCACGACAAGTATGGAGCCGTTGTTCGCATCGGCCCAAATACTCTGGACCTTGACTTTCCAGAGCTCATCAAGACCCTCTATGGTACGGATGGGAAATGGAAGAAGGTACGCGTTGTTCCCCTACCGCTTCCGGCAAACATTCTGGCTCACACCATGAGCAAGACCGAGTTCTACCACAACAACAGCGCTATCATCGACGGCAGAGTTACCTACCACCTGTTCAGTACCACAGACCAAGCTGAGCATGCACGGATGAAGCGTCCAATTGTCAAGTACTACTCCCAGAGTAGCGTCATGGGAATCGAGCCACTATTTGATACCTTGATCGGTGACTTTTGTCACCACTTGGAAAAGCGATTCATGACCACCTCCAAGCCGACAGCGTGTGATCTTGGCGAGTGGATCGGGTTTTGTAAGTTGACTCGATTGGCGTGGCAGTACTCGAGCTAAGACAAAGTAGACTCTTGGGATGCGAATGGCGCTGCTTCTTTTAGCCAGCGATTTGGCTACATGGACGAGGGATGCGATTATGACGGCACAATTTCCATTGCCGACAAAGCTCTTGACTAGTGCGTTGAATGTGTTTTGGCAACAATCAAGACACTGACTTGTGAATAGCTTCGCTGCTGTGGGGCAAATGCCGTTTCTGGACTTCCTTCTCGACAAGAATCCTGTTATGAGAATCGGCCCTCCGAACCTAGCAAACATTACACGCATTTCTCTCGAACACCTAGTATCTCGCCTCCAAGGCAAAGATCCTAATTACGACCCCAACGTTCCCGACTTCCTGCAGCACTTCATTGAATCTAAGCAGGCCCATCCTGAACTTGTAAACGATGGCATCATCATGGGGTACCTCCTCGTCAACTTGCTCGCCGGCGCTGACACAACTGCGATCACCATTCGAGCAATCTTTTGGCACGCGCTTCATCAACCCCTCGTTTACCGACGCTTGGAACAAGAGATTCTCTCAGGAGAGCTGTCTGATGTTGCTTCGTACAGCTCAGCACGCGCGCTACCATGTCAGTAAACCGCTTACAGCTTTATACATGAGCCAAAGCTAATGAACATTTTGCAGACCTCGAAGCCGTCATTCGCGAGGCCATGCGAATGCACCCTGGGGTCTGCATGTTACTTGAGCGGTATGTGCCTGACGGCGGCCTGGACCTTCCGGATGGCACCCACGTTCCGGCGAACGTAGCTGTTGGTATAAATCCCTATGTTATTGGTAGAAACAAAAGTATCTGGGGCGACGATGCGAATACCTACCGGCCAGAGCGCTGGTTGCAGAATGAAGATGAGAGCGACGCAGCCTATAAGACAAGACTACGTTTGTACAACGCGTCGGACTTGACCTTTGGTGGTGGGTCGCGAGTCTGTATTGGGAGAAATCTCGCTCATCTAGAAGTTTACAAGATTGTGGCAACATTGATCCGCAGGTATGAAATCTCACTCGTCGATCTCAACCGCCCTTGGAAAGTCACGGGTAGTTGGTTCCCGAGGCAGAGGGGCTTGATTTGTCATTTGAAGAAGCGGGACCAAGGATCGTGTTGAGTCTTTCGGATGAGCTGCCTGGGTTCTTGGGTTGTAATTTGTTGTTGCTAGATACCTTAGACGTGAAGGATATGAAAATTAATTCCGATCGCGGTGTAAACAGCCAAATTCAAACAAATGTCAACTCTGGGCATTCGAGTGAGTTTCGTAGGGAACGTGATCGCGCGCCAATGCACCAATACGGCCACTCACAGCGATGACATGTCTACTTGGAGAATTAAATGATCTATTGGCAATCAACGACCAAAGGTTTACGAGATTTGACCCTTCACAATCAGACCATGGCTTGTCACGGGCCTTAATTATCCCGCTGAGAGTTTTGCCGTGTCTGGCAACCCAGAAACCACAACATCCAGTCCAAGGGAACCGTCCGAAGCGAAGCAACGTTTGCATAGGACTGTCATCTAACCCGACCGAGTCTTGAGGCTGTGCCTCCCTCCGGCGGCAAATGGACCTTGGTTATGCACTAGAGTCTAGGGTACTTTCAGTGGAGCGTAATTCTCCAGCTTCTGTTTGGAGAAGTTAACATTATAGCTAACCATAATACACACTACTAGATAGCCAACTGTAATGTCTCATTTACGAGGCCTTGCTTATATTGAGGGTCGTGGGGTCGCATCCCTTCAAAGCCCGGTCTTCACTGTCCAGTAATATGTATAAATAACAATACCGAAATACAATCCAAGAGGTAAACCGCTAAGGGAATATGAAACAACATAAGAAGGCAACTCCTGCAGCAGTCGCAGCAAAATTAAAGGTGGATGTAATGGCGTGGTTAAAGATTTGCAACACAGCAGCGAGAAGCTCTGGGGAAAGAGAACCCAGTTGGGCAGCCTGGCCGGCCTTTGCCAGAGCATCCGCATGGCTAGGATCTAACCCCGGGAGGCCCGCAAGCCCCTTAGCGAGTGTTGTTGCAAATATGGTCTGCGCGATAGAGATGCCTAAGGCCGCACCCAGGGAGTTAGAGAAGGCAATGAGCGCGTTCGCGATGGCACGGTCATCCTGTCGTTTGCCGATTTTCTCTGACCGCTGAACGGCGACATAGGGAACCTGCCAGACGACACCCAGCGCGGCACCTGACAGCAACTGAAAGCCCACCACCATGCCCAATCCTGAGCTGACGGTCAGCATGTGCATCAAGCCCGCTCCGATGACAAAGAGGCCGGCGCCGACCCAGGCGTACGGCCTATGGTCTGACAAGCCGACACCGCCGTCGCTGCTCCGGGAAGACATGGCGCCGCCGGCGCCCACCCCGGCCAAGGCCATAGCCCCAACATAGGCGAGGGTGCGTAGGCCCGAGGCCGTGGCGCTCATGCCCTGGACGACTTGGAAGTAGAATGGCAGGAAGAAGACGTGGGTGAACATGGCCGCCGAAAGCCAAGTTATTAGCAGCATGCCGCCCACGACCGCGCGATCGCGGAGAAGACGGGGAGGGATCATGGCGTCATCGCCGTTGAACCGCAATGAGACGACGAAGGCGCCCGTGAGAACGGCCGAACAGACCAGGCAGCCCCAGACCCGCCCGTCCGACCAGTTGTACTTTGTCCCGCCCCATTGGAGGGCCAGAAGCAGGCTGACCATGGCCGGGACAAGGAGAGCGGTGCCCAACGGATCCATCTTCTGCATTCGCCTTATCATGGGGAGGACTGCAGATGAGGCTGGTGTCAAGCCCCGGTTGTTTAATGAGCCAGGAGGGGCACTCGTTGGTGTGCGTTTGCCTTCATATCCTTCATCTGCATCGCCAACTGTCTGCATTTCTGTGTCTGGCTGAGCCGGAAGCGACGACTGTCTTTGAGGAGGTCGAAACACGGCCGAAATGAATATGGCGGCGACGCCGCCGAGCGGCACGTTTATCCAGAAGCACCATCGCCAAGTCAGTTTCGGTGCATCGGTGAAGGCACCCCCCAAGGGCGGACCAACCAGAGACGCCAGACCGACCATACCAGATACGATACCAAAAAGTGCCGGGGCCCTCTGCGGGCTTACCGTCATCGCAACCATGTTGATGGCGCCTGAGTAAAGCGCTGCCGCACCCACGCCCGAGACAACACGTCCGGCGATGAGGGTCCCCGAGTTGGGAGCAACGGCACAGAGGACAGACCCTGCTTCGAAGACGACCAGGCTGCCGAGATAGATCCACTTGACATTGAATTGGGCGTATGCTTTGCCGTACGGCAATTGAAGCGCCGTCGAAGCGACTAGAGATGCACTACGGTAAAGTCCGGCATCTTGAAGCGAGTCGAACTCTGTCGTTATGCGCGGTATGGCCGTTCCTATGTGTATGCATCTCGGCGTCAGATCGGATCTTTGTTGGACATCTCATTGGGGTTTGAAAGACAAGTTGATTTACATATCAATTGCTTTTTACACAATGGTTCTAGTGAGATATACCGAGGATTGTGTTGTCCACCGCTGCCGCAAAGGATACCAGGCATAGACCTAAAGTTAAGGCGGTAATCGTCACCGTGTTTGACGCCCACTTGCCTCCCTCTTTGTGGGTTCTTATCTCTGACATATTCATGTCTTTAAGACTCTTGGCGTCATTGTTTTCGACGTCTGACCTGCCTATTGGTAAGATAGGGGACTCATCGATGCAAGTCGTCTTTGTGCAGCATTGATCTCTTTTCTCTGTCGATGTTGTAGTAGACATTGTTCACGTTGATTTGAAGTAGCCAAATTGTATCTGAGAGTGTGCCACGCGGAGGGTGAATCTGGTCTACGATACAAAGTAACGTCTTTTGATTTTGTTGTCCCCTTAGATGTACAAAGCCTGGTGTCGACGCACACCACGAGGACGTTGCCGTCATACTGGAACTATGGCCCTAAGACAAATCACCCGAACGGTAAACCACCCGAATGACAGCTACACACCCAACTTACATCGGGTCAGCAGTAACTCATGGCGTAATCCCACGTGCAGATTTTACAATAGCCAATTGGCACCAGAGCTAACCTTGCCTGTCCACATCTGCGTGTCGTCTGCGTGCTAAAATCTCGGCCTTTGGATTACCAATCCTCTGGCTTCTGATGGTAAAACATCTCATGCCTTCCTCCTCCCCAGGACCCTCCGCCAGTTTCAGATCGAACATAGTAACCAGCTCGGCAAGGATCATCTTGATGAGCCATCCTGCATAGTGACGTCCGCAACACGCCTGCACGCCGTAGCCAAAGTTCAACTGTCCCGGGCTATTGTGAGAAAAAGCGCTGTTAGCCATTTATTTTCACCAAGGCCTGGAAAAGGATGCGGACAGGCAAGGAAATGTTACAACCCTGAGTACGAGTAGCTCAGCGTTACCTGCTGAGATCCGGTTTCAACATCCATTTTCATGTTGTAAAATCTTAGACCATCGAACTTTTCAGGATCCGACCATCTATTAGGGTCGAGATTCACGGCGTCCGTCATATATGAGATTTGAGACCCGGCTGGGAAATGAAGCCCCGACGAAGTAGTCATCGGTTTAAGAACCTTTCTGGTCAAAGTTACTGAGGACGGGAAGGTAGTTAGAGAAGTATTCTCTCTCCCTCTGGAAAAGACGTGTACATCTTACCGAGGGAAGCGGCGTGGAGCCGCTGGGATTCCTTCATAAAACTGTCCATTTTCGGAATCTGAGAGAGCCAGCTTCTTTCATCTGTTCGATCGACCTCCTTGAGTTCGTTTCTTAGAATCTCCTGGTACTCGGGGTAGAGTGCAATGTCATAAAGGACCTGCCACAACTGGACCACCACAGCACCACATTAGTAACTGAGCTTGAAATCATGCAATCGAGACAGGAAGAACATACAGTTTCTGAAGTTGGATGTATGGCGGTAAAAATTAGCTGGTATTGTAGTGTCATGTGAAACACGATATCGTCTTGTTTATCTGGGTCTGTCACGGTCAGAAAGTCGTCGATCATGGTCCGCTCCCGGATCTTGCCCGCTTCACTGCGATCATTCCCTAGTCTAGCCACTTCAAACTCGGTCCTCAGACGGTCTGCGAGCCGTCTCTCTTCGTTCCGTAAGTCTCTGTAGCCCTTGACAAAGCGGTATACCAGCGGCTGCGCCCACTTCGGCCATTGTTGAATACCCCGAGCCGCCGCCCATACGTAGGCCAAGTAGGATACTTGACCGTCGACCCAGTACTGGTCTCGAGAAAGCGACTTGCCCACAAATGCACGAGCCATAATTTGTGCTGTAAGCTGCCCGGCGGCGTAGCTGACATTGACTGACGTCCATCCCTCGTCATCAGGATTACTGTACACTCGATCTCGACCATCAAATAATCGAGAGCAGGCCGCTGTTGTCTCATCTATCATGGGCACAATAAAGCGGGAACCGGTTGATAGGAGCCCCAGCTTGGTGCCTCGGAGAAAAGTATCGTTATTCACACCGAAGCCCGTGGCCCATGACGAGAAGTACTGCAAAACCATGTGGCCAAAGGAAACCTCGGTTCTGGGGTGCATACAAAGTTCCTGAATATGATGGGCGGGCAAGAAGACAACGAAGCCATCTGCCGTCATAACCTTGAACGGCTCGTCGGGGTACTTCTGCGTGTTATCGACGATACCACCCGAACGAGCCGCAATGATACAAAGACGCACCTGTAAAAGACCTTTTCTAAGAGTAGTTCCAAGATTCGGTCCGTCTCTTGGGACCTCGGGGCAGTCAAACTTCCAATCCCACTTGGCTGTACCCGCACTCAATCGCGTCACCACCAGCCAAATTACAACAGTAACGCAGGCCATGTACGGCCAAATAGGTAACGCATGAAGTAGGGTTATTGGTGATTGAGCTGATATAGTTGCCCAGACGGAATGCACAGCACCTCTTTGGGGGATGGGACACGAAACGTTTTCCATAGTGCACGACAGTTCTTTGACTTATGAAACAAACACCAGTCAGTGTTATGCGTGAGAGGAAGTAACAAAGAGTAATCCCTATAAGCTATCTTTGATAGCAAAGGACGGAAGAGAGAAACTTATTTCATCAAACAAAAGAAAGAACGATAACTTTCGCTGATCTGCTGCCCGGCTGCTAGAAATCGTCATGCCCCGATCGGGTAATTTGGCGTGCTACAAAGGAAAACCTCCGATTTGGACTCTAGCGAGCAATTTCCGAAAAGAATCTATTCCTCCTAAGATAATGATAATGAAACCTCCGCAGATAACTGAGAAAATCATTTTTACTCATACGCATGATTCCAGCCTCAATAGTCAGCTCAAGGCATTGACAAGAAGTCCGCCATCGATAACGAGCCGAGCACCGTTCATATATGCACCAGCCGCGCTTGAGAGCATCAAGACCGGCCCTACCATCTCCTCGGGGCGGCCCGGGCGTCCAGCGGTTGATCGCAGTGTTGTCTTCTCTGCGACGGGATGCAGACCCCACCCGACTTGGTCTGTGTCCGCGGCGAGGACTGGCGATTTACGCTCGTGAGATTCCAAGGTCGTCATCTCTGAAGGAAATATCCCGGGGCAAATTGTGTTCACGCGAATCTTCATTCTATGAGGATACGAGTTAATACTGCGTCAAAAATTTTCGTCAAGAGGGATGTGCAGATTCCAAAACTCGTAGGGGTGCCTGAAGGCGAATCACACTTACGGGCGAAGGCCGGATGACAACAACAGGGCAAGTTTGGTTTCTGTGTCAAATGTTTTGTTTCAGTAAGTTAGACCAATTCCAATTGGCGGAGGGTGATAAGAGGGAGGTGCTTCTAGGAACGTACCGGCAGCCTTTGAGAGATCGTACGCCACTGATGTCACAGACGTTTGGTTTGTCAAAGCGGCCAAAGACGATATGATCAAGACGTTTGGAGTAGCAGCTTTCCGTAGCAACGGAACCAAACATGTCGTCATGAAGTAGACCCCGCGGACATTAACTGAAACCGTCGTCACGTAAACCCTACATGTGTCCTAAGTTATTCATGGGAGCTTACTGTGATTTGCAGCATCGAAATCTTCACTGTATTTGTACAGTCAGCGCACTACATTCTTGATCCTCCAGGATACATTCACTTACTCATCGATGCCATTGAGCAGCATGCTTTCTACCTCGTTGGCTATCCAGCAATGGAATCAGCTGCAGCTCGCATAGAAATCTTCACCTTGTCCACTACCCTGGACTGAAGGTGAAGCGTGAATGTCGTCAGGGTCCCGTAGGCTTACCATTATCTGGATCTTTGGCATAAACCTTCCAGAGGGTCATCAATCCAGCGCAGTTGACGACGGTGTCAACCTAGAACGAGAGAAGCAGGTTAACAGCGACGGACACAGGACCAAACTGATGCGGGTGTGAACGAAACAAGTTTCAACTTACGTGAGATTCGTGCGCCCCCAACTGCTCCGTCACTTTCTCGCAACCAGCCTTAGTCCCAAGGTCTCCCTGCAGTACGTGTATGTCGCCACCTATCTCACTGGCAGCAGCTTGCAGAACCTCCAACCGTCGGCCAACAATATAAACGCGGGACCCGTTGAGTGCAAATCCCTGCGCGATACACTTCCCAATACCAGACCCACCGCCTGTGACGATGACGACCTTGTGACGTACTGAGAAAAGGTCTTCAATCCTAAGCGATACATGTTGGGAGCATGAAAGGCTTTTCTGCAATACATTGATAGCCTCAGGCATGATCGCTTAGGCACTTTTTAATGCGGGCAGAAATGACTGCTGCGAGTGAGAAGAGTTCATTTGGACGTATGTAGATCTAAAAGCGCTGGGCATATTTATAAGCAAACGGTGACGGTTAAAGAAAGATTTAAAAGAGTGTGTCAGGCGTGCCGGACAGTTTTCACTTAAAGACCCGACGGGTGCCTGGTGACATCTAACGCAATTGAAGCTGTGTCACGGGCCTTGCAACCCTGCCTTGATGAGGATTGGCTTGACACAGGTCTTGACGCTGTTCTGGTCGGGTTTAACAGCGGCCTAAGCTACCCTATTGTGTTAGAGGCAGCAGCATGCGATTTCGACTAGGAATTACAAAAAGAGATTATTAGCGATGCCTTCGCTAGCCTCTAGAATATGCTTTTCAATCATGCGTAAATGCACCTCCAGCTATTTCCTTTTCGAAGTAAGTTCATTCTTCCTCTTCTTTTCCTCTTGCGTGCTCTGGTTAAGATTACCCTCAATGTGTTTATCTGTCATGGTAAACTCGACGGCTGTTTGCAGGTTGCGGATGAAGCGCCTCCCGGAAACCTGATAGAACACGTTCTGGCCCTAAATGTATCTCTCTCGTTAGGGAGTTTTGTATGCGACGTGGGCATTTTCCTCTGCTTGGTTGGCGAGGATATCCTTCTCCTCAAACATTCTAGCCGCTCTAGCGTATTTCTCCTAGTCTACTAGGTTAAGTTTGCAGCATATTAATGCGATTATAGCTAAAAATTTAGATACTTTATATAACTCTTAAAAAAGCTTAAGGTTTTTAAAGCAGCCCCTATTATCATAGAATATATATTTATATTAAGTATTATGTTACGGTCAGCTATCCGACAGTAGGGTCTGCTAACAGAAGCTGGGGATTGACACGTAGTAACAGTACACTGAGGTCGTGGTCTGGGTCGTAGGTCGTAGGCTTGTAGTAGATCAGGTCTTCAGAGGCTAAGGTGATC